>NC_136689.1:1373243-1681349 GCF_903797595.1 Erithacus rubecula | reverse complement strand
TTCCAGCGAGGAGAAGTAGGTATGCAGCAGCTGTAAAAATAAAGAGCCCTCTCAGGCCATCGTAGTAAAAAAGGTTTGGAAGCTGTTGAAAGTGGGGTGGGGTGGGAAAATCCTCAAATTTCCTACCTTTTTTCTTTTTTTTTTTTTTGGTATTGGGAATTTTAGCCCGTGAGTTTTGAACTCGGTTTGAAAGAAAGTGATTTGCATGAAATCAGGGGGAAAGGCTTAAAATGACAAAAAGGCTTCTAAACTTCCTTGAACACTCACAAAATTTGCTTTATTTTTGTCTCTTTTGCCTCATTTTGCTGCCTCTCCCAAGAGCCTTGCTGGTGTTGGAGGCTGCAGGGAATCAAAGCCACAAAACCTGAGGAGAGGAATTCCAGAGCAGCTTGACAAGGTTGGGCTGTGTGCTTGGTTCAGCTTGGATCCATGATTTGGGAGCTGAAAACCCACAGGAATCATGGAGGGACAATGCAGGTGACCAGGGATTCACCTGTGACTAAACTTGTGATTTCCACTGAAGGAAACAAAGTGGAATAATGGAATCACTGAGTTTGGCAAAACCTCAGCAGTGCCAAACCCACCACTATCCTGTTTTTACTTCCTTTTCCTTGCCAGGCTCAGGATTAATGCTCCATACAGTATTTCTTGTTTGGACTCAGAGGTTTATTAATTCTTATCTATATTACAGAGAGTTCTGCAGCACTTCAAGCTAACAACCCAAAAATGGAGCCAAATCTCTCTCTCCAAAAATCCTCCCAAGGACCAACTCTCCAATTAAGAAAAGCCACCCAAACTATCCCTACTTTCAACCCAACAACCAACCACCCATGACCTGCAATGCAGACTGCCCCACCCAACTAAAAAAGATCAGCCAGACCATGAAGAAGGTGAAGAAGGAGGACCAAGCCTCCACCCCAAAACCTCCACATACATCACCACATCCCAAAAACCTCAAACTCCAAATCTTCCACCATGTGACACCACACACTTCCATTCAAACCCACACCCACAATTCCAGTTTTGTCACTCGATTTTGGAAGCTTTCTCCATGGTCAAAAGCAGTGTTTTCTTGGTGGTCAGTGCCCATCAGCACAAAAAGTCCAAAATTCTCATTTTTCAGGGTTCCAACACATCATTAATCCATGCCCCCAGGTGCCACACCCACATTTTTTGGACAGTTCCAGGGTTAGCTTTTATCTCACAATGGGGGAGATGACACTTGTTTTTCTGGGTCTGGATGATTGGCACCACCACAAACTTTCCTCCCAGTCCAGATCCAGAACCAGAGGATTCCTCCTAACTGGGAGGTTCCCAGCCCATGAGCTCCCAGGGAATGGGGTGCTGCCTCCAAAGCTGCCAAGAAATGCAGGTTTAACCAAACCATGGTGGTGTCCATCATTAATTTGGTGATTTTTCTGGTGGAATTAGGCTTTTCTGGAAGTGAAAACTCCTGACTAAACTGCAAATGTTTAATTCCAAGCCCCTAAATTCCCTCATTTGATACCAAACCAAGGGAGAACTGCAGAGTAGAGTGGACTGAAATGTCTTCTTCTCGGAGATGTTTTTATTAAAATACCCATCTTGCCTATCAATAAATGAAATCTGTCAATGTCTTTACACACCAAGGTGAAATTATTAATTGTGAACTTACTGGCTAGCTTATTCTGCCTCATATTCTGCCTCTTTTTTAAATCCCTGGATGTGCTGCCTTGCACATGGTAATTGGTAATTCCTGTAGGAAGGTGCTCCTCAGTGCTGAGCTCCACGAGGCTCCACATGGGCAGGAGGACACCACAGCTCGTGCTTTTATTCCTCTCACCCTTCTTCCATTTATTTTCTGGGAATGGAGGCTGATATCCTGACTCAAATACACATCCAGAACCTCTCCTGACTCCCAGACACAAGTGCCATCCTCTACAGGAAAAATATTCCTGTTATCACTTAGGGAAAGCTGCCCTTGGAAAGTTTCTTCCTGACTTTTGTCAGCAAGAAATCTGTTTATTTTGGGAATTTCCATGCTGTCCCAAAAGTCCATGTTGAAAATTCCTTATTAATCTTTTACAATGTTATTAATCAACATTTCTTTTAAACACACAAGGACAATACGGAGTTTGCAGAATTATTTGTTGTGCAAGGGCTTTTATCCCCACTTGCTTTATAACTTCTCACATCCCCTCACAGAATTTGTTGAGCAACCCCTGAGATTCGAGGCTGGTTTGGACTCAGTCCTAGAAAACAAGCCAAGCAGGATAAATAAAATAAAACATCTGGAAGTCTAGCCATAGGAATATCATCAGATATCCTCTGATTCCGAGGGTATCTTGTGTATGGAAGGTAATAATCTGAAGCACTGGGCTGTTCATAACACATAACTCTCCAAAAGAATGTGGAATGAGACACGAAATAATGTTGATCTGTGTTGATTGTCTCGAAAATTTACTGTGGAAAATCATGAGGTCTGTAATGAATAGTTGGATCGCTCAAACAATGTCTGTGCCAATAAAACCTAAACATATATTTAAAAAAACAAAGATACAGAAGTCAGTCTCGCTGAGCAGAGATGGAGGGACAATGTGAGGATAACCACTGTTGAAAGGGGGGGAAAAAGGCAAATAAGGTTCTAATTAGGGGGAGGGACTGAATAGATTACAGAGAAAAAGATAAAGCAAAGAACCTAATTGAAACACAGCAGTGTGGTATCAAACAATCCAAAATATGTTATCTGGGACAAATGGGGGTTTGGATCTTTCCACAGTGAGGAAAAAGGTTGATGCTCTGGAGTTAGGAGACAGGAAGCAGAGAGAAGAAAAAATATTAGTCAAGACTAAAATCTCATTTCCCAAATTGAGAAAGGCCATGCAACCCTTCCTCCATGTGGAAAACTGATTTCTTCCTCAATCTTCATGGGAACACAAGAGCATGAAGTGATGTTCAATGTCCAAGGTGCTCATCAAAAACCTGCTGTGCCCTCAGTCTTTCAGTGCTGGTGGAAACAGAGCCCCAAGTTCAGCCTGGTCACTGCTCCCATGTCATCTCCTCATGGTGACCCAGGAACAAAGGGAATTTCCCTGAATTTGGCCAACCCACTGGAAATATTAACCATGGACTTCATGGTGTGGGAGCAGGGAAGATCAGTGGTGTTGGTTAAAACAGGATGGAGAAAAACTTCATGTTCAGTTTGGGGTGGAGTCTGAACAGGCACCTTATCAAAGGCTTTGAGGCTCCTTTTGGGGTCCATACCCTAAATCCAGATTCTGAGGAAGGATGGCATCTGAAGGAGCAGGAAATCACTCCCCTGAGATTATGGCACCCATTCTTACCTTAGGTGCTGCACCTGGAGGCTGCAATATGTTTGTTCTCTGAAATATGTTGGTACTCAGTGGAATTTTCCTCTGTGGTGTCCTTATTGTCAGCTTCAGGATCAAAAGCACAAAAAAAAAGTGGCTCATTTCCTCCCATATTCTTTATAGTTAAAGAGAAAGGAAAATATTAGATCTTGGGAATCTCTCTGGTTAATATTGGCTGCCTTTCCTCACTTTCTGTCTCCCAGGTTGTGATTTCCTCAAATTACAGCCCCAGCTTTGAGTTTGGATCCATTAAGAGTGAGCAGAGCCCCTGCAGGTGCCCAAGTGCCACAGCACTGGGTTTTTCCTTTGGAGGGACAAGCACAGCTTTGGGAAGCTGTTCTGTAAAAAAAAACCACAATCCCTTTTCCAAATGGCTCTAGGCAGAATTGGTTTGGCCGTGGGGCAGTGCTCAGCTAATTCCCCCCTTGCTGAGGATGCTCCTGGTGGATTTGGCTGCTCCCTTTCCCAGCAGCACTGCCAGCAGTGCCAGCTGCTCAGGAATTTGGAGCACAGGCATATTTGTGGTCATTTCTCCTTCTTTCACAGGGCCTTGCTCAGCAGTACTTGGAACACTCTGGCCTCGTGGATTTCTGGCAGGAGGCTGCAGAGCTGTGATCCCTGTAGGAACAGTCTGTCTGTCTGTCTGTCTGTCTGTCAGTTCTATCTGAATTTTAAACAAGCTCAGCTGTGCCTGGGGTGGGCAGTCTGCCTTTCCTATCCCCTCTCTGAGAAGCAGCTGCCCTGGTTTTCCTGATTTTACTTTTATTTTAGTAAACAGAATCATGGGATCATCTTTGCCATGACTCCCCTTCAACCTGCTCCATAGATAACTTAGTTTGCTCCTGTAGAGAATCTGCATTTTTAATCTCTAAAAAAGGAAAGACATTCACAATTTTGAGCATGGCCTTTTCCTCTGCTCTGCTATTCATAGCAGAAGTGTCACAGATGCTCTTCACTCCTTCCCCCCTCTTCCTTTTTTCCCCCCTAAATCTTGATGAATAAACAGACAAAAAAGACACTCTTAGCCTTCCCTACTGTGCTTCTAAGGGTCAGCGAATAATTAAAACTTCCCAGCACAGTTCACAGCACCTTTGGGGTTGTAAAAAGATCTGATTAATAACATGGAAACAAATGCTCACTGTTCTGTTCACCCCATGATGGCACCGAGTGACCCAACCACTCCAAATCTGACCAAAAACCCCAACGAGCCAATGGTGAAACATCTCTAAATAAGGAGAGAAAAGACGGATTCTAAAAACGAACGATGCCTCATCTCAGCATGTGGGAAAATCTTGAGGTTACTGCTGGGGGCCAAATATAAAAAGCAGCTCTCCATATGTTCTCTTGATAGATTTGAAGCCTGGGACCACGCTGTGGTTGAGGTTTGCAGCTCAGATACGGAGTGATACAGTCACAGAAAAATTTGGCACGGCAGCCGAAGGTCGGGAGCGGCGGCGCCGACACAAGTGGAAATTTGGGAGGCAGGACAACGGTTAGGAAGGAGCAGAGGGATCAAACAGCCTCAGGAGCAAGACCCTGAATGCAAGGTCTGCAGTGACTCATCCCAGCAGGATATGGGATTTGTTTGTAGATTGGATATCAGGAAAAATTTATCCAGGGGAAGGGTGGTCAAGCATTGGATCAGGCTGCCCAGGGAAGGGCTGGAATCACTCTCCTTAAGTGTTCAAAAGGTTTCTAGGCAAGAAATGATTAATTGGGAATGGTTGGACTCGATGATCTGAGTGGTCCTGTCCAACCTTCCTGATTTCATGGCTGCCCATCGTGTGCAGCCCCTCCAAGCTGGGTTTTCCTGGATTCCTGGCTTGGTTTGCCAGGTTCATCCCAAATCACCTGTACTGATTGCCTCCCTCCCTCCCCATTCCCAAAACAGCTTTTCCCTGGAAGCCAGACCACAACAGAGGGAAATTCAGGCCAGAGGAGGTTTCATCAGACCTTGTCCAACCTCTTGCCCAAAGCAGAGTCAGAGAAGAGGAGAACTCAGGTTGGGTGGATGAACTCTCACCCTACACCCAGTTTTTGTGAAAGAACAATGAAAAAGGACAAAAAAAAGTATTTCTCATCATCTGACATTGAAGGATGGCCAAGCAAGGCATCCCAATTGCCACCCCTAGCCCTGGGACAAGCAGTGGTGTCAGGCTGGCAGAATTCCTTGGAATCTCTGGAAAAGCCACTCTTGTCCAAATGACCCAAAGCTGTGAAGAAGATCCCTTGTTTTCATGTTCCAGGGATTCTCAATTCAGCACTGCTCATCATTTACATGGAATGAAATCAAGAGATGGAATTCTGGGAGCAGAATGACAGATCCAGAGCTGAATTCAAGAGCAGAGCTGGTGCTGAAGACAACTCTGGGTAAGTTTGGCTGCTCTAGGAAGTTCTTTCAAGGTCTCCAGTGCTACAGAATTAATTTTTTTGTGGCTTATTGCACCATCTGAAGTGTGCAATGTCACCATCCTCATTCTCCAAGTGAAAATTGGGGTTGGTATAAAAAGAGGAGGTCTAATGTTCATTTCAGTCAATATTGCCCATCTAAAATGAGACATATAATTTTTAATATTTTATTTTATTTTTTCCTTTAGAGGATAAATTATCTGATTCCACAGGATCCTGTCATAAATGAATCGGTGTCAGAGGATCATTCTGAGGATTAGGAATAGAAGAGGGGTGAATCAAAGTCTGCTAAAAACTTCATTTCAGAATATTACCTCTGAACTGCAAACCTGCATTGCTGAGAATTCTTTTCCCAACATTAAAACACTAATTTACTCAGCAATTACAACAACAGAAACCTCCAAATTAGTTAATTATTAGGCCTTGGACACTGCAGATTCTGATATAAACTAATTTTCCCCTTTGAAGCCTGTAATTTTTATTCTCTGCTCTTGATCACAGGCTTCTCACTGGGAGCAGATGAGGCTTCAGAATGAGTTACCAGGCTTAGTGTGATGGGTGCCCTTAATGACTCCTGCTCAGTGATTTCCCCAACTTTGTTAACTCCACTTGACGTCCTGACCTGTTTCTCCCAGCCCCACGAAGCTGCCACGTCTCCTTGGATGTCTGTCTTTGCAGAGAGACAAGAATTCCCTGAGGCTGAGTTATCAGCTGGTTTTCATTTTTTTAGTATTATTATTATTAATATTTTTTTTTCTCCTCCTTGCTTCCCTAGGCTTTTGTTTAGATCCAGAAAAATCAATAAATATCCCCAGCAAAAGGCATTTTTGGAAGGTTGGGGTGCACAGAGCCACACGAGGCATTAAAATTGTCTGCAGGGCACAGTTCCCAGGCTGTACATGTGGGGGTGGGGTTTCTCTCATTTTAATATCAGATGTCTGCAAATTATTGAAGTCTGTGCAAGTCACTCAATTCTGCCTTTACAGCCTCCAGACACCCCTTCCCTGCCTGGCCTGCAGGTTCAATTTCATTCAAGGCCTCTATAAACCTGGTAAAAAGAAAAATAAAAGCAAAGAGGACCAACCAAAACACCCCAGCAGGTAGAATTTGAGGGCTGTCAGACAGGGCTGTTTCTGAGCATCTCAGGGATTTTTAAAATCTATTTTACTTGCAGCTGCTCCCTCCTCTCCTAACTTTTCCTCACCAGAGACTCTCTTAACCCCAGCCCATTACAGCTGCCTTAAAGCCCTGCAAGTCAAATAAAGAGCAGCTACATTTTCAGCAAAGTAGGGTCAGTTCTGGTTTAATTCAAAATGGAAAGCCAGGTGCTTTAAGTGCACTTTGCAAGAGGGGGTTAAGTTACAAAAATAAACTTCCTCGCACTGGCACAAGCTCATGGAGAAGGAGCAGAAGAAAAATGATGCTCATCCAATTCTATACAGCTTGGCAGGAGATGGGAAAAGCAGAGCAGGGTTTCTAGGAAAGCTCAGGGAAAGTCACTGCTTAGAAAGCTGATCTGGTGAATTTTGCTTTTTATACCTTTTTTTTTTTTTTTTTTTTAATTTTTTTTTCCTGGATTCTCACAAAACCACACAGGCCAGGAGGGATTGACTTCAGTGTCTGCCACAGCGCTCAGATCCAGAAAGAAGCTTTGAGCAGATGATTCTGTGTGTGCTGGGTGTTTCTTGTTTGAAGAGACAAAAAAAAGTCCCAAAGTGCAAAAGCACCAAAATCCTCTTAGAAATCCCAGCCATGTGGAAAACCAGACACAGCTCACATCTTCATCTATATAAAAAAAGCATTTTAGTTATGACCTTAAAATGAGAATCAGGTCTCCCCAGATCCCTTGTAAAGACAAGGATTGGGTTTGGAGGTGTGGGAATCATCCCATTCCACTTCTCTCTCAATCTCTTCTCATCCTGTAAAGCATCTGGACCTGCTCCAGGTGTCCTGGTGCTACTGATCCAGGAGAACTCATCCAGGTCTCTGCTCCTGTTTTTCCCAGGAATTTTGGTGCACACTGATGAAGAGAATTGGGATCTTTGTGGGGTTTTGCTTCACATCCCTGAGTGCTGGATGATGGGGCTGGGATTCTTCCTCTGGTACAGGCACTAGCTGTGATCCTCTGGAATAGGTGAAATCAAAATGAAGAAGGATTTCTTGAGCATTTTTTCCCTTCCTGACCCCATCAGAAAAATTGAAACTCACAGAGAATTAATTTATAGGTATTTGATATTCAGGGAAAAGGTGCAATGTGAATAAATCAGTAGATGCTGATGTTTAAAGATAGCTCTGCACAAAAATAAAACTGTTGGTGTTTTGGTTTTCAGGAGCATCTCAGGTGCTGGACACCTTTGTTTGGGAAAGGCAATAAAGGCCTTCAATCACCATGACCAGCTTGGAGAAAAGGGAAATTACTTTCCTCTTAAAAATGCTGGAAGGTCTAAAATTCTTCCAATATTTTGAAGGTCTGACCATGCCCTCAATCCCACTGGGAAGATGGAGCAGTAATCACATGATTTTTTCACTTTTATATTCCACCTAATGAAGGAAAAGCAAGGTAAGAACACATGGGTACAACCAAAATGGGGAAATCCAGGGATTGTAGGAGTTGCTGTCCCATTCTTTACCTGGAGGGATTTTTAGGCATCCCTCACTCTGGAAGAGATGCAAACAGGAGGAAACATCAAGCTTCTTTTAAAAAGAAAATAAATTCCTAATCCTCAGAGGTGCAGAAGAAACCTTAAAGAGGCAAAATGGAAAAATTTCCAGCACGAGAAGGCAAATAAAGAGCCGACACTTATTTTTGCAGAAGTCTGATGAAGTTTAAGTCCATAATAAGCCCAGGGTGGGAGGGGGAAAAGCAGTGAGAGGGGCTGACTCATGTTTTTTGAATGTTTGGGGTTAGCACCAGTGTGTTTGGCAAATTCTTCTGTGTACTTAATACGTGTGAAGGAAATTATAATTGGTCCGTAGATGATTTGTTAACTAAAAATAGGGGCTAAAGCTGTAAAAATATTTGTAACATAAAATTTCAGCAGCTCTTCATCATTCTTTAGTGCTTTTCCCCAAACACTTTGGGAACTATGGGGTCTCTAAACACCTCTCTGGGGTAATTTATTGGAGAGCTGATGGCAAAGCTGAAGATGAATTTCAGCACTTGGGGTGAAGGCAAAGGCAGCTGAACCAGACCAGGACCTACCAAGGTAATGGAGCAACTGCTTCTCCATCACTGCCTGGAATTCCCTCACTGACCCGGTGCTGTCACCCTGCCAGCACCTTCTGTGCTGTCAGGAGTTTGTATTTCTGAGTGAGGGTGCAGCAGCTGAGCTTTGGCTGTCTGAACAATCTCCCCTTGGTGGTTGTCCCCAAAGCCACAAACTCATCCCAAGATTTGCCGATTGTTTGCCGTTATCTTTCCAATCCTAATTTTTCACATTGTTTCCGTATTTTGAACAACTTTCTGCCCATTTTTGGCCACATTTTCATTTGAAAAAATAGCAAAAACACCTTTTTGGACACCCTTTTTTCAAAGAGGAATGTTCCCAGATGTCCTCAGCAAACTTTGCACGAGAGAGGAGCCCTGAGCGAGTCAGCCTTGTGTGGTCTCACTCGTTACGTGGCACGTCACCTCATTTTTTTGGGTACACGTAGGGAAAGCCACAGGGTGAAGCTGGAATTGATTGAAAGTCCAGTTGAACTTGGTGGAAAAATTCCTCTCTTGACCTTCCCAAGCTTTGGCTGCTTTCCAGGCTCATGATGTTCACACCTCCTTAATGCAGCCCCCGGCACTTGAGTCATGTCGAGCTGGGGCGGGGGAAATGTCAGGTAATGTGGGTTCAACAGCCACCCTGGAGGGGACTCAGCTTTTCCCAGCTCTGCCACGCTCCAGCCTGGAGTTTATGACGTGTTCCTTGTCCCAGTGCATCCCAACCCAGCTGCAGAGTTTGAGATTTTTTGAGATTTTGCTCCGCGTGCGACGGGAGCCGGCGGAACGTGGGCTCACCCTGGAGCTCAGCCTTGCCCCTCTGCCCCCTCCCCACACATCCCCCCCTCTCTTCTTCCTCTCCCCAGTCCCGTGGCTGAATCCAAAAATCTGTCAGCTGGAGTTCCTACTCCCTGAAATTATGGAGATGCTTCATGGGATGGTCTGCTCAGTGTTACCTCCCTGTCACTTCTCATTTGCCCTTTATGAATAGGTGGATGAACTTGAGCAAATCTCACAAATTCCTCTGCTTTCCTCTTTTTGCCTTCCCATCTCATCTCTCTTTTGCTGCTCTGCACCTCCCAATCAACCTCTTCCCCCCATCCAAACCCAAAATTCAACATTAAAACCACTGTCCCTTAACCAGTTTTCACATATGTGAAAGAAACCTCAACATCAAGGTGATTTCATCTTTCAGAAGGAGTGAAGGGCTTGGGAGGCAATTGATCTGGCAATGGGAGCACCCTGCTAACAGTCACTTAATTTCATTTCTAATTTTGGTTTTAATTTCATTTTTAATTTCGTTTTTAATTTAGTTTTTAATTTAATTTTTAATTTCATTTTTAATGCTTGGAGGTGCTGGATTGAATTACAGCTCACATCTTTCCTCAGGATGAAATCAGGAGTTACACATAACCTCACAAGCCAACTTTCACTTCTCCAGGAAATTCTTCCCCAATTCCCTCCCTGTCCTACCAAGGGATGCCCAGCATGGTCTGGTCTGAGTAGAACCACACAATTGATATCAAAACACAGAGGAATAATTTGGAGAGAAGTTGGAATCATGGATGGAGCACAAGCTGGTTGCCCCATGGGTGGAATATCTCAGCACTGATATTCCACAGGGATATTCCACTGGGATATTCCAGTGTCCAACAGTACTGGAGTCAATGTTTTCTCAAGTCAGAAATCACAAGAAAAAACAAATTTTGTCCTAGATGGATGCAGTAGATTGTTGTGACCTTCAAGTTTTACCTCAAGTTTTAGACTGAAAATAAATGGATATTTTATTGCATTTTTAAAAAATTAAATTAAATAAATATTTTGTTAAACAAAAGGTTTATTGAATAAGAAATCCACCACATCAGCATTTTATGTTTGGCCCAATTTTTCAAGAAGCAAGGCCACCATTATCCAGCTTCTTTGCATTGACCCTTTGTTGTTTTCTTTAGAAAAGAAACATCACCCAGCCATCAGCATCCCCATCCCTGGAGGTGTCCAAGGCCAGGTTGGACAGAGCTGGAGCAACCTGGGATAATGGAATGAGATGATTTTTGAGCTCCCTTCCACCCAAATCACTCTGGGATTCCATAAAAGGTGATTTTAAAATCAGCACTGGGTTCTGGATTTCTGCAGTGGTGACTCCATCAGAGCTCCCATCCCATCAAATCCCTTTCCATGCCCTGGGCAAGGAGGGAATTCAGGCCATGGAGTTTGTCCTGCTCAGCCCCTGAGAGATTGTTGGGGATTTTGGGATCTGAGCTTATTGGATGAGTGTGATGAGGGGCTTTAAAAAACCCATTCCATCTCATTGTTGAATTTATAAGGGTTTAATAACTCATCTAAAATCAAACCTCAGTGATCCCTGTGGGTCCCTCCCAGCTCAGGAGATTCCACAATTCAATGATTGTCTCAACAACACGGCTGCCAAAAATTTAATTAATTATTTCGTTAATCAAAACCAACAAATATTTCAGTACTTTTGGCATAAATGTGACATTTTCTTCTGTAGTTTAGGACCTTCCTCAACTTCCATGTGAACACTTCAGCATGGCCTTAACCTGCAGAAAATTCAGGCTTAACTTGAATTTTCAGATTCTTTGCTGAACCAAGGCTTTGATATCAATTATTTTTCTCCTCCCCCCTCATCATTTCTCACCCCTTTCCTCATCTGCTCATTCTAATCTCACCTTGTTTTGTATAAATAAATCCTAAATCTCTGTCATTCTTTGCCCTATAGATAATTGTTTATGTTGAAGCAGTTTTGCTGTTTTTTTAGGGCTGAAGGCAACCTGAAAGATCCAGGTGCAGAAATCCAGAGCTCAGTGACTTAAAACCAACATGTGGATGGATCCAGTCAAATTCACATTAATTAACTGTACTTCTCAACTGTTCTCCTGCATTTTGTCCCCCCACCTGCTGCTCCTTTGTTAAATAAAAACATTATCTTGCTTCACACTGTTTAAATTTGCTTCTAGGCTGACACAGAACTGAGGTGGGTTTTGCTTGGCAAAGCAAATATTGCAAAGGTTGCTGAAAACTGTGATTTCTATGTGATTTTTTTTTTTTTTATTTTGCCCTCACAGGTGAATTCAACTCATTTCTACAAACAAAGTGAGTCTCATTTTAAACTCCTAAGTGCTTTATCAGTGAACTGACAAATTTGCTGGAACTGTTTCCTGAGGATATTTGTTTTCTTTTCCCCACTTGTGCTGAGAGTTGGGACTTTTTTTTTCTTTTTTTTTTTTTTTTTCTGTAGAAAGGTCACTTCCAGCTGAAACAGCTCCAGGCTTTGCTAAAATATAAATTTGTTTAAATGACTTCTACAGAAAAAGAAATAATAAAAATACTCCCTGAAAAGAGCAGGACCTGGAACAAAATTTGGTTTCTTGGGCTTCATTTTGCCACAAATTCCCTTTGTCACTTGGGAATGTGATGTTACCTCTTTACCTTATTTATGAATAGACAGAAAATATGAAAAATGGTTCCTTTGTCCCATGTCTGTGCACTGACCATTCTGCACCAATTTGTGCAGGTTTTGTAATAACTGTGTCTAATTAAGGGTCCCTTCATCAAGGCAGAATAGGGCATACATTTATATTTCTATAAATATAAGAATCCAGCCTTTCATCTTTTGGTGCCTTGATCTGTAGTGACCATGATAATTCTTGCTTTGTGCCTGAGCTCTTTGATCCAGGGAGATTTCCAGCTCCATCACTTTTGGGAGTCCCTGGCTGAGGGGGGACTTTGTTCTTTGCTGGTCCCACCACAACATCCCCTATTTCCTAAAACACAGCAGATGTCTAAATTCTCATTATAAGGTAGGGCTGGAACCACCCCTGGCCCATTCAGTGTCCAAAACTCAATGGGTTCATCTTAGAAAATGGCAATTAAAGTTATATATTATTGACAGGGTTTGGGGTTTTGCCCCTGGGTAATTTTCTGAAAGCTGCTGGAGAACAGAACAAGCCCTTTCCTTTCTCTGTCACACTCATATTTCACAACAGCAACATCTCAGCCTTTCTGCACAGATGGACACACAGAAATTTAAATCATGTTTGGGATAGAGGGAGAAGGACCCCCAATGGAGAAACAAAGGATGGGTGTCACCACAGGTCATTATTACAAAATAATAATATGAATTTAATAGTGGAAAATACTTTTTCATCTCCAAAATCCTGCTGCAGGCTCCACCAGCTCCCCTGCTTTGCTCAGATCCCTGCTGCCATCAAATCCCCAGGTTCAGATGAAGTGTCCTGTCTCTTTTTCACTTTTCAGAGCCCAGCAGCCCCATGATGCTGCTGATGTGAATTGGTGGAAGACAGAAAAATCACCAGCTTGCTTTTGAAATATTTCCCTGTATTTCCCCCCTTCACCTGCAGAATATGGAATAATAATTCAAATATATGGAAATTAGGAAAAGAAAAGCAGCTAAGCTGAAATTACATTTTACTCCCTAATTTCTTGCTGCTGAGATTATGATGCAATTTGAGGAGAGAAGGAAATTATGGTTTTTTTCTGTGAGTTTTCACCAACTTAAACTGATTTTTTCTCTCTTTTTTGGTTTTTGTTTTTTTTTTTTTAATTTTTGAGTAGGTGATGTTGTGAGGCACAGCATGAGACACAGTGATGCTGAACATCACTTTGCTGACAGGACCTGACCAAAAGGTTTAATCCCAGCAGCTTGATACAAACCCTAAATAATTATAGGTCAAACCATATCTGAAAACTACTTGGCCATAGACTGATTTGTGTTTCTCTGGCTCAGGGACAGGAGGGAAACCAGCCCTGAGTGATTCACCTGCCTCACTCAGGCAGCTCTAACCATCCCAGACTTTTTCTCCTTTTTTCCTGGAACTCAGCAGCTTTCCTGGACAGGGTTTCTCCAACCCCTTTTCTCCTAGGGAAGGTTTTTCCAGCCCCTTTTCTCCTCTGGAGGATCTCTCCAACCGCTTTTCTCCTGGGGAAGGTTTTTCCAGCCCTTTTTCTCCTGGAGAGGGTTTCTCCAGCCCCTTTTCTCCTGAGAAAGGTTTTTCCATCCACTTTTCTCCTAGGGAAGGTTTTTCCATCCCCTTTTCTCCTTTGGAGGATCACTCCAACCCTTTTTCTCCTGGGGAAGGTTTTTCCAGCCCTTTTTCTCCTGGAGAGAGTTTTTCCAGCCCCTTTTATCCTAAGGAAGGTTTTCTCCATCCCCTTTTCTCCTGGGGAAGGTTTTCCCAGCCCCTTTCCCCTGGGGAGGGTTTCTCCATCCCCTTTTCTCTGGAGGAAGGTCTTTCCATCCCCTTTTCTCCTGGGGAAGGTTTTTCCATCCCCTTTTCTCCTGGGGAAGGTTTTTCTATCCCCTTTTCTCCTGGGGAGGGCTTTTCCATCTCCTTTTCTCCTGGGAAGGTTTCTCCATCCCCTTTCCCCTGGGAAGGGTTTTTCCATCCCCTTTTCTCCTGGGGAAGGTTTCTCCATCCCCTTTCCCCTGTGGAGCGTTTTTCCATCCCCTTTTCTCCTGGGGAAGGTTTCTCCATTCCCTTTTCTCCTGCAACCCAGCAGCTTTCCCGGGGAGGGTCTCTCCAGCACAGTCTCTCTGCTGTAAGCCGAGCCAGTCAGGCAGGAGGTTTTACCCCGCCTGAGGAATTTGGAGGAAGGGTTTCTAAGCTTCTCAGTGCATAAGCCATGCGAGCATATGGCCATAAATCCCATAAGCTCGGGCACTTAGCGGTGATACAATAGCACTCGCCGGGCTCCTCGCAATAATGCTGCTCCGATGGGCGGGGGATGCAGCAGGGAAGGGTCGGAGCTCGGGGAAGGCTCCAGGGGCTTTGCTGTCTCAGGAAAAGTGGCGAATGTTCCCTTTCCACGCAGTAATCCCTCTGGGCAGGCGCTTTTTGGAGCCGGCAGAGCCAGAGCATCCTCTCGGCGTGGATGCAGGATGGAGGTTTGAGGAGCTGGACTTTCACTTTGCCTTCCACTCATCCCTTGGCTGGGGATGGAGAGTCATCCCTCCCTGCTCCTCGAGAGCATCAGAGAATCACAGAATATCCTGAGCTGGACAGGACACACACCCAGGAATATCCAGTCCAGCTCCTGACCCTGCTCCTGATCCCAGAAATCCCATCCTGTGCCTGACCCTCCAAACACTCCTGCAGCTCTGGCAGCTTTGGGAACGGCACCAATCCCTGCAGACCGTGATGTCTGGCGCTGTGTTTGGAGCACCACAGGCTTTAGTATCTCAGGAAAAGTGGTAAATGTTCCTTTTCCAGTAATCCCTCTGGGCAGGCGCTTTTTTGGAGCCGGCAGAGCCAGAGCATCCCCTCGGCATGGATGCAGGATGGAGGTTTGGGGAGCTGAGATTTCTCCTTGCTTTCCACTCGTCTCTTGGCTGGGGATGAAGAGTCATCCCTCCCTGCTCATCCAGAGTGTCAGGACAGTCAGGGGTTCACAGAATATCCTGAGCTGGACAGGACACACACACTCACAGGGATGTGCAGTCCAGCTCTTGATGCTGCACAGGATGATCCCAGAAATCCCATGTTGTGCCTGACAGTGCCCAAACACTCCTGCAGCTCCGGCAGCTTTGGGAACAACATCATTCCCTGCAGACCGTGATGCTTGGCTCTGTTTTGAGCATCACATCCCAAAATGCCAAACCCAAGACGCTCATAAAGGATTTTTTTCCCCCGGTTCCCTCCTATTTGGTTCCGAGCCGATCGCGGCGTCTCCTGAGCAGCAGCACTCCCTTCCTCCCCTCTCGGATGTCCCGGGGCTGAAGGGGCTAATCCTTTACATTAACCAGCCCATTAACCATTGTGCCTGTAAAAACACCCAGCCTGCCACAATGACGGCTGGCTCTGCTCCCTGCTGTCCATCAAGTTGATGGAAGATAATGTGTAAGGGGATAGCTCGGCCGCTGCGTGCTGTTGACACTGGGAAGAAAGATCCCGGGGCTGGAGTGGCACTCAGGTTACAGATGAGCTGGAAAATCCACCCACTCCTGGGAGTGGTGACAGCTTTGTACACAAACTCCTGCTGCCCGCGGGGCTTGGGGGATGCTGCTGGAGGTCGGCAGGGTCAGATCCTTTAAAGCCTGGTGTTGGAGTGTCAGTGGAACGAGTTATCAGCTTAAGGGAAATCAAAGGTGGGGATCTGCTCGCTTTCCTGGGGCACTGGAGGAGGTGGGTGCGCATCAAGGTTGTGAGTTGCTCTTGTACACACTCTCTGGGGGATAATTCCTAAAAGCCATCCCAGTCTGCTGCCAGAATTTTGGCATCCCAGGGCCAGCAGGGTCCCATTGAGAAGCTCTGCCTTGTCCTTCTGCTCTGACACTGATGGATTAAGTTTTAGCTTTTATATTTTCCACATTCTGCATTAGTCACTGCATTAGTGTGTGACTCTGAACTCCATGTAAAGTGTTCCAAGTTCTCCTTACAGCTCAGTCACACAAAACAATCCTTCTCCAGCCCCAGAACCATGACACCATTGCAGCTTCAGCCCGAAAAAATGCAAATTGAGGAGAGAATCTGGGAGGATGGGACTGCAGATCCTGGAGCTGAAATTAACACCAATATGTGAATGGATCAAAACTTATAAAAATGTGAAAACTCCTGACTCAGGGTCCATCTTGGGTGGAGCCATGGCCTGGCTCTTGCACTGCCCAAGGTGAATCCTGTGAAGGGCTTTGAATAAATCCCTGCTTTGTTCCTTTAACCCTGTCCAGCAATACTCCAATCTCCACTGCTTCACATCCCACCAGGAGTTTTATAAATGCTTCAATGCAAGACTTCAATATTGGCTTTTAATTTTTATTAATTTTGATTTTTTCACTATGTCAGCTGGATCCCCTCTTTTTAAACCTTGATGCTGGAGCATGAGTGGGACAAGATATCAGCTGTAGAGAAATCAAACTCAGGGATCTGCTTCTCTTTCATTCTGGGCTGGGCAGATGGAGGAGCTGGATGCACAACAGTGTTGAGGTGGCCATGAGTTGTTCTTGCAAACACTCCAGGCTGTGGTGGATAATTCCTAAAGCTATCCCTGGGATGTGTGGCACTCTGCTGCCAGAATTTTGGCATCAGGACCAGTAGTGTCCCTCCCTGAAACAAGCCCTGCCTTGTCCTCTGACTCTGACACCAACACTCCACTGCTTCACCTCACACCAGGAGTTTCATAAATGCTTCAAGGCAAGGCTTCAATATTAACTTTTTTACATTTTTTCCCCCCCAAAAGTGTGTTTTTCTGATTTTTTTTTTTTTCCATGGGAAAAGGTTAAAAAGTCAGCTTCCAACCTGCAGTGGCTCAGCCTGAAGCAGAACATTTCAGTTTTATCAGCTGGCATGAAGGGATCTGTTTCAAATCATTTTTGACAGCATATTAAACTGCATTTCTATCCCAGCTTGAAACTGGCCCGCCCATTGTCATTCCCTTTCTCTGGAAACAACTTGCTTTTCTCCCTCTGAAACCCAGGTGAAAGAGCTGAGTGGGGGAATCACTGGGACATGAACTTGGCTCAGAGGAGAAAAAGAAGGGCTTGGATTTTCAGAATGTGGATCCAACAAAGGAGCAGTTTGATTTTCACTTGATCTGAGCACAGCCTGTGCAGCCAGGCTGGATAAACTGAAACACAACACTGCAGAAATCCTGCATGTCCCTTACCTTCGACATTTATTCACCAGCAGACTTCACTGCTGGCTGTGACATTCCATGAAACAGCAGCAATATGGAATAAAGGCCTCTGAGCACTCCAGGATTTCCTAGGATTTGGAATTAAGTGCAGTTTTTAGAATAGAAGGATTATTCATTGGAATATTGGAAAATTATTGAAATGGAAAAAAAATTGACGAAAACTGTATTTTTATTTTTTTCACACACAGAAGTTCATTGCTGATCTAGCAGCTCCTCTTACAAAGGCAGAGAATGGAGTAACAGAAAATTATCAGTGGTTTTCCCAGAGAAGTTGTGGCTGCCACAGCCCTTGAGATGCTAAAGCCAGGCTGGACAGAGCTTGGATCAACCTGGAGTAATGGAAGCTGAAACAAGAATTTTAACATTCCTTTCAATCCAAACCACTCCATGACCCTGATTCTAACATTTAAAGAATCTGGGGACTGTTGTGACTCCAATTGTAGGAGATGGGGGCAGGACTTGTGTTCAGATCTAAACTTTCTCCAAGGAAACAACTTTGTAGAATGAATGCTCCCCTCAATCATTGTGTCAAATGCTTTTCCCAGTGGTTCATGTAGAAATAAAAGGGGCTGATGTAGATCTCTGATGAGCCAAGCCAAGATGCCTCTGCTCAGTCCCTCCTACCTTTGTGCCAGGAGCAGGAGCTGTTTCCCTGCCCCATCACCCATGGACAGTCAATGGGTTGTGATGTGATGGCAAACATTTCATTTCAGCAGTTTGGATGGGAACCAGCAGCTCAAGTCAAGAGCACTTCAGGACCCAAACTGCTTGTCCTGTTTCACCCTCAAAGAGAAGCTGGTTTTAGTGTTTCCCCTGGGTGTCCAGTCTAATAAAACCCTGCCTCTCCCAGCTGTTGCACCAAGATTGTCTTTCCCCAAAGGCCAGAGATGTTGCAAACTCCATGAGGAAACATCTGGAAGGTGGTCAGCAACCAGAGCTGATTTCAGCACCTTATTTCCCTCTATAATGGGCTCTGAGGGGAATCAATTTCCTAGAATGAACTTCCTAAAGCCAGAATTGCCAGTGATATTTGCCCTTATCAGTGGAAATAATTAAGAAAGGGATGCCAGGAGATCATCAGTGCTCAATCAAACCTGGGGATGCATTTCTGGGGAGTGAATGTTGATAAATCTCTTTTTCTGCCCTAGTGGGGAGAATAATATGTCAGTCTCTTAATATTTCTTTTATCACTTTAATAATTCCATTCGCTAAAGACACTGGGCAGTACACGGAGAGGTAACAACAGCAATTCAGCTCTGGAGACCTCAGTGAGAAAGGTTAGGGTGAAGAAGATTGAGAGAGAGAGAGATTTAGAAAAATAAAATCACACAGAAAGCAGCAGCGTTGCATTACAAGCCCTTCATCCTGGAATCTGGCAAAACACGCAGACTTTTGTTTTATAGATGCAGGAATTCAACTTTATTTTTGTTCTCTTCCTTTAGCAAGGAATCCTGAGCTGAACTCCTTGCCTGCTTACAGCACTCTGCCTTTGGCTGGCTCCCCCAGGCTTTTCCCTGCAAACCCTGGAGTGAATGGTTTAATGCCTTGGATGGGAGGAAGGGAAGCTCTGGAGCTGAAGGAATGAATATTCCTTCCTTCCATGCCAGCCCACGCATGTTCCCAGCTCCTTCAGGATCCACCTCCCCAGCAGGGTCGAGCCCTGTGCTCCTGCATTCCTCTGGCCACAGGGGTGTAGGAAACCATCCCACTGCTCCTCTTACATAAGGAAATGCCCTGCCTGGGCCAGCCTGGATTTTGTCATTCAGCTTCCACACCTCCTCTCTCCTCCTCCCCTTTTCCTGCTGCTCGTAAAAGCAGCCACAGGAATCATGAATCCAGCGAGGTGGGGAGGTCTCCATACAAATGTTGCTGCCCTGGGCTGTCAGCAGAGGCTTGCAGGGCTTTTCTAGCCTGGGCTTTCCCCTGCAGGGCTTGGGGCTCAGTGCTGGTGGACACAGGAGAGGACTTGGCCCGACGAAATGTAGGAGTTGGTGGTTCCAGTAACCACTGGCTCCAAGGGAAGACAGAATCCAGGAGGGGTGGCATGGGAAGAGGGAGGAATTTCCACCACAATGTGATGTTGGCTTTGTGATTCAACAAAATCAGCACGTGGGGGGTTTATTTCTCCTTTTCCTTCTCTTTCTTTTCCTTCACCTCCTTCTCTTTTTCTTTCTCCTCCTCCTCTTCCTTCTCCTTCTCCTTCTCCTTCTCCTTCTCCTTCTCCTTCTCCTTCTCCTTCTCCTTCTCCTTCTCCTTCTCCTTCTCCTTCTCCTTCTCCTTCTCCTTCTCCTTCTCCTTCTCCTTCTCCTTCTCCTTCTCCTTCTCCTTCTCCTTCTCCTTCTCCTTCTCCTTCTCCTTCTCCTTCTCCTTCTCCTTCTCTTCCCTTCCCTTCCCTTCCCTTCCCTTCCCTTCTCTTCTCTCCTCTCCTCTTCCTCCTCTCCTCTTCCTCTCCTCTTCCTCTCCTCTTCCTCTCCTCTTCCTCTCCTCTTCCTCTCCTCTTCCTCTCCTCTTCCTCTCCTCTTCCTCTCCTCTTCCTCTCCTCTTCCGCTCCTCTTCCTCTCCTCGTCCTCTCCCCTTCCTCTCCTCTTCCTCTCCTCTTCCTCTCCTCTTCCTCTCCCCTCCCTCTCCTCTTCCTCTCCTCTCCTCTCCTCTCCTCTCCTCTCCTCTCCTCTCCTCTCCTCTCCTCTCCTCTCCTCTCCTCTCCTCCTCCCTCTCCTCTCCTCTCCTCTCCTCTCCTCTCCTCTCCTCTCCTCTCCTCGCCTCTCCTCTCCTCTCCTCTCCTCTCCCTCTCCTCTCCTCCCTCTCCGCTCCTCTCCTCTCCTCTCCTCTCCTCTCCTCTCCTCTCCTCTCCTCTCCTCTCCTCTCCTCTCCTCTCCTCTCTCTCCTCCCTCTCCTCCTCTCCTTCTCCTCCCTCTCCTCTCCTCTTCCTCGGCTCCGCTCCTCTCCTCTCCTCCTCTTCCCTCTCCTCCTCCTCTCCTCTCCTCTCCTCGCTCTCCCCTCTCCTCTCCTCTCCTCCTCCTCTCCTCTCCTCTTCCTCTCCTCGCTCCTCCCTCTCCTCTCCTCTCCTCTCTCCTCCTCTCCCTCTCCTCTCCTCTCTCTCGCTCTCTCCTCTCCTCTCCTCTCCTCTCTCTCCTCTCCTCTCCTCTCCCTCATCTCCTCTCCTCTCCTCTCCTCTCCTCTCCTCTCCTCTCCTCTCCTCTCCTCTCCTCCTCTCCCTCTCCTCTCCTCCTCTCCTCTCCATCGCCCCTCTCCTCTCCCCTCTCTCTCCTCTCCTCTCCTCATCCTCTCCTCTCCTCTCCTCTCCCTCTCCCGCCCTCCCTCCTCTCCGCTCCTCTCCTCTCCTCTCCTCTCTCCTCTCCTCCTCCTCTGCCTCCCTCCTCTCCTCCTCCTCAGTCCTCTCCCCTCCTCTCCGCTCCTCCTCTCCTCTCCTCTCCTCCTTCCTCTCCTCTCCTCTCCTCTCCTCCCTCCTCTCCTCTCCTCTCCTCTCCTCTCCTCTCCTCTCCTCTCCTCTCCTCTCCTCTCTTTTTCCTCTCCTGGATGAAAATGGATGTGGTCTCCCTACAACACCAAGATCCAAAGACCCAAGGCCAACCTGCCACAGGCATCAGGCACACCATCTGAGCTCAGAATGGCTCATAACCATATCCACTTGCACATGAGAGCAAAAAACCATGAGTTTGGGAACAGGTAGAAGACTTTTCCACCAAAGCCAAGGTGCTGGTGGTGGATGTGTCTGGAAAAGCTCTGCAGAAGCTGTAGCCCCACACATTCCATTATTTTCCATACTTACTCCAAGCAGCTGGAGCTCTGGAGCAATTTACACCTTCCAGGGCATTACTTCATGGTGTGGTGGCTTTGCAGAACAACCAGGTTGACTTTCCTACCAGTCTTCACTCATGGCTGGCACTTCCTGAGGAGACAGCTCTGTGATGAAAATAGGGTTGGTATTTTGAAATTTTTTTTTTCACTTATAGGAAAAAAAGCTGTGTCTGGAGCAGGCAGCATTTTGCAAACATATGTGAGTGTCTGAGCATATGCAAATGTAGCATTTTGTGGGATGGAAACATTCTGGGTTAACCTTTGTCAGAAAACAGAATTACCAATTTTCATGTTGTCGTGACTTTCCAATTTGAGGACTGTTTTTCTATGTAAAAGCTTTAATAATTCCTTAAATTATTATATTAGGCTTAGCTGTTTCATACATGTGAGTGCCTTTTATTTCTATTTACTCATTTTATTGTCCTCTTCCCTCAAAAAAAAAAAAATCATGTTATTTTCATATTGCCAACAGTGTTTTTCTTCTTGAATATTTTGAATTATTTCAGAAAATAGAAGTTCATGTTTTTATGTGAAACTAGAAATGTCTCAGAGGCAGACAAGGAAGAGAAATTGCCATGGGTGTCAGGAGAGTGGAGCTGGGACTGGAGGTGCCTGGTGGGCATAGGGAGGGCATCAGGAATGTGGTGGGAAGGCAACAAAGGATTCCCAGAGCATGAGGATGCTGGAAGGGAGGTGAAGATCTGGGCAAGACACCCCATCAATAATGAAAGATGTTCATAATGATCAGGGAATGGGTCAATACAGAGGGGAATGTCCAGGGTGAAATTCATCCCCTGAAATATGACAATGAGGATGGATGAACACTAGAAAGGTTGGAGCCTGTCATGCATTTGGAACCATCCCACTGGGAGGATTCCCACTGTCCTTAAGCTTCTCCATGGAGAGGTTCCACATCCCTTATGATCTGAGACACTGCAGAAAATAAATCCTTTATCCATACCTGCAGGAAAACAGCCCTTAATAGCATCACTGATCATGGAATTCTAGGGTTTGGGTTGGAAGGGACCTTAAAACTCAACTTGTTCCACCCAGGGACACCTTCCACTGTCCCAGGTTGTTCCAAGTCCCATCCAGCCTGGCCTGGACCCTTCCAGGGATGGGGAATGGCAGCTGAGGAATGATGGTCACTTGTTTCACTGACAATTTCTCTCTGAGACACTTTTGCAAGGGTTTCCCCAACAAATAAAATCCCACCCAACATCTTCTATTACTCCTCATGGTGCATCACTACTCATAAGGAGATATTTTCACCATGAAACCCACAAAAAGTGACATTATGTGCCAGACTGGTGGCTGGTGTCAGTTGAAATCTCCAGGGTGATGCTGATTCACTCAGAGCTGGGGACTCTGTTTTCTGTTTGGAAAATTAGACAAGGCTCAGTCTGGGATTTCCTGTCTGGAAATGCCATCTGGGGAAGGTATGGTGGCACCTAATCCTGTGGGTAATCACAGCCAGGTGGTGATGACCACAGGGGAAAAGATGTCCTTCCCTTTCCAAGGATCCTCTGTAGTGCTGAGACCGCTGCTGTCTGGAGAGGAAAATGACTGGGAAAGAAAACATTCCTGGATCCATCTGTCCAGGTAAATTAGCCTCTCCTCATTTCTCATCTGTAGCACAGTTCCAAACCAACTCCAAGCAGTGGAAACTGTGCTTGTTTTTCTCCCAGCTCTCCCCAGAAACACTCCCAAATCCCCATTTCCCCAAGCGCCACGGCCGTGATCCTGGATTGCAGCAGCACTAAGCCTCCTGCTGCTCTCAGCACCTGACTGGGAGCCCCAGCAGGCAGAGAGCTTTGCCCAGGCTCAGCAGTGACAGGGCCCTCCTAGCATCCCCTTCCCTGCCCTCTGAGCTCAGCTGGCACAGGATTTGCCTCCTTCCCTCCCTCCCAGCAGCAATGTACAGGCTTGCACCGTCCTGCCGTGAGCTATCCCGTAAACAACAACAAAATGAGCTTATAACTTTAAGCCTCCCAATGAAATAAGAAGCTAATTTGCCCCATCACAGTGCTTGCCATCTGTAAGAATTAGTCCCAGGGGGAAATGAATAGAGCCATTATTCCTACCGGGCTCTTGGCTGTGTAATTCCTCCAGTGGTGAAACAGTAGACAGCGAGAGGAAAAAACATAATACTTGTGTGACCAGGCTGCCATTGGCTAAAGGAGTTGTGTGTATCTGGTTCATGAAATGAAGAGTTGGGCAGGCAGCTTAAGGGGTGACAGACCTCACTGTCCAAATGCTTCTTGGGCACCAAGTAATTAAAGCACCGTGTGGAGGGGATAATGGGGCCAGGAGACAAGTTAAAGGTGCATTTATTGATGGTTAGGCTTGGGAATGGCTCTGCTGCAAACCATGGAAAATGGATTGTAATTATGTTTGGATTGTAATTATTTTTATGCTCCCTCTGAAAGTCTCTTGCTCCTGTGTTCTCCTTTTGTTGGGTGTGATGGCTCTAACCCAGGTGGGTCCATCTGAGTGGTTCTTGCCAGGGGAGGTTGGATTCTTCCCTGCTGGAAACTGGCCTGATTCCTGTTTTATCCTACATGAGGATGTGGCCTCTAATTTATCAGCAGAGCTGAGCTCAAGCCATGAAGTAAAAGGTCCACAAGAATTTTCTAGCCTTAAGTGAAAGTTACTTTATCTGAGAGGAATGGACAAGGAGGAACGTGAGCACCAGGAGCAGGAGAGCAAAGGGAGACTCCAGGCCAGGGGGAAAAAAATGGATGCTGTCCCTGAAGACAACCAAGAAAAGTCAGTATTATACCCAGGAGAGTAACTGGGCTCATCTGAGCTCAAATCTTGCTGTCCAAACAACTGGAAACACCTTTATTCCTGACGTCTGTGTTGAGGAGTGAGCCACAGCCAGAGAAACCCCTGACATGTCTGAAAGACCTGCCCAATGCCACACAAAAATTCCCAGCTCAGGCACTTTCCCCCAAAAAACACTTGGTTTTCCTTTGTCCCGTTTATTCTGATGCTTTTTGTGCTTTGCCAGTGAAGAAATGAATGAGTCTGTTCAAGACAGGTTCGGATTAGATGCACCCATTTTGCCTCCAAAATGGAGAATCTTGGAGTCTGTAGGGGAAAAAAAAAAAAAAAAGCATCATGGGACTGTCACCCCTTCAGCTGAGGGAAAGGCTGCTCTAGTAGGAGGGAGGGAGTCAAATTTGATGACTTAGTAAGTGATTCCACATGATAAGCAGCTTTTCTTGTGCAGCCCAGCACCACTCCGTGCAGGCACTGGCTCCTGCCAACTTTTTGCTGCTGACACGACTTTCATAATTTTTGATTTGTTTTTCTGCCTAGAGGCAGAATAATGGAGGAAATAATGTCTCCATTGATGCTGCTGACCTGCCCTAATACTTTTGTTTGCTCTTTTCCTTGATGTTCTGTGTGGTTTTTTAGTTTATTCAGTGCTATAGCTGAAATTGTCTCTTCCCTTCCCTTCCCTTCCCTTCCCTTCCCTTCCCTTCCCTTCCCTTCCCTCCCTTCCCTTCCCTTCCCTTCCCTTCCCTTCCCTTCCCTTCCCTTCCCTTCCCTTCCCTTCCCTTCCCTTCCCTTCCCTTCCCTTCCCTTCCCTTCCCTTCCCTTCCCTTCCCTTCCCTTCCCTTCCCTTCCCTTCCCTTCCCTTCCCTTCCCTTCCCTTCCCTTCCCTTCCCTTCCCTTCCCTTCCCTTCCCTTCCCTTCCCTTCCCTTCCCTTCCCTTCCCTTCCCCCAAATTTAGAGTGGGATTTCAAATTTCAGCATCATTTTAAGACTGGCCACCTCAGACACTGAATTAAAGTCAAGTCCAACATTTAAACTGAGAACATGGAATGGAGCATCAGGAAGGGAATTAGGAACCTTTGCTGTGTTTTCATAGAATCCTGGGATCCCAGACTGGTCTGGGTTGGAAAGGACCTTAAAGCTCATCCAGTCCCCCCTCCCACTGCCCCAGGCTGCTCCAAGCCCCATCCAACCTGGATTTGGACACTTCCATGGATCCAGGGACAGCTACAGCTTCTCTGGGAAATCCATTCCCACCCTCACAGGGAATATCCCACCCCTCTTCCCAATATCCCACTCATCCCTGCCCTCTGGCAGCGGGAAGCCATTCCCCCTTGTCCTGTCCCTCCATCCCTTGTCCAAAGGGATGTCCAGAGTTCCTCTCCAGCTCTCTTGGAGCTTCTTTAAGCACTGGAAGGGGCTCCAAGGTCTCTCTGGAGCCTTCTCTTCTCCAGGCTGAGCTATCCCAGCTCTCCCAGCCTGGTGCTGAGGTGCTCCAGTCCTCAGAGCACCTCAAATTTCTGACTCACAGCACATTTTGACAATTTCTTTTCCACCTTTGCTTATGAAATAGATATTTTTATTCTTGGTGAAAACAGATTTGCAGAGTTAGGGCCTCAAAGAAAAGAGTTTTGTAGGTTTGGGTCTAAACGACCTCAGAATCCAAATCTTCTCCTGCTGTAAGGTCAGAAGTAGGAATTCCTTCAAAGCAGAAAAGGTTTCTGAGGCATGGCAGGTTCCACAGGCTTTTCATGCCCAACAGCTGCCTTGGCTCTCCATGTCCAGGCAGTGAGGTGGTGGAGTTGTGCACGAATGGTCTGGATGGGGAAAGAGCAGATTTCACATCTCCTCCAAGACCAGCAACTCCCACAGCTCCAGCTCCTAAAAAAAGAAGCCTTAACCAAACTAATTGCTTATCACATTGGGAGCTGGCAAGGGCTGTTTGGGGGGGTGAAGCGAATATTTGGTGTCGAGAAAGAAAAAGTATTGTGTTACTGACTCAAGAAAAACACTTTGCAGCCAATTTGCACAGTTTGAGCTCGTTTCCATGGAGTTCCTGCAGGAGTGGGAGTAGATAGGAACTTGCTGTGGGATTTGCAAGTGCTGAAGCCCTGAGGTCTCTTTCTCCATCCACCCCACAAACGTGTCCAGCTCTGAACTGCACAGGCAGAGCTTTGCAGAGCCACTAAGGCTGAGCCAAGGGTTTTACTGGGAAGGGCCCAAGACAAAGCAGGGATTTCAGGAAGGGCAGCACCAGGCACGCCGATTCCGCGCTCGCAGGCGAAACCCCGCGGGTTCACACACACACACACAGAGTGGAAAAAGGGAGCTGGATTGCTCTGAGCTGCCATGACGTTAACAAGATGGCTCCCTGCAAACCTGTGACCCAAACTCAGATGTTCCTACTGGGAATATCACGGCACAGACCATTACGTCAGCCCCACGCAGTTCCCGGAGCGCGGCTCTGCCTTTCCGCTCAGCGCTGTGTGTTCCTGCCTTTCATCTCCTGGAGGGTTACCAGCACTGCCTGTTCTAGGCATGGAAATCTGCCTCCAGATCCTCAAGGCAGTTCACACATCCCACAGAACACTTGTGCTCACATGGGTGGACAGCATCATAGGTCATGGAAGTTGTGTTGCCTCCTCCGTGCCAACCTGGTGAGGTGATGGTGACCTTCTGCTGTCCCTGGAGCTGGTCCAAGGGTGTGAGAAGGTCACCACCACCACCAGGGTAATGAGATGAACAGGAGGCTGAGGCAAGTGAAAGCCTTCTTCCTGCAGCAAAGAAATCCAGTTGAACCAGCAGAAATGTCCCCAGAGATGTGAGGTAGGCAGGGCTGTGTTGTCGGTGTTATTTACAATTGGGTTGGTCTCAGTGTGCAGAGGGTTGGTGGGGTCAGAGAAATGAAGGCTCATTCCAGCCCTTTGGAGAGATGAGATCCATACTGGAGAAGACCTCTCCCTGCTCTGTAGGAGATTCCAGAGGGATGGGTGGGTGCATCCACCCCAAATGTCTCAGGATCAGTGTCCAGGGTTACAGCATTTTGGAGCCAGAGCAGATTTATCTTATCTCAGACCCTAATTTGACAAGCCACTGCCAAACAACATGACCCTGCAGCCACACTTAGGTTCAAAATGTGACATAAATGCTTGGCTGAACCAAGACCTCGATCTCTTTGAATCCACATCCACTTGCTCTTTATGGTGGCTCTTAAATCTGGATGCAAACATTGGGAATCCCTGTTTACAGCTGATGCTGTTGACACCTACCCTGGCTGGAAGTGTTCAAAGCCAGGTTAGATAGGACTTGGAGCAACCTGGTCTAGTAGAAGGTGTCCCTTCCCATGGCACAGTGTTTGAACTGGATAATTTTTAATTCTTTCCAAGCCAAACCATTCTGTGATTCCATAAACCCCTGTCTCTTTCCATGGGAGATGTCTGGATCTCATGCATGAAGAGTGGGTTGCATTTAGCTCACCTGTTAAAGTGCATGAAGAGGATGAAGATGCTCCAGATGGGATTTCATGGAGTGGCAGGGATGAATCATTCCAACCACCCACTCTGCAGAGCTCCTGGGTGCCATCCCCATGTCTGTAGAATGAAGCAGTCACGAAAAAAGGATTCGGCTCTGTGAGTAGGTGGTCAAGAGAGTCCCATCTTCCTGCATTCCCTGGGAAAGGAGCCAGATTCTGGCAGCCCTGACTGATGGATAGTTTGGGTTCTTACCAGACTTTTCATTACCAGATTAGTTGTCTGTATTTGTAAAGGAACCACAGTTCCCTTCTCAGATACAGACTCATCGTCCTTGCTAGAAGCTTCTCTGCCACTTCCAAGTTTCCCTCTTGGATTGATGAGGGAGGTGCAGCTTTTTTACCCAGCCCAGATAGAAAACCAGCCACCACCCAGCCCATGATTAGGGCCCCTCTCATTATTTTAATTTTGGGTTTGCAGCGAGACGAGCTGGCAGCCTTGAGCTGCGCTTGGCACTGCAGAAGAGTTTAATAATCACCTAATAAAACTTTTCATCTGGCTTCCCACATCTCTGCCTTTCCCAGCTCTGTGCCCTTCCCTGCACTCTCTATCAGGGATGTGGAGTTGAGCATAACACACATCACTGCTGTAGCAACCAGCTTCTCCCTCACTGCTCCTATAGGTATTTGCAGGTACCATAATTTCAGTGCCTCTAATCCAGTCCCAGAAATTCCAGCCAAAAGTGCCACTTGTGATCTGTCTCTGTGAGTTTTGTCATGCCTGCTTTATGGGGTTCCTCACTGTCTCTAAGGATAAAGGAAAATGTGGATCTTGTTTTTGTCAACAGCACTTGGGAGTGGTTCAGTGCTGAGGTGGCTCAAGGTGTCTTCATAGTCCTGATTTTTCCAATGAAACTTTGAACTTCCCAGCCTGGATTTTTCCAAGGAAGGCCTGAGAATTCTGGCCTTGAACAAAATGTTGGATTTGGAGCTTAAAATCCTGATCCATATTAGTCTGTGCTGACCCAAAGTGACTGCAATCCTCTCCCTTTGGGGCTACAGGTTCCTTTCTCTCCCTTGCACGGCTAATATCAGGCAGCAGCCTTAAAATAAATCCATGCAAGGGAACAGGACAGCTGGAAAATGAACTTTTTTTATAATTTTTAAAAAGGAGGAACTATAGATGTGCTGTAATTGACAGTTCTATACAAAAATTGCAGCTGAGCAGCAGGAGACAACTCTGCTTGTTTGTCTTGTATTGGATGCTCCCCTCTGGGCCAAGGAGAGGAAATGGAAATTATAACCCTCCTGAAAGCAGCAAAGCATTCCTAGGAAAAAATCCATTTATGGAGGGCAGGGAGGGAATGAAATGCAGAAGGAGCCTGGAGGAAAAGCAGGGGTCTGGCTGGGAGCACTGGGGAGCAGGGCAGGGCAGGGTCCCCGTGTGACAAAGACAAATCCCCCAGGTGCCACAGGGGGCTGTGGGGAATAATTTGCAATCCAGGATGCTGCTGACAGTTCCTGGAATGAAAACAAGCCTCTGCAGAGAGGCTCCTCAGGCCACTGGGACCAGAGGGGGCAGGTGGAGAGTGCTCTTTACAGCTATTTGTGTTAATAATCCTGGTTGGTTTGAGTTTTCCCTGCTGAATCAATTCCTGTTCAGGCTCTGAGCTTTTGGTGACTTTGGGGAGGATCAACAGGGCAGAGGAAAATAGAACTGATTCCTTTATGATGGTTTGAAACGTTCATCAACCCACAGCCTGAGATCATGCTAAAACCGACTTCAGGGCTCCTAAAAATGCTGCAGAATCCACAAAATAAACTTGGTGAATTTATTGAGCCAATTGATGGAACAGCAACCATTTCCTTTACTTTAAAGTGGCTGCATTCACCAGATCTTGTGTCTTACATCCAAAGACCTCTTTCATTGCCTCCAAGAAGAGCTGAGGTAGATTTCTACACCATAAACATTCCTATTTGTGCTACTTGAATCACACTGAGCACAGTTTAACTCCTGAAATATCTGTAAGTGTTGCCTGGGGCAAATTCTGAGCTGAGTTTAACAGCACTGCTCGTGCTGGAAGCAGGGAAAGTGTGCAAGGATTTCCATGGAAAAGGGAAATCAGCAAGAGGGATGCCCTGTGTAGCATTTTACTTATCAAAAGTCTTGCAGAGTGTGGAATGCCAGTTAAAAATGGCTTTGACAGAACCATTTTGGGTGAATATTCCAGTGTTGTACAAATTGTTCCGAGTCTCCAACAAAGGACACGGGTGGGACCCACTGTCCAGGAGAACAACTCCAGCTCTTCCCAGCTCTGGAATTACCTTGGACTGAGACCAAGTTCACTGCCAATGGATGGAACAGCACCAATTTTGATGGGCAGTGGGGGTTTCACTGCGAGGAATCTCCTCCAACCTCTGCCCTGGGCTGACCTTGCTCGGTTTGTGAAATCCGAGAGGATCCCAACCCTCGGTGGCCCAGCGTGTGTCCAACTGCACTTGAGGAATGCCAGCAGGCAGAGGAGCTGGTGAATGTCTGAGAAGGCAAAGTTTCCTGCTCTGTTATTGTTAAAAACACTTCTATAGGATCCTTTCTTGAAGAGGTCATTTTTGATTTGTTTCTTTCCTGTGCAGTTTTTTTTTTTTTTTTTTCCCAAAAGTTCACTTTGGCATCTGATACCTTGTGCAATGTATAATCCCCGTGGTCCAAAGAGCTGGAGAGAGCCAGGAAATCCAGAATTTTGGCATGGATGTGGGCCCAGCTCCCATAACACAGTCAGGGCTGCCTGGCTTCTCCATGTCTGTGGGATCTGTGTGACCCCAGGGTCCGTGGTGGGCTCAGGAATCAGCTGTGGGCTCTGCCCCACAGACCCTGGCAGGGAATCCCCAGACAAAGAAGGTTTGTTCTTCCCAAAGAAATAAATGAGGGCTGGAGGGAATAAAACACTGAGTGTTGCCCCCCTGGAGGGGAGGGGGAGAGGGGTGGTGGCCAAAGGAGTGATGGATTGAGCACAGCACTTTGAGTGCTGAAAGCATCTCTGCATTGGGAGGGGTGTGCATGGAAAACTGGGGATGTGTGCAGGATCCATGGATAAATCACATTTATTCTTCCATCCTGACAGGAATGTTGGATTTGTCTTTACAAATAAGGTGTGGGTCTGCTGGTAGATAAAACTGGCACAGAGAGATAAAAGAAACATTGGGATTCCACTGATGGTTGAATGAAAAAAAATATATTTGTCTTTACAAACAAACTGTAGGTTTGTTGGTAAATGAAACTGTATATTGAAAGATGAAAGAAGCAATGGGGGAAAACTATTAATTCCACCAGAATTAAAAATTAAAAGGAAGGGTTGTACATTAGAGGGGAATCTTCAATATCAGGTATTTGGGAAGTCTGTGCCTCTCAAGTACCTCAGCAATGGGGAAAGAAAGAGGGAAATGCAGATGGAAATTGGGATAAAAGGGAGGCTGCATCCTCCAAAAATTGGAGAGATCCCAGGGGAATGTCCCATGGCCTCTCCCTTTATCCAAATAATGTAAAAGGACTCCTCTGTCTCCTTTTTGGACATAAACCTCTGGTCTTTGTGGATTAATGCTCCTGACAATCCCACCTCCACGAGCTCAATAATTCATCTCTAGACTGACAGCACCTCAGGCTTTGAGCAGCCTGTGAATTCCTGACTGGAATTACCAAAGTCACTGCTCTTTGCTCTCCCAGGTAAAGCACTCTGCCCCTTTTCCTCTCCACAGTGACCTGAAGGCTCAGGCTGGGATCCAAATAACATCCATGTGGAAAATCTGCACCACACAGGGAACACTGAGCAGGATTATTTTGCTCTGCGGAATACAGACATGTTGATAATATTAAAATTATTTCATTTGATGTCCCCTTTGTGGAGAGGATAAAATATTGAAATTATCTCCTGTTTTAAAGCAGTGATAACGTCTACTGCCAAAATTCAGTGATAAAACCAACTGTCAAAATTCAGTGATAAAATCAACTGTCAATATTCAGAGATAATATCAACTTACAGTGATATAATCAGCTGTCAATCTTACAGTGATCTGGTAGGAGCAGATGATGTAAAATAGGATTAGGAAGAACAGGTGGAAGAATTTCTCATTCCCACCTGAGAATTTGATCCTTGGGATTTTCTCCTGAAAGAATCTACCTCACCCCTGTGAATCCACAAATATATCCTTGGTGAAGCCCTTCTTCCTTCAGGAGAGTTACAGAGCCGGAATTCCACACTTGAGAGACTTCCTTTCCCCAGGCAAATTATAGCAATTAAAAAGAAAATTCCAATTATTAATTGCAGCCATGCATGGAGAACACTCACAGGAGCAATGCAATTGGAAAAAGCAAATATTGGTGCACATGGAGAAGACTCAGATTAATGGTTCCTAATTAATGAGAAATTTAGGATAATTTATCTCTCTCTCTCTCTCTCTCACCAGAATTTTACAGGACTTGATGTTAAATAAAGCTGAGATTGTCAACTTTCAGTTCTGACTAGAAACTGATAATTGGTAAGAAATCAAATCAGTAAATGAGAAATTATTATTCTTCACTAATCAGTTAGAAGTGGTAACTTGGGAAGAAATAAAAATCTAAATTCTCTCCATCTACCATGATGAAACCCATTTTTCTTAAGTTAGAAAATGGTCAAAAGCCAGAATTTCTACAAATGTGGAGCGTGTGATGCTGAAAATGAAACACATCTTTGATTTCTGTTGGGAAATGGATCCTAAAGGTCAAATTCATCTCACCTGACTTCATTATTCATCTCACCAAGGTTCTTTTGACAGTCCATGGAGTGGGAGATCCATCCCTAAAAGGCAATTCCTCCTTTCTGGAGGTGCCTGGTTTTTTCTCCCAGAATAAAAATTAAGCCAAGAGTGACCAGCTAAGACTTAAAAGTCCCATCCAGATTCCATGGTTAATGGTCAAAGTGACTTTCAACAGAAAGAGCAGGAAAACAATCTTTATGCAAAAAAATGGGATAATCTGGTGAGTAGAAAATGAAGTGATTTTCACCAACTTGTCCCTCTCATTCCAGTTTTATTGTTTAACACATTCAGGAGAGCTGAGTCCCCCTAAACACACTGAGATGGGGAGAGACAGGAGTGGATATCCCATATTTCAGGTGGAAAACCCCAGACAGGGATGTGCATGGCAGTGAGTGCAGGATGAGCAGGATGCATGGCCATGTTTTCGTGCTCCCTGTGCTGAGAGTTTCACCTGCCTGAGCTCAGCTTTTCATGATTCTGTGTGTCCACAAATCATCCAGGCTCTGTTAATGCCATTTATTCCAGTGCAGCAGAGCTTGGGATTTTTTATCCCAGAACTGGGAATTGTGCAGCTGCTGCTCTGGTGGGAAGTCCTGGCTAAATGGCCAGTGACCACTAAATTTAAATTTTCTGCTTGCTGAAATTCTGGGGTAGCTGAAGAAGACGTTTCATGGAGCTGTCATTACAAAACTGACTTTTCAGGGGAGGAGGGGTGGAATGGATAAAGCAGGGAGTAAATCTTCTGTAAAACTGCTGCATGGGGTGAGGGTTGTGGCTTTTGACCCTGCACCCCTTTCAGGATATCCATGGGCCTACCTTTGGATTATGAGACAAGATTACCTGGGGCTTTCAAACACTCCAGAATGCAAATCCTCACATACCCAAGGCATGGCATCCCAGGGGATCTGCAGCACAGAACCCCTTTGGCTGAAACTTGAATTTTGACAAGAGAAAAATGTGTCAACCTTGACCTGCTCAGCTCAGGGAAGAGCTGGGAAATCTTTGGAGCACAGCTCTGGCTCTGTTCTGTGATTCATGGGGATATGAATCTCCCCTTGCCTGCAAGGACCAGGCAGCTCTGTCAGCAGCAGCAGAATTAGGAGGAGCTGCAGGAAGAAGGGATAAATGTGCTCTAACTCAACCACAAGCCATTGGTTGCATTCCTGCAGAGGAACACAGGAACCAGCCCATGGCATCACTGGGAATCTGATCCCCATCATCAGTTTATTAAAGCTGCATCTTAGAAATGCAGGCACATAGTGGGGATAATTCCTTCCATTCCAGGAATCCCTGGGTAAAGTTTCGAGGCTGAGTTAAGAAAGGTCAGGGTGGATGATCATAGGGTGTCTGCTGGCTTCCATGTCTCCAAATCTCTGCAGGGATTTAGAAGGAGCCAACACATTTTCACTTGGAAGTTGGGATTTAAATAGAGATTTGTTAATAGAGATTTGTGCTCCCCCTCTCTTTCTCTCTCTTTCCTCTGTGTATCAGCTAGTCAGCATCAGCACAGAAATATTTCTTGTCTTTCCCTCACACTGCCCCACTCCTCATTTCTCCTTCCTCTGTCTTTCAGAGCTGTGACAGCAGAAAACTCCACAAAACTAAACCCCACTCCCAGCAGGGAAAGCAATTCAATCCCACACCCCCTCTGCCTCCCTCTCTGCCCCAAATCCACTCCTGACTCCAACTGTACATGAAATATTCCATTATTCAGCAGAAAGCGGACAAGCTGAATATTTATTAGTGTTTCCAGGCTCAGCCTGCACAGCACCACTATCCCAAGGATTAGAGAAACCATGGAAAAGCTGGGCAAGGCTGGGGAGTGATGCCACCTCTTTTCCTGTGCCTTCATGAAAGAAGTGCCTTGAAGGTGCTCTGCTATTTCCCTTCTCTTTGGAAAATGGCACTTGGCTGTGGAAAATAAGGACAAGCTCTCTGTTAACTTCAATTAATGAAGAACTTCTCAGGTACCTGAAGGACTGAGAGAAGGCAAAACTGCAGATTTTATTTGTGTTGTTCAGCAAAGTCATGGGCACAAATGTGGGATTTCATTAAGGCTGGTGGATTTCTCAGTGATAGGATGAATTCTAAACCATCCCTGCCAAAAACCAAGAGTCTATAAAGGAGTGGCTTTTCACTTTTTTTCCCCCCATGAATAAATCCACATTTGTAGCTCATGCTCACATCAGGAAAAAACTTAATAGCTTCGTTTTGATGCCAGTGACAGTATTGAGCAACTTGGCAAAGACCCCTGGAAAAAAGCCAAAGCCTTTAAAAATAATGGCACCACCAATAATAATGCAAGATTCCAATTAAACTGCTGTGCCACTGCATGGGAGTGACCCATTGGCCACGGGCTACTGGGAATTGAGGGAGCAACTGGCTGATCTGCTCTGATTTATTCAGCAGATCAGCTGCAGTCACTCTGGGACTGAACACCAAGTTCTTTGCTTGCCCTCAAGTGAAATTATTATTGAGGTCAGCAGAGGTATAGAGATCCAGGCCAAGTGGGAATCTGGCACAGCAGTTCCCAGTACTACGGCTACATTTTCCATGACTTTTTCATTTTTTCTTTTTTCTTTTTTTTTCAGCAGAGAGTGCAAGTTTCAAGGAGAAAATGCTGCTTTCTGTGAAAAAGGAATGACTCAGCACATTGGAGGCAGACAGATAGACAGGCAGATAATATTGGGGAAATCAGGTGTGCCAGCATTGGCTGACAGGGATTGGAATATTTCTCTGTCCTAAATCAGTCAAATTCTTGTCAGTTTGAAACAAACACGACGAGCTGACACTGATGAGCTGTTTATTGTAGAAGCCAAAGAGTCTCCAGCTCTTTCCTTCCTCTGGAATTTCAGGTGGATCCTCTAAGCATTCCATTAAAAATTCTGCCTCTTTTTCCCTGCCCCAGGCAGCCTTTCCTTCTTTTCCTAGCTCAGCTATACCCCAAAATGAAGGGACTGCAGCTCTAAATCCTCAGGACTGGGGTGGGAATTGAAGCCAATTCTGCTTTTTTTGGTGGCACTTCCAAAAATGATTCTTTGGCATACCAGGGTCACCTCCTCCAGCCAGTCTCTTGAATGCAGCAATCCTTGCTCCTAAATTCCCCTGGATTATCACTCAGGAGCAAGTTGTCCAAGGGATTTGTTCAGAAGAGCAGCAACACTCCAGCCAGATGGGCCAAGATGTGATTCCTGGGTCAGCAAGGGAGATGTTTGTGGAAGTAGGAAACACTGGAAAATAAATTTTAATACTTTATTTTGTTTTTTTTATGTGGGTGTTTAAAAATATTTGCCCCAATCAAGGGAAATTTTTTTCATTTAGATCTTCATGGGCATGTGCTGGACTTGAATATGGGGTATAATTAAATTTTTTGGGAGTGGTTTCCTGGAGGTGAAACTGAATTTTTTGGATTGTGGGTGATGGAGAAACAGAAGATGCTAAAACAGCCAAAGTTTGGGTTTCCCCTTCTTTTACACATCCAAGCCTGACCTCTTCTCTCTAAACCTCTACAAACAGTGGGAGTGAATCACCCAAACTTGGATTTCTGGGAATATAAAAATAGGGCAGGTGAATCCCAGCCTGTGTGTCCAATATATTTATGGGATTAGTAAATAATGAATTGTGCCATCTGCTTTTCTTTTTTTTTTTTTTTTTTTTTTAATCCCCACATGATTTTGCAACTTATATTTGTAACTATTGGCAGAAAGAAGGTGGATGAGGGATGGCAGGAAAAATTCATCTCTGTAAAACTTTTATAACCTTGTTAGCAATGCTATTAAAAATGTTCTCCAAGTAGTTATCAAGGTGTTTTGCTTCCTGAAATGTGGATTTATTGAAACTTCGTGACAAAAATAGTTTGGAGAAGTGAAATTAATCACTGCATTTATTAAAAAGAAAAACAAACCCCCCCAGAAAAAACAAAGAGAAAAATTGTGTGAAAATAGAGAAAAGAATTAAAAATAATCTATGTTGAGGTCTGGGAAATGCTGGTATTTCTTCAAGAATTGTTTTAAAAACCTCCTTACAACACAAACAAGATTTTGCTAAATGTTTAACTAAAACACCTTTTGATTTCAGACTTCTGAGAGCTTTCAGCAGGTTTTCTGGGGGATCTGGAACCAGGACAATTCTGCAGGAGGGACTGTTTTTATAATATATTTGGGCTTGGGAAATAGAAATCTCCAAATAATGTGAGCTCACATGGATTTCTCCTGTGGATTCCTGACCCACCTTTCAGTGCAACTAAGCCAACTTTTCATCTGGTCTGTATCAATGTCACAGAGGCACCTCCAACTTCTACCTGAACCAAAATACTCACCCTCTAAAATGCAGATTAATCACGGGGAGGTGCATTAGTTGGCTACTGGAGCTTCCCAAGGAGTTCTGTACATTTAAAAGCTCAGCACGAGGATTTATTGCCTTATTTTCCAAGTCCTTTTTCTTTCCATTATCTCAGCGCCTTGCCCAAGTGACCCTCCGATGGTGATACACATAAATACAGCCCAGACATGCCCAGCCCGTGATTAAATACCCTGATAATTTTGAGGCCCTCCAAGATATAGGATTTCACACTATCACAAATCCTGCTGCAGTCAACCAGTAGCCACAATCAATTACTCGGAGCGGCCGCGCTCGTGTTCCTCCTCCAGAGTTTCTTGATTAGGTGCCAACAGCGTTCAAGGCCTGCTGCTTTCCAAAGGCAGGGAAAAGAGCAAACTCCCACAGAGATAGCCTCAAAAAAAAAAAAAAAAAAAGAGAGAGAGAAAGGCTCTGCCTGCAGGAGAAGCAGTGGAACAGCCCCTGAGCAAGTCCTAACAAACGCTAACCCCGAACTCATCCCGCGTCCGAAGGAACAAACTTGGAAAAAGCACCCGAGTCACTGGGAGCCACGGCCAGTTCCAAGAACACTCTGAGACCAGAAAGCTTTGGCTGGGTTGGATTTCAAGGTCTTGTCCACAAGGATCCACAATTAAAATTTCTCGTGCTAAAGTTTCACGGTGAAATAAAAACCCCGAGATTCCAACGCTTCCCCGTTCTCCCCCCCGCTCCAAAACACCACTCTCAAAGCTCGGTGGAAGGAAAAGAAAACCTCCAGTATTTTGGCAATAGGCTCTGCCCTCTTTTACATATTTCAATTTCATCTTTTGGAAGAGCTGTAAATCTTTCCTCCTATTTTTTCCCCCCTCCTTGTTCTGTCTTCAGCTTGGCCGTGTAATTGCAGCGTTCACGTTACTTGCATGCAGAGGAAATGATGTTTAAAGGGAAGGGAACTAAAGGTCTTTCTCCTCCTTTCTCTCCTTGGCTTTAGGGATTCACTGGGAAGAGCTGGGAAGTGATAATTGTCTTGTACCAGCAATAGTGTGGCTAACAGGGTTGGGGAAGGGATCATTCCCCTGTGCTGGCCACTGCTGAGGCCACACCTCGAATCCTGGGGTCAGTTTGGGATCTCTCATGACAAGAAGGACATTGAGGGGCTGGAGCGTGTCCAGGGAAGGGAACAGAGCTGGGGAAGGGGCTGGAGAACAAGAAAGGAGCTGTAGGAATTCAGTCTGGAGAAAAGGAGGCTCAGGGGGTACGTCCCTGGCAGGAGGGAACAGCCAGGGGGATTTGGGATCTGGGAACAGAGAACAGGGACAGGAGGAGAGGGAAGGACCTCAGGCTGTGCCAGGAGAGGTTTGGATTGGAAATTAGGAAAGTTTTTATGGAAAGGGTTCTCAAGCATTAGAGGAAGCCATCCATGGACAGCAGAAAAAAAGGAAATTATGCTTGTCAATTATTCACAATAAATATTCTAATTCCAGAAGCATTGGGAGCACTTTGGGAGCATCCTCTGTAGCAGAGCAGCCAGTGCTTCAGTGCTCTGCAGGTGGGAAAACCAAATTATGGATCACAAATCAAGGCTGTAAATCATGGCTAGGAATTCAAAAGGACTCAAGAAGGTGAAGGTTATTTCTCCCTACAAGGTCACCTCAATGCTTGTCCCTTATTTGTCACTTTTATTTAAAATATTCCTCTCCCTTCCTTGGAGATGCACAGGTGGACTCTACAGGAAAACTCTCTGCAGGTTATGAGTATCAAGCAATGTTTTTAAAGTTTTATTGTTATTCCTATGCAGAATCTGTGGGCACAAAATACTCAGGAAAAAATACCCCATGCCATATTTTCAGAATAAAGTATTTTTTCCTTCCCATTTATCAGGTGAACAAATTTGAGTCTGTTCAAAACATCATGGGATTTAAAGCTGATTTTTGTCTTTTTGTAATGGATATTTACAAAACAACTCCTGATAAAATTTCTTGTTTCATTTCATTTAAATGTTTAAAAAGGAAGATTTTTTTTTTTTCCCCTCCAGAAATGTTCCAGCCTCCACGAAATTTTCAGTGGGAAACTCTTCTGCAGTGGAGAATGAAGTGACCAAAGAGAGAGAATGAGTCACGTCCCCTTTCATGTCGGAACTGGGGTCAACACGATCCCATGGGATGTGGAAGAATCAACTTCAACTCCCTCACTGGCACAGCTTGGACACTTGTGCCCCAAAATATTCCATTCCAGTGAATTCCTGGCAGCTGGAGCACAAATATTCCCCAAATCCTCCCGAACCTGCCGCGGCGGCACCGCTGAGTTTTGGGGAAGGTTCAAACCCGTCGTCGTTTCGTAAGCGGCTTCACTCCCACATCATCCATCTGTGGGAAGCTCATTCCATGGCCTCATCCCTCTCTGGCAAGTTCAGGGAGGTTTCTGGCCAGCTCTGTGATGAAGTGGTGCATCCAAGGTGTTTGGATTTGCCCTTGGCCTCGGCTTCCCTGTGACGTCCTCTCCTCTTGCAGATTAATGTGCAATTTGGGAGGGTGAGAGTGCCTCCAGCTGCCAGGGGCTGTGGGGATGGGATAATTACCCTAAAGAAACTCCTGACAAGCCAGAGCTGGAAACTGTGGCCTCCATGGAAAGGAAAATCATTGTAGCCATGTAAACATGTGCTGCCCTGTTTTTAACCTGTTTTTAACCTTGCTTAGCTTTGAAATTTGTTTTGGGTTTGCTTAGCTTTGAAATTTGCTTTGGGTTTTTGGGACAGAATCTTGGGGTGCAGCAGAGGGGAATCCATCCGTGTGTTTTGTTGAATGAAACATCAAATAAAAGGCATAAGGAAGGAATGATAAGATAGGAAAAATCAGATAATGATGGGTTGGATCATGGTAAAACAACACTTTATCTGTGACAATCAGATTAATTGGGAAAATTGGTGGGACCTTTTGATTGCAGCATTGCTGTAACTCCCTGTTTATACAGAAGGTCTGATGAGTTTGAGAACCAGATCCATTTTGAGTCTGTTTTTGGACAATGGAATTGGAATCCTGGATATGAGATATGCAAATAAACAATCATGTCTTTCCTCTTGTTTTGAATTAAAAGGTCAATAACACCCAAGATTAACTGAGGGGTGCAAAACATGATGGTACTGAGTGATGCAATCCATCAGATTGGAAGAAGAGGGAATTTTCCTGTTGGTTTCTCCACTGAGGCAAAGGCTGAAGTTTGATTTCAACCTTTTATTGACAACAGAGAATTCAAAAAAAGGACAGGAAGAGTTTTTGTATTCCCAGATGGAGCAAAAAAATATCAACCTCAAAAGAAACACAACTTCATCCTCAAAATCAACCAACCTGATCTTGCACACCTTGAAAAACAAGTGGGATTTGTCTGACCTGATGATCCTGGTGGGTCCCTCCCAGTTCAGGAAATTCTGTAATTCCAGGACCTGAGATCTCCATTTCAGGCTCTCTTTGAAGTCACTGTCACCAAAGGCCTCTAGCACAGAATTAATCCCATCTTTTAGTGGAATCCTGCAATAGATCCATGGATTCATCCTCAAAAAAATCCTGGTGGGGATACAGGGAGTGTAAAGGAAGCTGAGGGTACAAATGAAAGGATTTTAATGTGACATGAGATAAATTTCTTCTTGTGCTAAAAATGTACCAGTTTCTCCATCCATTTCATCCTTCCCATCCTCCATGCAAGGTTTCCAGAGCTCCAGAATTAAAGGGAAGAGCTGATGTTAACAACCTTGTCCTTTGCCTTGCACCAAATTCCACGCCAGCCACAGCAGAGCTTTACCTAATCTGGACTCCTCTCACATCAGCCACATCTGGTGTTTTCCATCCTGCTTCCCTCTGGGTGGGGTTTATTCCCACAGGAGGATCATCAAGACTTTCCAGCCTCATTTTCCAGCTGCATTTTGGCCTTTCAGTTTAGCAGGGCTCAAAATTCTTTCCAAAGTCTTTATGGGAGCTTCTTCTTGTTTACTGCCACAGCCCAAGGTGACAGGTCTTGTCACCCTAATATGGATTTGACTTCCCAAAATTTCTTCTTCCTTTCCCATAATCACTCTCTCTTTATTCCCAGTAATCATTTGGGCTGAATTTGAAAATGTACTTTACATGGCTGATGTCAAGTGCAAGAATCAGTCACACACACAGAGGAAAATGATGAATCCTCTGCAGAAGGAATGTGCAAATCCACGGACTTAAATTAACTTTTAATTTTCCTTAATTCTTGTAACTCCTTAACAAACTGTTGAGGAGCCTGCTCAATGGAATGAAGAGATTAAATATACAAAAATATAAATATACTAAACTAAATATACTAAAATTACTAAAAGATGTAAGTATTTTCAAAATCCAACCCACACATGCAAGCAGAAATGAGGTTGCAGTGCTTCAGTGGGGGATGTGCCTCTCTGGTGTAAAAATGTGCTTTTTGTAAGCATTTTTTCCTTATTTTGCTCATTTATTCAGATGCCCAGGACTGGGGGAGGGAGCAGAGCATTTGCAGCATCACAATCCTGTCCAAAATCAAATGTCAGGGTGTATCTGTCAGCCTTCATTTCACACGAGCTCGGAGTTGCAAGGAAAGATTTCTGCTGGGGATTTGTGGCTTGGCTGCTTTTCAGCCCATCAGGGGCCACGAGGAACCCTCAGCACTGGCCTGAAACGGGTTTAAAACTCCCTCAAGGACCCAAAATGTGACACTGACCCCGAGGTGACAGAGAAACCCTCCTGTGTGGTGGAGGGCACTTGGTGGAGGCTGAGGAAAGCTAAGCTGCTGTGTGAGCATCATTTATATTCCCAGCAGAGCTGATTCCTTAATCCCTTCTCCAGTTATGAGATTCCAGTGCTTTACCTGCAAAGGTAGCTACACCTGAGCCAGGTCTAAGCATGCTGCAAGCTCAGTCCAAGGCAGAAATCACATCTCCCTCCTAAGGTTTCACTCTTTGTATGGCTGGCATGGAGAAACTCTTAGGAATGGAGCCAATTGTCGTATTACATGTGCTGCTTGTCCAAGAGGAATTTTCTTTGCTTTCTCCTCTTTCTTTAGGAAGTAGCCACAAACGTCCAGTGTAGGGTTACAGGGCCCACGCAAAAAAAAAAAAAAAAAAAAAAAAAAAAAAAAAAAAAATTATCAGATTTTAGCAGCTATTTCTGGAATTACAATATTGTTTTGTCTTTTATTGAACCAAAATGACAGCAGCTCAGGTGTCAATTTTCACATCAGGGGCTGTGGGTTCTTTTTTTTTTTTTTTCCCTAGGAGTTCAAATTTTACAAAGATGACAAAATTACAGGGCGAGGTTTAGATGGTGGAGGATCAATTTCTTTTTTCTTGGTGATAGAGACGAATATTTCTTTCTAAAAATCAAAATTTAATAATGATTGTGGTTCTTTTGGGATAAAAAAATAGATTCTCCCACAAGTCTGTGATGGAAGAGATGAGGACAGACTGAGGACGTTGTCAGTGTTTAGGGAGGGGATCTCAGGAGAGTGAAGGCTCTGAGCAGTTTTGATTCAGAAAAAGGAAAATTGACAGAACCCCCAAAGACAACTCTTATTGCTGTGCCATTTCTTGTCTTGTGAGGCGTTTCAAGGGTGGCATTTTTGGCTGATCCTGGGGTTCTACACAACCCCAGAAAATCAAATCAAAGCCTCCTGTGCTTTACCCATCTTTGCAAAGAGTGTGAAATACGAGATATTGGTCTGACTGTGCTCACCCTTACATTCCAGATCAAATGGAGATGACACAAGAAAATGTTGAATTTTTGGAATGAGTCCAGAGCAGGCCATGGGGATGTTCCCAGAACTGGAGCCAGGCTGGGAGAGCTGGGAATGTTCACCTGGAGAGGAGAAGCTCCAGGGAGAGCTCAGAGCCCCTTGCAGGGCCTGAAGGGGCTCCAGGAGATCTGGAGAGGGACTGGGGACAAGGAATGGAGGGACAGGACACAGGGAATGACCTTAAACTGAAGGAGGGAAGATTTATATTAAATATTAAGGATTCTTCCCTAGGAGGGTGATGGGACCCTGGCACAGGGTGCCCAGAGAATCTGTGGCTGCTGCTGAATTTCTGGAAGTGTCCAAGGCCAGGCTGGACAGGATTTGGAGCAGATTGGGACAGTGGGAGGGGTGCAAGAGTGTCCCACTGCCATGGTAGCTCTGATTCTTCTCTAGATTTCAATGTCAACATTGGGAAAGCAGCCTAGTGAGGAGGTGGCTTCACACACATAAATTAAAACTCTTGTAAGACAGCTCAGGGATATTTCTGAGGTGTAATTCTTGCTTTTGGCTCGATTACTCTGCTTCTGACATTCTCCATTTGCTTTGTCACACGTGCATCACTCCAATTCATCCCTTCAACTCCTGTCCCAAAACTGAGATGCCCTAACGAGGACAGTCTTGGCTTTCCCTTTCCACACAGCAAAAATCAGCAGGAGAAACACCTCCAACACGTGAGAGCTGCCTCTGCTGTGGCCTCTTCCTCTCCAGAGGGATGAGAGCAGGAGCTGAAGATGGCAATGCTCCCAGCAGATCACCCCCAGGTTAAACCAGGATCAAGCTGGCATGGAGCAATCCACACTTTGGGAAACACAAACAATGCCCTTTGGTTTAGGGAGTAATCTCAGCGCTCTGCAGCTGGGACACACTCCAACTGTGTGAGCTGCCTTGGGTTGTTGATTGCTGCTTTCAGTTTTTTTCTCTCTTTAGCATTTTTTCCCCCCTCTTTCCTTCCCTCTCCAAGTGAATCTCAGCAAATCTGACAACCCCAACACACCCCACCCTCTTTACCCCTCCTGATCTGATTTAAATGCCTGCCACTGCTGCTGGTACCAGAGCTGAAAAAAGAACTGGCTCCTGTTCAAGTCCTTCTCCTTTCCAAATGTTTAGGGATTTGGAGCCCATACATACAATTACTGTGTGTTTCTCGGGAAGAGAAAATAGCCAGCAGCTGTTCAGTGTCTGATCAATTATGAGTTGAGGAAGAGGAGTGGAAGAGAGGGGGGCTATTGGTCAGAAATCTGCTCACAATTAGGAAACAATGCTGGGAATGGGAGATGTGGGAAGGACAGATACCCTGGAAGTGACTCCTCAGGCTGGCAGGTCTGCAGTGGTGTCCTCAACAGGGAGAGAAAACTGCCTGTTAGAGGCTGTAGGTGAATTTTTAAGGATTTGGTGAGGTGAAGGAGGAAGAGGAGCCAGTCCCAGTCTGGGAACATGGACAATGGAGAGGGATGCTGGTCTTGGAGCAGATTGCCCAGCCAAGCACTGTCTTTGATGGCAGCTTAGACACCCAGCTCCAGGTTGGAGACACAAATAAATGTGGACATCTTGGACTGCAGGACAATTCCTGCCTCAGAGGCTCCATCCAGTCATGTGGGCAGGGAAAGACACACAGGGCTGGCAAATATTGTAAAGTACCTTCAAAATTTTATTTTTCAGAAATTTTGAAAGGGACTTTGAAAGAGAGTTAAATCCAGAGACTGGAAGGTTTTCCAAAGAGCAGAGGTGTCCCACCATTGTGCAAAGGAATTCAGCCCCAAATCTCCATTTCATTTGGGATGAAGAAAATATTTTGTCTCCTATTTTACCTGAGGTGACTTGAGATGAAAATGGGGTGATAGATCCTTCACTTATCAGCATTAGCCAGCACCACATAATGGAATCAGGAATGGTTTGGGTTAGAAAGGACCTTAAAGATCATCCAGTTCCACCCTTGCCATGGCAGGGACACCTCCCACTATCCCAGGTTGTTCCAAGCCCTGTCCAACTTGGCCTTGGACACTTTCAGGAGTGGGGCAGACACAGATTCTCTGGACAATCTGTTCCAATTTATTCCCTTTAACTCACAAGTCATGATCTGAGCACATTCCACTGACTGAGATCATGACTGAATGTGTGTTTGGATGATGCTCACATTCACCTGAGATCCAGGGGACACCTCTTTCATGGATAATCTGTGGCTGGGAGCCAAAGGACTGTTGAACATTATCTTATTCACAGAAATTTGGGATGAAACTGGAGGGAGCTGTGTGTTAGTGACTAAATGAACCCATAAACCAAATTTTTACAGAGAATGTGGGTTCATCTTGGGTATGTCCAAAAAACCTAGATGTATTCTAGAGTATATCCTGCCCATTGTTGACTGAATCTCAGCTATGTCAGAAAAACTAAAGATATTTCCCCAAAATCCCAATGCCAGCGTGGTTGGGGTTGGAAAGGACCTTTGGAGAGCACCTAGATCAAACTCATCCTAAAGCAAATTCACCTGGAATAGGTCCCACAGGATGCTGTCCAGTTGTATTTTGACTCTCCACGACATCTCTGTTCCAGCCTGTCCCAGTGCTCTGTCACCCTCCCAGTAAAGAAGTTTTCCCTCATATTCAGATCAGACTTTCCCTCCAAGACTGTGCAGTAATCAGTGATAAAATAAGCACAGGAGTTTGCATCCAGTTCCAGTGAATGAGAATAAATGGAAACCATCAGTACCTTAGGGCAAAAATGAAAACGTTTTCAAAATTAGTCATTTCTTGGGAAAAGTCTCTGTAAAACCTGATGGTTGAAAATGTGTCAGCGTGTGGTTATGGGGACTGAGATCTTTATAGCTGATGAATTTAATTACAACCAGCGTCCAGAAATGTGATTCCATAGTCACATGAAGCTGCAGAAAGACCAAATCTGTCCCTCCTTCCCACAGCAACAGAAGCATTTGGTAAATTCTGCTCAGCAGTGTCATCACCATGGATACATTAAATGTTTGTGTTGTGACACGTGGAATTTTACCTGAAGTCTCCATTCCCTTGCAATTACATAAGATTATTTATCTTCATTAAGATTATTCATCTTAATTATATATAAAGTGCTTTTGATCAGGAACACCTGAAAACGTGACCACAAACACTTTCAGTGTTTCAGGAAAAGAGGTTTGTGTTGCCCTAAAATAGATTTATTATCTCACCTAACTACAGTAATGCAAAATTTAGATGTTTAGTCAACAGAGCTCTCTGCATCACATATATTCAGTGGAAAAAGTTACAAAGTATTAGTCTGAAACTAAAATATACGGGAAGAACCTTCCTCTGGACATTCCAGTCTTTCCATTGTCTGGAGACAATGGTTGGTTTTGAATAGACATCCAACTCTTCGATGGATTGGGTCAGGTGAGAACCCAACCTGATTTCTTCCCAGGCTCTTTAGGATGGAATTCATCCCCAGGATGATGGAGGAAATCTGCTGAACCAGATGTCTCCTTGGGCTACGTGAGAGCTCCAACGCATTTTCCCCCAGAGCCCCGGACTGGTGCTGAGCTCAGTGCAATAAAACGGGTCAGGCACGGGTTTCTTAGATTAGAGCTGCAATTGAATTCAAGCTGATTTCCCAGAACACTGATAGCCCTCCTGGCCCTGCCAAGTCAAATTCAAAGGTCGTGGCTCTTCAGATTAAGCCCACACTGTTCTAAGGAGCAGGGATCCCCAAACGCTCAGGGAGCTCCAGCCATTTATGGAATTATATCCTGGATTCGTCCTGACAATGCAAAGAGGAGTCAAAGATGACAAATTGCCTTCTCAGATATCCCAGATTAGATTTTTCCATGGTGCTGCTGGAGTTTCCACTCTCCCCAGCTGATTTGACACCACCTCTGTCATTCCTCTTCCCTGTCTCCAATAACAGCTCCTGGAATTCTGCATTCCACCTGGGCAGGGACCTGAGCCTCCACCCCCTCTGTTCCACAGAACCAGCACAGACCTTCTGCTCTCCTAACTTTTCCTTCTGGTCCTTCAGCTTCTGAACTCAACCAGAACCATGGGGTTCAGGGAAAGGTTGGGATGTTCTCCACTTCAATCCTCAATTTACAAACGTGTTTTTTTGTGACTTGCAGATGTTGTTACCTGAACATGGAAAGTGTGGCTGTTGTCTGACCTCCAGGATTAGCAACCAGGCATTTCTACAGCCACTAAAATTATTGTCAGTTGAGCTACCAAAACTTCCAAGACATGAATGATGGGTTTTCCTCAAATTTTGTGCATTTGGGGCCTAAATGTGTCTGTCAGAGAAGATTTGTTCCAAAATACAATTTTAATTTTTTTTTTAGCAAACAGAGATTTCAACTTTTTTAAAACTAGATTATAAAATATTTTGGCTGAAGATGTGCTGGTAGATTAAATCAAGTTGACAAAATATTTAAATTTATTTTGTGTTTCTTAGGAAAATAAAATTGGCATTTGGGGAAAGGCAAGTGAGTTAATTTCTTAGCTTTTGTTATTAAAGTTTCAAATAAATTATTTTAGCAGCTTTGCTCAGAAACAAGCAGTGGCTATTTTACATCTTTTTTTTTGAAAGCTGGTCCATCAATGAATGAAAAAAAATCCATGCCAAGTTTGTTTGGTTTTTTTTTTTGATAGCCCATGGAGAAACAAACACCTCTGGAAGATTATTCTTCCCAAATTCCAGTAGGTATCTAATATAACTAAAAAGAATCATCCTTTGGAGATGTGCTTATCTCCAGTGATTTTTCCAGGAATTCCATGTGACCAGATCACTGGATTGACAAAAATCCCATGGCATTGATGAAATGCTATTAACATGAATAAAATACTTCTTCCAGTGTCTTTGGAGCTGATATCCTGTGATTGCTTCCTTAGAAAAATTATTTCAAAATACCAAACCTTCTTCTCTGGTTGAGCAGATCCCAGATTTTCATCCCAGTCATCTTCTGCTTAAATTATTTCCCTGAGATGTGTGAGCCTTAGACTATTGATATCTCCTCTCCTCACTTGAACATGGAGATGTTTATCAGCCATGCCAGATTTATAGATCGGGCAGAAAACATCCACAGCTTTCAAATTCAGATTTTTTCTGGTTGATTCTTTTTTTTAACCACAGAACAGATTTGGGATATGTTTGGCTACAGTTGCTATTCAAAACCCATTTGATTAATTAAAGTTCCCCCTGTAGCTTCATTTACTTTGCACATCACTTCAGAATTTTTTCTATTTCCTCTTCCTGCACTCTCCAGCAGATACTTTCACCAGTTTCTTCTTTGTTCTCCATTATTTCCATCTTTAAAGAGAAAATTCCTACATCAAACAATGATTCCATGAAAGGATAAAAAAAAAGTTTTGTGTACCAAAGATAACACCTGGAATTGCAGGCAAAACTTATCCAAAATTATGAATTTTTTTGTTTCAAATCATAGAAGCTTCATGGTCCTACTCAATTCTTGAGATTTCCACTCCATCAGTGTATTCCCATCAATGCAGCTCCCATGGTTCTTGTCTCCATGGTTCTTCTTCACTGAGCTTTCACCACCAATTTCTGCTTGAAAATATTTCTACAGCTTGTTTCCTCTGAAAAATGCCTTTTTCTTCTAAAACAAAATCAAAGATGTAGCAACAATGAATTCAGAATATTGTAGGAGGTGCCCAAGTGGGATTAATTTTTTTGCTTCATTATTTTATGTAAAACACATGAGGCAAAATTTCATTTTCTTGGATCACAGGAAATCCTTTGTGTTTTGAAACAGAAAGACTTCTGTCACAATATGCTGAGATTCAGAAAAAAGCAAAAATTGATTTGTCTTCCCTGCCAAAGAGATGCAACTTTCGGCATCTTTAGCAAAAATTTCAACTTCTTTTCCTCTAAACATTTTTTTCCTCATTTTTCCTCACTTCCACTTCTGGAATGGCATTGGAATGGACTTCCCAGTGCCAGTGGAACTCTTGGAGTGCTCCTCATTGAAGAGTTGGTCAAACCCCAGGGAGAGTTCATTGAGTCTTTACTAAGGAACATGAGAAGGGAACAGCTTCAAAAACCTCCATGTGGAATTACGACTTGAGAACATCCTTCTCTGAGATAAATCCTTTATTCCAATAAATTCTCTGCTGCCAATATTCCCTTCTTCCATCAGCTGAGGCATTGCAGGAGAAGGCAGAGGAATTGTCAATGCTGGTCCTGTGGAAAAACGGATGAGAGCATGGATTGCGGTCCTTTGACCTCCTTTGGAAACCATCCTTCATTCCTTCTTCCCACCACACTCCAGGGTTGTTCAACACTGAGTGACTTCCCAGATGTGAGACCTCAGCATTGATGTGTCCAGGCCAGAGCAGGGAACTTGAGGGGAAAAAATAAAGGCACTGGAAAAAGCAAAACACCTCCGGAATTAGCGGCACCACTTCCCGGAGCGGCGGCGGTTGGGTCTGGTGGGGAAAACTTTCACCTTCCAGCCAAATTCTGACTCAGCCTGTCCCCATCTTTGTGTGCCAGACCTAATCAGATCAACCTGAAATTGCTTAAATTGGGGAAGCATGGAGATATTCCAGCCAGGATCACCCTGGATAATCATAACATCCCCCATTGTTCCAGTCAGGGTATGCTGGGATCCAGCAGCGGCTTCAGAGTTGACGTGGAATGGTCCAAGGATGGAGAAAGTTGGTGCTAGAAAATGGAATTAGGATTGTTCAAAGCTCTGTTTTCCCTTCACATCTGGATTAAAACCTTAGACTGAGTGTAAGTCTGAAATCTCCCCCAAAATGTGACCCTGGAGTTAATTTTAGACAGGTTTGTAGGATGTGCTTTCTTAGTAAAAAGTTTTAGTGTTAGCAGAACTCATGGGAAAAGTAGAATTCACCCCTGGGAGCAATAATCCATTTATATCTGAAGTGTTAAAGAACCAGGTGATGTCACCTTTTAACTTGAGCCGTGCAGGTGTCAATGTCCATATTCTCACCAAAGCAAAGTATTCCAAGATCTCTATTTAATTTTAGAGATTCTTTTTTTCACCCAGAGCTTTGCAGATTTCTGCCCTCCTTATAACCAAAACAAAAATCTAGTTTTTCTTGCCCTTTCTCTGTAGCAAAGTACATCTTTGACAAGCTTTTCTCCAATACGTGGAAGCTCAATTTGGAATTTTTTTTAAAACTCCCTCACGCTTTTTGAATTATTGATGCTGAGGAGACAATTTTTGCCTGACCTATTCTGCCTAAGAAAGTTCAATTTGGCTTTTCATGCTCAGTCAGAAGAACCAGGTGAAGGCAGAGCACATGAGCACCAGAATCTTTCTAGTTTGTGGTTTAAGATAAACTTGGAACAGCCATAAGATAAATGCAGGGAATTTTTGCTGGTGGAATTGTAATCTGAAAAGAAAATTGATGTATGGAAATTATATTACCGCTGTCTTTCACATGCACGTTCTCAACACTCTTTTATTTCAGCGTTTTTAACTCTTGACCTCATGGCAAATTTATCCCTCATTTAATACTTAAGATGTTTAGACCATTAGGTAAAAACAGCGTTGTTATTTAGGTTACGTGTTGGAAGTCACAGTGCCTGGAAAGAATTCCACTTTGTGGTTTCCAGGCTGACTCCAGAAAATTAGAATTGCAGCAAGGCCGTCCATGGAGTTCAATTTAAAACAAAAAATCCCAACCCCAAATCCAGACTGAAGCAAGCCTTAACAGTGCAAAGGTTTCAAAATTTTTGCTTCACTCCATCAGCATTTGTTATTTCCTAAAGGAAACCAGAGAGGTTAACTGTGCAAAATGGATGTGGATACACAGATATTTCACACATAAATGTGTGTACAAGTGCATGCCTGTGTATAGATTAATTTTTCCCCCTGTTCTTCTTCATATCAGACTTCACCACATGGAACTAAAGCCATCATTTAATGTGGAATTCTGCAGCTAATGGAATGTGGAGAATGAGCTCTTGCTTTCCTATTGGTCACCAGGCTCCCCTTTAACTGCTGGGGGAGCACCAAACCTATAAACAGGTCTGTGACCATAGAAACCCCTAGATCAACTTTTCAATTTCATCACAGTAAAATAATTGGCTTATTTTTTATTTTTTTTTCTATACATCAGACAGGAAAAATGCCTGGCACATGTGTTCAGATTTATATATTATCCAAATTGATGTATTAGGGTTCAAAATTTGGATGGGACTCATAAATCAGGTAATTTCTCCTTGTGGGAAATGCCAGTTTTTCTCTCCATCCAGTCTTTAGTAGCTCATTGAGATACAAGTAGAATTCAGAACAAAAAAAATATTTTATCAGCAAAGTTTTCCACTAATTCCTGTTTTAGGGCTGCATTCACATATTTGCTTCCCACTCTTACTGAATTTTTCCCATTCACTTTCCCAGCTCTCTATACACAGATTGTGCCCTTGTCCAGCTGAGTTTTGAAGATATTTTTCATTAATCCAGCTGTAATTTCCTTTGTGACTGTCCATCCTTGTGCTGCACCTCTGAGTTCCTGCATTTCCTCCACCAATCCCATTTCTGTAGTGGAAATCTGACTCAATTCAAGCTAAAATTGCTAATCCCAAGATATTTGATTTGTCAATATTTGATAGAAATAACTTCCTTTTTCTCCCATTGCTTCTGTCACAGCTACCAGAGACTTTTTATATTCCTTCACACTTTTTCCTTCATATTTGATACAAGATATGCATCAAAATAAAATAGGAATATGATTCATTTTGCATTTAAAAACCTCCTCAATTCTGATTTTCCATTCCTGTCCCTTGAATGGATATTTTTTACCAGCTGTCATTTTGTTCCCAGTTTCTTAACCCTCACCCAATCCTCCATCTTTCCCAAATTTGATGATGTTCCAGCTCCCATGCTTTGCTCAAAGGTAGTTTTCCTATTTAATACAAAAATATAACTGCTTGTCTTCCAGCTCCATCAAGATCTTCATATTTCTGCCTCTTTTTTAATATTTTCATGCCTATTATTCACACAATCATCTCCTTTCTTCCATATTTGAATATTCAGCCTTATCTTTGATGCCTCAGAAAAGAAAAAAAAAGTCTTAGTTTTGGTCTAACAAGGTCATTGGAAGTTGGTCTAAATGTCATGGAAAGCTCCAGTGATTTCTGCAGGCTCTGGGTTAAAGTTCACATTTAGAACTCTCATGATAACACATTGATCAACATTTCTTTAACCTCATTATCACCACAGACCTGATCAATTATTTATTATCATTAATGTCTGCTGTTCCACAGTGGTGCTACGTGACCACAGACAAGATGCAGGCCTGGAGTGACCTGTGGAAAAGCAAAGTAAGGGGCAGACTTTGCCCTGGAGAAGTTATGAGCTGAGCAGAGGACTCAGACAATGAAATAATGACTTTTTCCAGTGTTGGCAAAATCAACTTTACAGCCAGGGGTTTGTCTGGCTCCTGTGTACCTTGAATATGCCCTGGAATATCAGAGCATGGAGCTGTTGTTCCAACAGGGATCCTTATTTATTATTTATAAATATATTTATTTATAAATAAAGAGAAGCCCAAGGAGACAAGGTTCCAGTTGGAAAATTAGATGCCAGTAGAAATTCAGTGATGATTTCAGGCATATCTGCCATGAACACACTGACTAAAGAGCAGATCTTTTACAGCCCATGGATATTGTGGTCAAGCATAGTTTGATTAGGGAATATCCAGAGGTTTGTCCAATTTTCTGCTTTGGAATGGGATGACGTGCATCCACTGCCAAGCAATATTTTTGACAGGAACTCTACTGGCTACCAAGGGGAACCAGAATGGCTGATTTCAATGGAGACATCCAAATTAAATATCTGATGAACACAACCTCCCCCTCCTTGGGTTCTGCTAGGAGTCCCATTTTCCATTTCTGCTTCTTTGCCATCAAAAATCCAGAGTTGCCCAAAAAAGCAGCACCAAGGTGGCCCTCTCAGATGGGAGGCTTTGCTCTGGGGACAAAATTTCCTCCCTGGTGATCGTGTTGCAAACAAGTTCTGCCTCAGAGACTCAGGGCACAAAGAACAAAAAGGGATTTGAGCAGCCAGGTGGTGGGAGAAGGGAAGTGGAGGGAGGAGGGGGCTGGAATGGGAAAGTGCAGAAACAGTTTTAAATATTTGGAATCTGCAATTGTATTTCCCCCTCCTTCCCCTCCCAGAGCTTCATTTTTTTTTTTTTTTTTTTTGAGCCCAGATTAACTATTCCCCTACAATGCTTTTTCATAAAGGGATCAAGCCCATTGTTTATAGAATTTGCTAATAACAGCCTCAGTCTCTCTGTCACAGCAGAGTGATTCAATTACAAGACTGGACAATAAAAGCTCAATAAAGAAACTCAAATCCTTATTAAATTCTTTTTTTTAATTATTATTAAAAAAAAGTACCAGAGCAGGCTAGGATTGCCAGATTGGGAATTTGCATGGAGCAGAAGAATGATATGATCTCTCTGAGTAGCACGGTGCAAATTAAAAGAGGTTTAGTGTTAAGTGTTCATGGCACAAAAGCAATTTTAAGTACCTGCAATCAGCTTAGGGTGGCTAAGCCTAAATATGTACAAATGGTGTAGCAGGCAATAGCCCTGGTACCACGCAGAGCTCCTCTGAGGAGGGTTCCAGCCTCTCCCACCTCCAGGGTCCCACCCTGTCCTGCAGTGGGAGTGGGAGCCTGGGGGACACCCTGTGTGTGCCTTGTGGGCCACCTAGTGTCCTGCTGGTGGCTAGAGCAAGGGGTTGCTTCTCATTCCTGGTGAGGCAGGTGGGGAAGTTAAAAAAAAAATACAAAAAAACCCCCCAATTCAGGTGGTTCTGTTGGTACAAAATGGGATAAAGAGATGCAGGGTTTGTTGTCTTGCTCTTTGCTGCTTCACTTGGAAACTCCTTGGTGGAATTTGGTATCTGTTGAAACTCTTCTTCCATTGGGAAATCCATTATTTCCCTTGCTGGTCAGCTCCATTTCTTGTTACCTTTGCTGCACAGAACCTAGGGTTTTGTTGTTGTTGTTGTTTTTTCCAGCCTGGCAGAATTGGGTTGTAGGATTGTAGAATGGTTTGGGTTGGAAGGGGCCTTCAAATTCATCTTGGGACACCTTCCACCATCCCAGGTGCTCCAAGCCCCACTGTCCAACCTGAACTTGGACATTTCCAGGGATCCTGAGCAGCCACAGCTTCCCTGGGCACCCTGTGCCAGGGCTCACCACCCTCACAGGGAAGAATTTATTCCCAATACCCCACTCTGAATCTCCTCTCTTTCACTTCAAAGCCATTTCCCTTTTCCTGTCCCTCCATCCCTTGTCCCCAGTCCCTCTCCAGCTCTCCTGGAACCCCTTGAGGCACTGGAAGGTCCTCTAAGTTCTCCCTGGAGTTTTTATTCTCAAGCCAAACAAAATTTTTAGAAGTCTAAAAACTTCATCATGAGAAAATTTTATCCTGTGAAAGTCCTGAGAGGCATTGGCTCAGAGCCATCCTAATCTCACTTTTTGGTAAAGAGTGGGAATTTTCTCAGTTTCCCATTGCAGTGTGTGATTCCCAGGCTTTGCTCATGCTGCCTCTGAATTCTTCCAGCCACTCTTGGATTCATTTCCACCCCATCCTCAGCTCCCTGCTCTGCCACCAGCATGGCAGTAAAATCTGATTTATGACAGAGGACAAGTCATTTACAGGGGAAGATTTTGTGCATTTGAGGTGTAGGAGATGACTCCTGCTGTTGGAATTGCCCCAATCATTCCATGGTCCTAAGATTTTTTTTAAGGTTTGTATTGACAGAGCAAGGGTGAGAAGTTATAAACTGGGAGAGGCTGGGTTTAAATTAGACATTGAAAACAAGAATTCTTTTTTATTATGAGGATGGTGAGGCACTGGAATAAGTTGTCCAAAAAAGTTGTGGATGCCCCATCACTGGAACTGTTTCAGATCAAATTTTGAGCAACTTGGTCTAGCAAAAAATGTCCCTGTCTATGTCAGAAGGCTTGGACTTGATGATATTTAAAAGTCCCAAAACACCCTGTGATTCTATAATTAAAAAAACCCCAACCAAACCAAACCCAAAACACAACTTTGGGAACTGATCCCAGCTGAAGCCACCACTGGGTGAGGAAGCAGTGGCAGGCAGAGGACAGCAAAGCTGGACAGCTGCATACAAATAATGAGAACATGACACTGCTGCTGGTCTTTGGGAGGGAGATCAGCACCCAAAATCTCCTCTGTTGCCACAGCCCCCTGTGTGGGATTCATCCATCCTTAGCTAATTGCCCAAAATAGATGGGATGAGTGACCTTCCCCTGATAAAAGCAGGAAACCTGGCTTAAAGCAGGGGCTGACATTTGAAGTGGCTGCAGTTAAGGGAGATTAGTGCTCAGCTGAGTTAATCAGCACAGCTCTGTGGAGACACCTGGAGCATTCACCCCATTTTTGGGTGCTGATTTATGATTGCTGGGATCAGCTGTGCTCCCAGGTGGAAAAAAAAAAGGAGCTCATCAGAAAGGTGCTCCAGTGATTTTCTCAAAGAATTGAGAAGAATCAATACAGACTTTTAATTCTTTGGAACAGAGGCCCAGAGATTTCTCAAGAGCTGCACTTGGGTCCTGCCTGTGACATGTTGGATGTCCCCAATTTTTAGGGATAAAATGGGGTGTTCATTCCTGATGGTAATAACAGCTATAGATGCACTTGGTTTAGGGCTTGCCATTTAAAATTTTAATAAATTTAGTCCTATCCTGAGTTGAATGTCTGAGATTTAGAGTAGAATAAGTTCTCTCAAAGTATCTAAATCTGCTCATGGTTCATGGAATCAAGGAATAAAAATATCCACAGGGATCATCAATTCCTAGCCTGGTTCTGCACAAACACCCCAATAATTCCACCTGCACCTCCTTAGGGGATGTGCCCAAATCCTCCTGGAATTCTGGCAGCCTTGGAAATGTCACCATTCCCTGAGGAGCTCGTGAAAATCCTTTTCCCAATATTAATTTCTCCCCAGCTTGGCTTGAACTTTAATTTTTTAGGTGGCCACCCATAAAAAAGTGAAGTCATTGCCTTTCAAGGTGAGGAATCCCTGAACCTCTTATTTTCTTGCCTGAACAAAGAAATATTTAGAAAGAGCAGTGCCAGTGAGGCAAAGTAGAATTTTACCCCCATTCAATAAACGAACATTAAATAAATTCACTAAAATAAATTCTCCAGACTGATCAAATGCATCTTTGGACAATATGAATTTCCCCATAGAAACCCCTCCAAAGTGGAATGCATTTCCAGGCTGGCAGACAGGCAGTTTTTAATTAAGCAGAGCATTTATTAGCAAGGATGAGAGCACTAAATCTGTCCCAAATGCCTTTGATTCCACGGGCTTCCAGAGATGGATTTATCCCAGGTCACCATGGCAGCAGGGTGACAATGTCAGCACAGGGTGACACTGCCCCGTTCCCAACCCCCCCCCCCCCGGGCAGGATGGGGGTGGTGGGAATTTTGGGAATTTGGGTTGGTTGGGTTTCCATGGCAATAAGGGCATTTGTTGTTGGGTCTGTGGTTGGTTATTGGGTGTTGGTTGCTGGGATTTGGGGAGGGGGTTTCTGTTTGATTAGGAGTGTCAGGGTTTCTGTAGGGGTCTATATATGGACATAAAGTTGTTAAAATATAAAAAAAAAACCAACCCAAAATAAGAATAAAAATAAGAATAAAGCAAGAATAAAAATAAGAATATGAGAATAAGAATAAAAAGAAAAATAATGAACAAAACCAAAATATTAAATATAAATCTAAAATAAATTTAAATATGCATATACATATAAATAAAAATAAATATAACTATAATATAAAATTAATATAAATGTACATATACATATAAATATAAATGTAAATATAAATATAGATATAAATATAAATATAAATATAATAATGAAATATCAATATAAATACAAATATAAAATAAATATACATATACATATACACATAAATGTAAATATAAATGAAAATATAAATATAAGTACAGAAATAAATATCAACGTGCATATAAATGTAAATGTAAATATAAATGAAAATATAACTATACTATAAATATAACTATAAATATAAGTACAAATATAAATACATAAATGTATGGCTATAGATAAAATATATATAAATGTAAATATAAATATATATACAAATGTAAATAGAAATATAAATTTATAAATATATAGCTATAGATAAAATATAGATGAAGTATAGATATAAATGTAAATTAAGTATAAATATAAATATAAGCCATATTAATAAAATATAGATAACTTTTACAGTATTGTCAATGCTAATATTAATATAATTAATATTAAATAGTATAACTATATTGTTTACACATCATACAATATATACATGTAAATATATCAATACATATTGAACATGCACATTTATAAAATATGTATATAGCACATATATAATAATGTGTGATTCTAAGTGCCTCATTTGATGAAAATGTCATGATTTATATCAAATTATTTATATCAAGTGAGACACTCAGACACTCACAGATTTGTGATTCTGTCTCATTCGATAGAATTATCAAATATATCAATAAATAATAATTATAAATAAATAAATAGTGATATTTCTATCGAATGAGACACTCAGAATCACAAATCTACACCCTGACAATGAAATGCATTTTCAGAAGTAATGGAGAACTTTAAAATATCTCAAACCTCCTTTACTGACAATATTTAAAGTCATTTTTCTGGAGGTGCCCAACTTATTTTTGCTTTCTTTTCCTCATTTTGGAAAACAGGGCACATTAAAGATTTTATTCCTGAGCAAGAAGAAAAAAATATCCAAAAAGGTGAAAGAATTCAGAGCATTTTTTTACTAATTTAATTTACTAATTTATGTTTTTTTCCCCCATTGCACACACACACAAATTCGGGTGATAAAACCCAATGGGCTGCCAGGTGCAAAGTGAATTTCTCAGTAATTAAGATAAGCCAGAATAAAACCAGCTGATTTTATTTTATTGCACATTATCTTCCTGCTTAATGACCCAGTAGCCTCCTATATTTAAATGGGAGTTTCCCCTGCTGAGAGCCACACCCAGAGAGCAGCAGAATTCCTCATAAAATTGGAATTTATTGTGCACAAATTCCTTCCAGGAGTATTTTTTGTCCCTATAGTTCAAAGGCTTTTCTAAAGACAGAAAAGACAGAACAGTCCATTTCCTCTTTTTATTTTATTTTATTTTATTTTATTTTATTTTATTTTATTTTATTTTATTTTATTTTATTTTATGGCATTCCCGAATGGTTTTCCTGTGTTTATCATCTTTGGAAAATCCCTCTGAGACAGGAACATTATCTTGATTTTACCAATGGGAAGCTGATAAATAGATTGAGATAAATGTGAAAATATCCAATTATTTTGGTGTCCAGGCCAAGCTTGGAGTTCCTGCTTTGGCAAAGATTTGAGCATTTTGACTTTATTAATCTTCCTTCAACTTTATCTGCCTAGAAATAATTTTTTTTCTCTGAGCTACTGATTTGCACTGGGGAGAAAAAAGCACATTCAGAAGTTCTTAATCTCAAATATCAATGAGGATCTTGGGATAAAATAAATTTTCCCCTAAAACAGATTAATCCCAGCTTGTTTATTTATTTATTTGAGGGAGTTTCCTTTGATTTTCAGTTGGGAGTGCTCCATATTTTATTAAGACACTGAAAATTAAGGGTTTTAAGGACTTGTGGGAGATTATTTGGCCCATCAGTCAGTCTGTCAAAAATTTATTCCAAAATTCAAGTCCCAACACATGAAAACTTGGATTTCTGATGTTTGCACTGGAAAAAAAAAAAAATCTCAGCCTTCTTTACTGGAAATCGATTTTTTATTTTTTTTTCTTTGTGACAAAATCATCAGCAAATCCTTGTGAGGTGTGTAGGAAGTTAAATAAAATAATAAAGGGGTGGGGAAGGGATACAAGGAAAAAAATCTGAGTGGAAAAGAGTGAAATGGATTTTAATATTTCATGTTAATATTTAACATTTCCCCTCTCCTTGGTGCTGGGCATGGATTTATTCCCCTCCTCTTTTACACATCCATGGCTGGGGAAGTTTTCCTCTTGTGGATTCTGACCTGAGCTGAAAATCTCATTTAACAAGAGCACAAACACGAGTTTCTCTTCTGCAGGTGTTTCAATCCAAATTTTCTGTGACTTTTCCACTTGTATAATTACACAGTTAATTAATTTGGCCATTAGGGTCACAGTGTTCAGAGTGACCACTTGAGAATGGGATTATTTCTGAGGACATGCAACTGTTGGGTTGATTCCCTGACATTTTATAGACTGAAATTACCCCCCCCCCAAAAAAAAAAATTCCTTAAATGTCTTTTTCTGATCAGATTAAACACAGAGAAAATGCCTGTATAGACAGATATAAATAAATATAATCCAACAACTGAAAATGAGATTATTTTTAAAGAATGTAGAGTCATAGAGATCATCAAGAAAACCTCTAAAACCTTGTTGTGCACTGGTTAAATTAGGTTTAATTTGGGAAAAAACAAGAGTGGGGGTGAAGAATTCAGTGAATTCAGTGAATTCAGTGATGGCCACAACATTTCAGGAAGAAAAGATGAACCAACCAATCAGAGGAAAATAATGGGAAGAATCAGAATTCCAGCTAAAACTGCCCATGAGTATTCAGTATTCCCAAATCTAAACATGAGTTTCATAAACACAGCACTTAGAGAAATTAGATTTTTTTTTTACATGCAATATCTTTAATTGCCCTAAAACCCTCCAATTCCAAATATTTTTCAGATGGAATAGCAGAATGTCCTTGTCACTGCTGTTAGAACCTTCTCTAAAAATGCCACAACTGCAAGAAAAGTCCTCCAGAATATTTTTTTTCCCTAATTCCACAACTCCTTTTTACCAAAAGGAAAGGAGCTTTCCAGGGAAAAATTTGCAGGTGTTCAGGTTTAGGGAATATGGGTTGAAAAAGGAGATGTCCCAGAGCCTCAGGATACAGAATTCTTAATTAAAATTCTTAATTTCAGGTTCTCTGGGGAATCACATCCATAATATTCTTGACCTAATAAATGAATGAGATTTTTTTTTTTAATGCATTTATCTTTTTTTTTTTATATATATATACTTTTCTCAATAAATCTGTGCCTCAGACTTCACTACTGGTTGCTCCCTTGAAAAAAATTAATGATGGGAGGAATTTGGCTCTGGGGTTTGGTTGTAAAAGTTTTACTGTATTTTAAATCCAGAGTCTCCTGACAGCTGGAATGGTGGAATTCACCCTCAGACAGGGTATTGCTTTCCTGGCATGTTGAAGCTGATTAAATTATTTTTATATTATTCTAAATGAGTCTTGGAGAGTCTGGGGGGTGGGGGGGGTTGGATGTTTCTGTGATGCCATAAACTCAGACACCTGCTAAGCAGCTGGGAAATTTGGGGAATTCTGGAGCAGTTTTTGATCAGAACAAGGTGAGAAAAATGACTGGGGCAGGCAGAGTGTTCAGAATTCCTCAATAATTCACTTTTTATTATCAATATGGTTCATGACCTGAGAACAAGCTCCGTGTCAACATCAGGGTGGGGATTTCACCTGGTGGATAGAAAAGGGATCCTGGGGTGGGGGGAGACATTCCTGAGGACCACCAGGGTGATCCCAGGGATGGAGCAGGAAAGGCTGGGAGAGCTGGGAATGTTCAGCTGGGGAGGAGAAGCTTTGGGGTGAGCTCAGTGTGACCTTCTAGGACCTGGAGGAGCTGCAGGAAACAGGGAGAGACTTTGGAGAAGGGATGGAGGGACAGGACCCAGGGAATGGCTCCCACTGCCAGAGGGCAGGGATGGGATGGGTATTGGGAATTGGGAATTCCCAGAGCAGCTGTGGCTGCCCCTGATCCCTGGAAATGTCCAGGACAGTTGGGGCTTGGATCCCCGTCGGACAGTGGGAGGTGTCCCTGCCATGGCAGAAAGTTTGGGATGAGATGATCTTTGAGGTCCCTTCCAACCCAAACCATTCTCTGATTCCATGACATTTTTTTTCACAGTAAATCCTGGATAAAACACCTGAGCTGTGAGGTGTGTGCATGGCCAAAGGAATAATTTCCTACCAGCCCACATGAAGCTGCATCATTTGTTTGTTTTCCCACTCCTTCCCTCCCCTCTCTCCCAAACCCATCCTATTTCCTGCCTTAATGAAAGGATTTGAGACTCAAAAACAGCAGAGACAGTTTGAGATATTGACCACAGCAATTAGAAATGAATTTGGCTTTCAGGAGCCACAAAATGAATTCAGCCAGGGATAACAAATGCACAGGGAGCTGTGGCCGTGTGTGGGATCTCCTTTCTCAGGAGATCTTGCAGAGATGTTGATTTTTTGGTGCTCTTTTCTTTTGGCTGAGCAGATCATCAGCCTCAGGGGTTGTGATTTTCCAGAGGGAAAGATTCACTGGCACAGGGCAGTGGGAGAATGGAACCAAAGAATCCCAAGCCACAGCTTCTCCTGTTTCCCACTGGAATTTAAACCCACTGGATTCTAACTGCAGCCAACAGAGGGATGTGGGGGAAACACGAGAGCAGCAGAATGTGGATGCTGTGCCCAGAGATATGGAGAACAAGACACTGATTTGGGAGGGCTTGGGCCAGCAAAAGGAGGGAAAAGGAGGATTTTGGAGCCTAATGAACATGGCTTGGTGGTCATCACAAGGTAAGTGACACTGGTGAAGGACTCAGTGACACTCTGGGGTGGTGGAGGCAGGAACAGGAGTCTCAGTCAAAGAAGAATTTATTAAAATCCAGAGCAGTGAGAGGGCACAGGGAGGGTGGGGGTGGTCCAGGAACAGGAGGAATCAGATCTCCCAGGCTCTCCCTCCCCACCAGCTCCAGGGGCTTCTCCTCCCACCCCTGGGTCTATTCCAGAAGGACAGGTCAGGCTCCCAGCTTGGATTCCCTGGATATAAAACTCAGGTGAGGCAGGAGGGAGATGCTGGAGGCCACCTAGAAAAGCCAGTGCTGTCCTTGGGGAGGTGAATTGCCTCATCCCAAGGCAGGAGGTGGGAAAAACCCCAAAATCTCAACATTCCCCAGCCCTCAGCATCTCCAACCAGTGCATAAGGGCAACAGGAAAACTCTGGAAAACTCTCCAAGCTGAAGGAGCCTCATGAGGCTTTCTGAAAATAATAAAACACATCTTCCTAATCGTTGTTTTTCTTTCTCTTTCATTTTTTCTCCTTTTCTGGTAAGGCTAAGAAGTGATAGGCACAATCCCAGATCACATTCATTGATTGTGTGCTGATTTTTCAGATTCCAAAAGAAATGAAAAGTTCAGTGTGATTACAGTGTTGATTTTATCAAACTTTTAGAATCCTTTTAGAAAGGATTTTCCCAGTCTAGCTCCAATGAGTGATTTCCTTTCCAAACAGCTCAGAATTCCTTTTTTTTTTCTTTTTTTTTTTTCTCAATCTTCACAAAGGAAGAGGTGACCTGGATAAGGGCATATTCACCAAATTAAAATCTGGCTAAATTTGACAATGAAAATGGAGCAAAATTCAAATTAGTTCTGGGTCATATTATAATTTTTCATAGTTAAATTTAAATTAATGACCTTTCAGTGCCATGGCTGAGAAATGCAGATTAAACTCAAAATAGGAGTTGAATACTTAGAGCTTGAAAGCCTTTGCATCAAAATAATTGAGAAATAATAATTATCCCCCATTTTGCAGGAGCTACGAACACAAAGGTGTTTGCCCAGGAATCACTGGCACATCTGGAAAGTCACTGACCTCTGGGAATGAAGGTTCCTTCCTCTAAAAACATACCTGTGACTTGGGAAATGCAACTCACAGCAAATAGAGATTTTTGGTTTTTTTAATTTTTTTTTTTTTTTTTTTTTGTGAACTCCCCAAAGACAGGAGCTTGGAAAAAACCCCGACATTCAAACTCTAATTTTTTTATTTTTCAATTTTTCCTCTCATTCCTTTTTTTTTTTTTTTTCCCCCACTTTGCACCTCTGAGATTTGTCTCTGCCAAGTTTCACACAGCTCTGCTTAATCTTTGCTCAAGGAACAAGCAAAAATTCTGACTCCAGAGTCAGATCCTAAAATTCTTCCATCAGAAGAGTTCCCACTTCCAGGGGCTGGCAGTGCAGCTCCATTGGCTGATGGGATTTAATTAATCCCCCTCTAATGAGGAAGTGGAGCAGCTGAGATGAAAGGCTGAGCCCTCCCTGGGCCAAGGTCTGAACTAATTAAGCCACAAGGTCTGAACTAATTAAGCCAAGCTCAGCTCAAGCAGAGATCCAGGCATTCCCAGAGAGGATTGGAAACAACCTGACTTTGGTGTTTTGATCAAAATGGTGCCAAAAAAAAAAATAAAAAAAAAAAATCCCTGCAGGGTCCAAAACCTAAAGCAAAAAGTCAACAATGCTACCACCTGTCTGCTCACTCCTGGTGCTATTGGGTATTCAGCAGAAAAAACTGCTAAATTCACCCCAAATTTCAGTGATTGGCAGAACTGGGACTCGTTTACTTATTTGCAGTGGACAGAAAATATCTTGGAATGTAGTCCTGCTGATGGAAAAATCCATCCAGTGTTTAAAAGTGCATGGAGAGATGGGAATGTGAAAGGGAGGAATGTAATCAGAGGAGTATGGGCTGAGTGAGTTTGGGATAAACCTTGTGAACAATGAGATTTATTGGGCTGCAGAACTGAATTTCAAGAATTGATCCACTAAAATGAGAAATGTAAAATTATCCCCAAACCACCCAGCAGAGAACATGCTGTACATCCTTGGCTAATGGATATAAACCCTTTGGAGTGGTGTTTTCCAGGATCTGGAATGGAAGAAAAATACTTTGTTGTTGATGTTATGTGAGGCTGCAGACTTTGTAATGATGGTGGTGCCCTCAGAGAATAAAACAGGCTTCACCCCAAGGAATTTCCTTCCTCAGACATCAACTACACACAATTTTTAAGCATGACTTAAATGTAACATTCCTAAATCTATCCCTAATTAACAAAGCATGCAGGAAGAGTTGATTGAGGGATCAGAGCTTAAAGCAGGGCTACTCCTAAATTAGATGGGATGGGAGATTGGCAAAAACCACAGCACAGAGGGCTGGAAGTCTGAGATGCCAGGGATGACACAAAGGGGGAACAAATGGAATTTGCTGCAAAGCCAATTCCACAAGTGATTGACAGCCAAAAAAAGACAGTTTGAACCACATTTGGACAAGCTGCTGCCAATTAGCTGGAAAGGCTTGACGTGCCACTTTGTGATGTTGGTATTTTTCTTTGCACAGAGAGATGGATCCGTGGAAAATTCCATTGGTTAAGATTCTCATTTTCCTCTCAGAGTGAATTACTGGTTGCAGATCACTGTTCCTGTGACAGGGAGCTGGTTTGCCAGGAGTTTTCCCAGGAATGTAAATTAAAGTGCTAAACTGCATTGCACTGGATTTGGGAATGGCATCCAAATGAACTGTCTGGGACAGGTATTAAATCTCATTGAAAATCACAGAACCAGAGAACTACAGAATGGTTGGAAAGGACCTTCAGGATCATCCCATTCACCCCTGCCATGGCAGGGACACCTTCCACTGTCCCAGGGTGATCCAAGCCCTGTCCAGCCTGGGTTGGGACAATTCCAGGGATCCAGGGGCAGCCACAGCTGCTCTGGGCACCCTGTGCCACCCCTCCCTCACAGGGAACAATTCCTCCCCAACATCCCATCTAAATTCACTCTAAATTCATTCTCTCTGACTTTGAAGTCATTCCCCGTTGTCCTTTCTATAAGTTAGCTCAGCTCATTAAACCTCCTTCAGTTCTGGAAGGTCACAATTGGGTGATCCTAAAGCTTCTCCTCCCCAGCTGAACATTCCCAGCTCTCCCAGCCTTTCCTGCTCCATCCCTGGGATCATCCTGGAGCCTCCTCTGGATCTCTGCAGCAGCTCCAGCTCCTCCCTGGGCTGGATCTGCAGGTGAGGCTCACCTGAGCAGGGCACAGGGGCAGAGTCCCCCCTGCCCTGCTGCCCAGGCTGGGGGATCAGCCCAGGGTGTGTTTGGATTTCTGGTCCCAGTGCTCACAGGGAATGTCCAGCCTGACCCTGCAGCACCCCCAGCTCTTCCCCAGGGCTGCTCTCCATCCCTTCATCCCCAGCCTGGATGGATCCTGGGGTTATCCCAAGCCAGTGTCACACCTGGCTCTTGCACTTGTTAAACCTCATGGGATTCCCACTTCTCCCTCTGCTCCTGGCCTGGGGGATGCAGGATGGCATCCTGTCCTTCAGCAGCACCACCCAGCTCTGTGTCCTCTGCAAAGCTGCTGAGGGTGCCCTCAGTCCCCTCTGGATTCCATTTGCTGCTCTGCAAGGCTGCTCTCAAACACTCAGAATTCCCTCTGTGTCCTAAAGACCCCCAGAGCTCAGTGCATGGGTGAACCAAGCCCACATCATTCCTCCTGGGGGATTTATCTGGTGTGAAATAACCCAAATAAGCCAAGGATTGGGCATGATGCTGAGATGGTGATGATGGTGATGGTGGAGGTGGGTGAGGAAGGTGGGCAAGGGAAGGCTGAGTGTAGCCAACAACTTTGTGGGAAGTGGGGTGGGAAGCAAACTGGGAAAAACTGGTTTTGCAAAGGGCAAGGAGGTCAACTCACCTTTGTGGTGGTGGGACATGGGACAAGAGGTTTGGGTCCTTCAAGGTGATAAAGAGGGATTGTGTTACATCACAGCCACGCTCTCCTCCTCCAGCATTTCCAAGGGAAATGAGATCTTCTGATCTCATCCCAGCTAAAATAATCCTTGGCAGGTGTTCCAAGGCCTTGATTCCATCCCTGCCTGAGCCACCCAGCAAGAAGGGAAGCAGCATCACACAGCATGGCCAGCTGGGTGCTGCCAGGGACAGCCCAAACTTCCACACAAACTGCAGAGGAAGAGCCTCAGCCCCACCTCAGGCCAAGAGCAAAACCTTTTCCCTGAATTCATCTTCTCCATGACAATATGAATCAGGCTGACATTGAGCTGGGACCACGAGGAGAAGGCACAGAGAAACTGCTTTGGCTCAAATCAAACAAATCTCCTAAAGAAATCCTCACTAATTACATCTACAGACTTCCCCAGCCTCAATTAAGGTGTGTGGGCCTTGATTGAGTAGTTCCTGCTCCAAATGTCCCCAAATTACACCTGTGCCAAGGATTTCCAGAACTCTCTGTTGGTCACAGCTGGTCTGAGCTTTGCCAGCCATCTGTGCCTGGGTTAAGCTGTGCAAGGGAAGCAGACAGGGCTCTGGAAAGAAGAGTTTTATTTGGAAAGTGCATTCCCAATGCTTCCCTGAAGTCCTTTCCTGCTGGGGTGAACACAAAGAGCCAGGCTCCATCACCTGGAGTGAGCCCATCTCCATCAGCTCTCTCACAGCCTGGCACAGCCCAGGTTTTTTCCCCAATAATCTGCTTGATTTTCCCAGGGAATGCACAGAAGGCTTGGAAAAAAGAGTCCAGGTGTATCTGGAGGGAACAGGATGCTTTTCATGGGGGAGTTTGTGAAAAGGAATCATGGAATGGTTTGGGTTGGGAGGAACCTTCAGGATCATCCCATCCCAGCCCTGCCATGGGCACAGGGACATTTTCCACCATCCCAGGCTGCTCTATCCACCCTGGATAATTCCAGGGCTCCAGGGGCAGCCACAGCTTCTCTGAGCATCCTGTGCCTCCCCAATATCCCATCTAAATTCACTCTAAATCCACTCTCTCACTTTTAAGTCATTCCCCATTGTCCTCTCTATAAGTTAGTTCAGCTCATTAAATCTGCTGTAGAGAAACTCTAGAGGAGCTAAGCTCCCAATCCCTGTTTTCCAGTGAAATCCCAAAGGTTGAGGGACTGAACTTGAACTCTCAAAGCCCCCAAACAAAGAATAATGAGGATAGATTTTATCCCAATATATCAGAGATTACCTTCTCCTAGGGCAACTCTGCTTTTGTTTCTGACCTCAGAGAGGAGAGAGCCAAGAAGTGACTCAGATCTCCCACTTGCAGCCATCACCAGGATTCAGAGTGAGGTTTATCCTGGATAAAAATGGAAAAGCTGACATTGAATCCATACTAAAGCAGATGGATGGTCTGAAAATTCAGTGGTGGTTGTAGGTGTCAGGCTTCAGCCCAGGATTCCTTCTGGAATCTTTTCTAATATTGGATTGCCCAAACAAGAGTCTTTTTAATCAAAATATTGATATCTTTTCCCCATCTACAGGCAGGACAAAGAAGTTTCCACAACCCCTATAACCAGTGAAGGTCCTGTGTTCCTTGAAATCCATGAGGAACCCTCAGGTTGCCATGAAAAAATGATGAATTTGTTTTTATATTTGGTTTTGATGCTGCTGCAAGGTTGCTGATGCTGCTTTGTCTGTCTGAGATGTCACCTTTGTTTGGGAGGTGAATTGTCCCCCTCTGCCCTTCCCTTGTGAGATCCTTGGTCAGATCTGGAGTCCAACATCAAAAGGATGTGGAACATTTAAAAGGAGGAGCTCATGGAGATGTTCAAGGGCTGGAACCAGGCTGGGAGAGCTGGGAATGTTCCCTGGAGAGGAGAAGGATCCAGGGAGAGCTCAGAGCTCCTGAAGGGATCCAGGAGAGCTGGAGAGGGACAAGGGATGGAGGGACAGGACACAGGGAATGGCTCCACTGCCAGAGGGATGGATGGATATTGGGAATTGGGAATTCTCAGAGCAGCTGTGGCTGCCCCTGGATCCCTGAAATGTCCAAGGTCAGGCTGGATCACCCCAGGACAGTGGGAGGTGTCCCTGCCATGGCAGGGGTGGAATAAGTTTAATTTGAGATCTCTCCCAACACAAAACATTCTGGAATTCCACAATTGTGACATGGGAGCAGATTTCCCTTTCATCGTTTGGAGCAGGGCCACCTGCCAGGTGCAGCTCTGGTGACACCAGCCCCTGCCACCACTGCTGATCCTCTTGGTGTTTTGGAAGACATTCATAGAATAATTAAGAGAATTAAAGAAACCAACACCTAAAGGAATTATCTCCTACAAGAGCAGCTCCAAGCTGCTGTTTCTAACGGGGGTAAGTCCTACCTGTCTATAAAATTGCCTCAAAATTAAATATATTTCACTTCTCAAAGACAATTTTTCCACCAAAACTTCTGTGAGAGGTCTCCAGATTTTGGCATTATTTCCACATGAAAGCCCATTTTGAAATAACAGAATTTCGTCCTGGATGATCACATTTATTTTTGTTTTGCAACGTGGTTACTCTTTTTTTTTTTTTTTTTTTTTTTTTTTGGGTCATTGCTTTTGTGAAATGTTGGCCTTTGCTTTTTCTTACAAAATTACCCAGCAAAGATCACAAGTTCCATAGAATCACCAAGATATAAAGCTTTAAAATCCAGATACTGAGAAGTTTAAGACTTGCAATAAAATTTCCAGGTTTGGCAATAGAGACAATGTCATAATTTCCTTATGGCTCATTTTTAACCTTTTCTTTGAGTCACAATAAATGTTCCTGCAATTTTTTTTTATTTTTTTTTATGTCTGGTTTTATGTTATAGGAATAATCTGAGCATTCCAGTCTCTGTGGACTCCATTGATTAATCTGGCTGAATTCTTTCACCTTGGGGATTGACTCATCCCAGTTGCTCCTGACTTCCATAATTCCTGATTCCTGACATTTAGATTTGTGTCATAGCAGCCTGAATTTGTTTTTTTTTATGGGCTCTTTTCACTCTGTTCACATTTATTGTGGCACCCTTGGGCACAGCAAATCTCAAACTCAGAGTAAGTGTGGAAAAAACCCACACGTGGCCCCCTGTGCTGTTCTTTAAATTAGGATTTTAACTCTTTAGCTCTGAGCTACATCTGACACCTTATTCCACTAAAAAAACCCCCAAAAGATAAACCATAAACACACTCTGGATTTGTCTCACTCAATTCATGCCTCTAAAGCTTAAAGAACATCTTGAATTCAGAATTAATTTGAGTGGAGGAGTTCTGGGTAAAGATAGACACCTTCAAGAGCTAATTCCATGTATTTCAAGATTATTTTTGCCTTCCCACAACAAAGATGGAGAGAGATTATTTACAGAGATCTGGAGGGACAGGACAAGGGGAATGGATTTAAGGTGGAAAATGGGAGATTTAGGTGGAATATTGAGATTTTTCTCTAGGAGGGTAGAAATAGAGGGTGAATAGAATTCCCAGAGCAGCTGTGGCTGCCCCTGGATCCCTGGGAGTGTCCAAGGCCAGGCTGGATCCACCTGGGATAGTGGAAGGTCCCTGCCCATGGAATGAGATGTTTTACCCTGTGGTAGCTTCTAAAATATAATTTTCTTTTGAAGAAATCAATGATTAAATCAGTATTTATAACCATGAGAGCTCAGCAAGGTGGAATCCATTCCATTCTGTCCTTTTCTGCACTGTAAATCCACTACATTCATTTGAAACAAAAGTTCTGGAGCCAAATACCAATTTTCAAGAGAAAATCATTATTTTTTAATAAATTTGAGAATTGTTTTTTCCTCTTAGCTTTCTATTTAAAATTGATTAAATCTCAAAATGGGGGATTGGCCACCTTTCCATTGCTTCCAGTAACAGATTTGAGTGTGTAAGGCACAACAGAATCCTCTTCTGCCTGTCCCTAAAAAAGAGTCATTGATATAGGAAAAGAAAATTATTTTAATTTAAAATAATTCTGCCTTTTCTTCTGCTGAATTATTTTCCAATGCCTTATTTTCCATTCCTTCCAGGAGCCAATCTCTCTCTTGTGATTACAGGTGAATTACAAGCCAATATCCAATGGAATATAATCAAATTTTGATAAAGTTAGGCAAGATAAAGCTCCCTCTTCGTGTCTTCAGACCTCCACATCTGAACTTGCAGTCTCTTTGCTTTGTGAACCTGATAAGCAGAATTATTAATCAAGGCACTATCTCTGTTATTAATTATCTGTATCCTCCTTTCATCAGGGAATTTTTCTTACTCAATTATTTTTCATCTCCTCTGGATCCACCAGATGGGTTTGGCACCAGGCAATTTTTTTTTTAAATTTTTTTTATGATTTATCTTATCATTTCTCAGGGAATTTTATCCAAATCTGCTGAGCCTGCACCAGGAGGAATTCAGATGCCAACTCACCTGCAGTGTGTCTTTAATCCCAGGAATTATCTTTCCCTGGGAAGCAATTCCTTTGCATCCCTAGAAAGAATTCAGTGCCAGGAATCCAAACTAAAATAGTGTCAACAAAGGCAAGTTCAGCTGGAAAATTATGATCCACTCGAGCACCTCTCAGCACTGATTAGTGAATATTTATGAGTGAGGTTTGCAGGAATTATTGCTGGACAAAACTCTGTTTGCCTGCATGGAAAAGACCCTGGAATATCCCAGGCAGATGCATCATTTTTATGACTTTGTGGGGGACCTTTTTTTTACAGAGCTTTGCAGTCATTTAAACCATTTATTCCACAGCCTCCATTTCACCTTGTAAATCTGCTTGTAAATATGGAAGTGGCCACACACAGCAAAAATGGAAAAGAAGCAAAGGAGCAGCTGAAATTCAGCACTGAAGGGTTTACAAAAGATGGATTGGCTTCATATGCCAAAGGGAAAAACGAGCTGTTGTCTGGTTTTGCTGAGATTTTGAGGGAATTTATAATTTAAGTAATAAACTGAGGCACCACTGCAGAGAAAAAATTCCTTCTAAATTTAGATTGTCGTTGTGACCTGAAGAAAGATCAGATTTAAGCTAAAAAACACACCAGAATTTTCAATGAAACATTGCAAAAAATTTCTAAAGAGAAAAGACAAATTAGCAATGAATTTAAAAGTACATTTTTGGGGGGTAACAACAGAAACTTTTTCATTTGAATTTTGAAATAATTGGTGAATAGGGTAAATTGGGAGACAAAAGTGGGCTCTAATTAGAAGTAATTAGCACAGCATCTGTTTTGTTAGTAAAGGATTTTTTGCACATCCACAGGGATTAAGGAAAATCTCAATTTATTTTGGAATTCCCTGGGAGAAGGGAGTAGAACCTTGACCTGATGCTCCCTGGGCACATAAATGGGCTTGGAAAGCAAAATCCCTGGAGTTTTTATCCTTATAATTTCTTTTTTTTATTCTTTTCATTAATCCCAGGCATCATCATCTAAAAATTGGATTCTGTTCTCAGTGATATTAAAATTAATTGTTTAATTGAAAATAAAGCCACTGGGCTGCTCTTTGAAAGAATATTAGTATAAGATGTTAAATCACTCAGAAATGGAGTTCCATTTTCTATATTTTGGCAGAATTAAAGTGGCCAATTAATATTTTATTTATTTTGATTTCCAGCTGCTTATTTGGCTTTTTTTTCTATACCAAAATCAGTGTTATCCAGTGCCTGCATGACAATTCAAGAGGTGTTCAAATATCTTGGAGCATTTATCCCTTGACTTCTTTTTTCCTAAAGGACAAGACTTTATCCACTTACCAGTCTTGGAAATTTCAGAGGGATGGGATCATTTTGCTGCCATTCCCAATTTTTTTTCCATTTATGGTTTTCTCCATAATTTTGTCATCAGATTTTTCAGCCTCACAAAGCCAAGAGGTGAACAAGGGGTAGGAAGGGAGAAAACTGACTCACAAAAAGAAAATGTCAAGGACACTGCTTAAGAATTTCCCAAATGAAAGTCATGGGTGAGATTCAGAGTTTTTATTTGTTTGGGTTTGGGGGATTTTTTTAGATGTTCTATTTTTTTTAATAAAAGACCTTTTAATTCAAACTCATTTTTTCATCATTAATTATAAATTAATATCATGAGGACCATGGAATAAAAATGCTCTTGAGAGTTTCTTCCTTGCTATAAATCACGAGATTGCCATTCTCTATTTGAAATATGAGTCTGAATTTTTCTGAATTTCAGTAGGAACAAGGGACCAAGGGCTGGTTTATGAACACATAGATTTAAAATTTTAGATTTTCATGTGCCCAGTTAGACCCAGTGCCCACTGCAGCTCCTAAATTTGGGAAAACATCCAAGAACTGAAAGCTGCTGATTGCTCTTATTTCCAATGTATTTCCTAATTTCTCTTGTTTAATGTAGGAATTTTGAGTGGTTCAGTAGGAATCAGTTTTTATAAATCCAGGTGGAAAAAGCCTAAACCCTGAGTTAGCCAACCCAGCCTCTCCTTAAAATTAATGAGGAAAAACAGATAAAAAATTCATTGAAATGCTTTCCAAAGAAATTCTCCCTAAAGTGAATAAAAAACCATTAAAATTAGAATTTCCAGGATAGGAGAAGAAGGTGCAGAAGGATTCCTCCCTATTTTCTAAGGGAAAACTGGGAATGTCACCAGCCAGGTGATTCACTGGCTTTAAAAGAAATGGGCAAAGTACCACAGTGCCTTTTAACATGCCCTGACTTGGCTGATCCAAGTGCCCAATTTTCCTTTTAAGAAGCACAAAGAAAACCATAAAACAACCTGGAGTGGAGATAATGCTTGGGGGGAAAAAAAAAAAAAAAATTATTATGGCCTGCTGTAAAATGTTACACATTTTATGGCCTTTCCAAACAGCTTCACAGCTCTTGGAGTTTGTTTTTCATCCTTCTTTTTAATGGAATCCAGGAGGAAAAGCAAAAAGGGAAATTGTCCCTGGAAAAGCCCCACAATGTGGTTCTTCCAACATTGGGATTCTCCCTCCAAGGGTGAAACCCCCAAACAGCAAAATGCTAATTGAGCTTTGTTCTGTTATCATTGATAATTTGACTTTTATCACAATTAATCCATTTCTTGATGAGCAGGAAGAGGGAATTTCAATCTCACCACAAATTTCAGGCTGAAAAGGGCTTTGATATTTTTTCCTGTTATTTACAAAAAAACTTTGGGAAGGCAAAAGGCTCTGAAATGGCCAAAGCACCCCACAAACTCCACTCTGATCATAAATTCAGAGAGCAAGATGTGATTTTTTTTTTTTTTCTTTTTCTTTCCAGCTCTGGAGGAGGTTTTTAGGGCAGGGATGGGTGGTGGAAGTGAAGAATGTTCCAGATAATTCATGGATCTGTTTCATCAGGATTCCTCCTTGGAGCCTGAGGTTCCAACAAAATAATTTAGAGCTCCTTTTTCTCACTCTTGAGGGCTGAAAGTTTGGGAAGTGGATATGATCTCATAAATATAAATTTTTTCTATAAATGTAGAGAGATTTAAATTGGATAAATGGAAGGAATTTTTCTCTGTGAGGGAGGTGAGATCCTGGCACTGGGTGCCCAGAGAAGCTGTGGCTGCCCCTGGATCCCTGGAAATGTCCAAGGCCAGGCTGGATGGAGATTGGAACACCCTGGGATGGTGGAAGATCCCTGCCCATGGCAGGGGTGGAATGGGATGAGCTTGAAGGTCCCTTCCAGTCCAAACCATTCCAGGGTTCTATGATTCCATGAACAGACCCAGGCAAACATTTCCTACCATATCAACTGTCCCACAGAAGTTACAACATCACATTTAAAGGAAATTTTTTCAGCTCCCATGACTTTTGTCACAGATCTTGAGACATGAATGACAATTTCTCCAATTCATGCATCACAAACATTTTTCCATGAGTGTCCCAGCACCACTAGCCCTCACTAAGTTTTCCCTTCCCAACATCTGCTCTGTCCCTGCCCTGATTTTACAATTTTTACAATCACAGGGGTCAAACCTAGGAAGAAAAGGGGAATATTCAAAGTCTTCTACAGAGATTTTGGGGAGATCTCTGAGAATAGAATGGAGAATCACCCCCTGGGGCATTAGGATGAACAGGTCATCAATCCCTTCTGCTGAATACAGGGAATTCTGGATTCTGACCTTAGAGATTACATCATTCCACCCTCTACCATGGGCAGGGACACTTCCCACTGTCCCAGGTGCTCCAAGCCCCATCCAGCCTGGCCTTGGGCACTGCCAGGGATCCAGGGGCAGCCACAGCTGCTCTGGGAATTCCATCCCAGCCAGGAATTCCTGCCCAATATCCCATCTAACCAGTGGGAGCCATTCCCTGTGTCCTGTCCCTCCATCCCTTGTCCCCATCCCTCTCCAGCTCTCCTGGAGCCCCTTCAGGTTTCCCTGGATCCTTCTCCTCTCCAGGGGAACATTCCCAGCTCTTCCAGCCTGGATCCATATCTGAGGGGCTCCAACCCTTGGAATATCTCCATGGCCTCCTCTGGGCTTGTTCCAGCATCTCCAAACATTTTGATTTTGGAATTCCTGGATGCAGCTCTGCTGCTGGGAGAACAGAGCAGAGAATTCCGTCCCTCCGCCAGTTAATCCATCCCGTGACTCCTGAGTGACATCTGGGATGGTTTTGCCATGATCACAGCTTAGCCTTGGGGCTTGTGGGCAACTCCAAACACCACTGGGCTTTAAAGCATCCCTGGAACGTGGAAGCCTCTGGACATTGGCTCCAGAAGTTTCTTTGGTCAGGCCGTCTGCAGCTTTATGGAAACGACCACTTGACTTTGCCAAAGGATCATAAATCCCAATTGCTTTATGGCACTTTGTTGAAAGGGAATTGCACAGCCAAGGCTGGGTGAGGTAGAGCTGGAATCCAGTGCCAGATCAGTTTGATGTTTGTGGTCTTCTGAACTTTCTTATCTTAAACGTCTTTTGAGTCGCTCTTATCTCCCTCACCCTCATTAACCTCCCCTCAATAATCAAAACACAGCAGGAGGAGAAAGGGCACTGGAATCAAACTGGCTTAAAGTGGAACTTTGCTTTCTCCCAGCCAGGAGCTCAGATTAGGCTTAGTCTCTGCAAACCTTGGTCTTGAGTCTTGGTAGGCTTCACTCCTACACTTTGACCTGTGTCCTTAAATCTGGAGAACCGTCCAAGCTCTAAAAACTGGATATAAACCCAGCTGAAACTGGATATAAACTCAGCTGAAACTGGGATGTAAACCCAGCTGAAATTGGGATGTAAACCCAGCTGAAACTGGGATGTAAACTCAGCTGAAACTGGGATATAAACTCAGCTGAAACTGGGATATAAACTCAGCTGAAACTGGGATATAAACCCAGCTAAAACTGGATATAAACTCAGCTGAAACTGGATATAAACTCAGCTAAAACTGGGATATAAACTCAGCTGAAACTGGGATATAAACTCAGCTGAAGCTGGATATAAACTCAGCTAAAATTGGATGTAAACTCAGCTGAAACTGGGATATAAACTCAGCTGAAACTGGGATATAAACTCTTTGGGGCACAGCTGGATGGGGGAATGGATCCACAGGTGGAAAAAATCTTCCTATGGATGTCCAGACAGAAATAGATAATCCTGGAATTACCCTGAGGTGTCTTTCTCCACTGACACAAGACCTGTGTAGAGCCAGGACTAAAATACAGCTGGGACATAAACCAGGCATGGGTGATAAACCATGGGTTATAAATCCCTGGATTTGGGATGTGCTGAGAGTTAAATCCAGATTAAGGCTGGATTTAAGGAATGAGCCTCTTCTGAGGATGGTTTTGGAGGAGTAAACCTGGTGACTGAAACTTGGGAGAGTAAATGTTGGACCATGAATTCAAATGGGAATTCTACATGGGAGATGAGGAGTTTGCCAGAAAAATAACAGCATCAGGGGATATTATTTGGATGGAGTGTAAGAGATTTGGGAACCTAAATGGCTGATATTGGTCAATGTCATGAAAATATCTTGGATTTGGATGAGTTTGTGTCACACTGGTGATGGTATTTTATATCAGGGGCAGAAATACAGATAATTTCTCTCTGATCTGCCTTAGACACAAGGTTCAAATAACAATATTTGTGTCACAAGAGCTTAAAAATTGGGTCTGAGGGAAAAATAATGGGATCAAACCTTAATGATGCTGGGAACAACCATTTGAAAGCTGATCATTCACAGATATCTTATATTGCCAAGTGCTGGCTGATAATTGCCCTTCTCTTACCTAAGGACAATTAAATTATTTTTTTCTTCAATAAACAAACAAACCAAGCTTAATTCTCATGAAAAAGTGTTACCAACTTCAAAAGAAAGGAAAAAAAGAACAAAAATTTAACCCTCCAGCCTAAAAGAGTCAATTTTCATCTCAGGATTCCTGGAAAGTTCAATTAATAATGATTTAATTTATTCAGGTCAAGAGCCTGGACTTCCAAAATTCATTATTCCACAGTTTCTGGGGGGAAAAAAAAATTGGTTTTCCCACTCAGCTACAGCTGATGTGAAACTCTTCCACTTTTTGTTACCTTCAGTGAGAATAAAACAGATTTTCCTTTTTTATTCCCTACTACAACATCTGGCCACAATTAGTCCGGGATCTCACATTTTTGGAGGAGACGTCAGCAATAATTTGGATTTTTTTTTCCCTTCTCCTCCTTTTTCTGGGCAGTCTGTAGGCCACACTTGCAGGGGGACAGAAAGCAGAATGTGAGATGGTCACTCCTGTCTGCGTCAGTCCTTCCCAAAATGGATTGCTCTCAGGACAAACCTGATGGCTCACGTAGTAAAATCCATTTTTTCCTCCCCTGTCATTGCCTGCATTTGTCACCACCTCATCCTTTAAGCTCTAAGCACTGCCCAGGGAGTTGCATAACTCCTGTGCAAAATTCAAATACAAATCAATGCAGAACTCAGGCCTTAAGGAGAAGCCAAATTATCCTCTGCTAAATCATTCTTTATTTTCTTTCTTTTCTTTTTCTTTTTTTCAATTTTTTCCCCTTTTTTTTTTTTGCAAAGACAACGCTCATTTTTCATTTTTATGGCCTTTTAACATGAACTCCTTGTAAGCACATAACCTGCTGCATGATGGAATACACAGAAAAACAAAACCCCCAAACAGGCTTGATATGAAAAACAGGGCTCAATTTTAGCTTTGCAAAGGGGAAGAAAATTTTAAAATGGAACTGCTACCAGAAGGTTTTTTATTTCAGTGCCTCTCCCAGCTCTGCATTTACATTTTAGGTGTGTTTTAGTGCCTCTCCCAGCTCTGTATTTGCATTTTTGGTGGTTTTTTTTGGTGTAGGAGTAACCCCTCTCTGAATGCCAGTGCTGGTGCCACGCTGGTGAAGGAGGCTGTGGTTGTGAGTGGTGAAATTTCCAGAAAAGCCCCTGAAATTTGATGCTGCCCTGTGCTGGGTGTGGTGTGAGTGCCATGAATCACCAGCAGCAGCCTGAGCTCAGACAGAAGTGTCCAAGCTGCTCTGGCTTGGATGGGAAGTGGGAATAACACAGGGATGGGGGAAATGCTCAACTTCACCAGGATGGGCTTAAAAAATCCTGCATTTCCCAAAATCAGGGCATCAGCTCTCAGTGCTTCCAAACTCATCTGGTCCCCACCTGCTGTTGCAGGAGGATTTTGGTTTCCCAAGGAGCCTGAGCTGGCCCTGCCAGCCATTTGTGAATTCCCTCCATGGTGTGGGATGTCTGTGTTTGAGGAATTGTCCTCATTCCCTGCTCACAGGCTGGGAGAGAAACTGGTACCTCCAGGGGGGATCCACCAAAGTGCTTCAGAGAGCAGGGATGGATGATGGATGGATGGATGGATGGATGGATGGATGGATGGATGGATGGATGGATGGATGGATGGATGGATGGATGGATGGATTCTCTCTGCTGTGCAGGAAAACAAACCCAGACACCTCAGCTGGAAACTCCAGGTTGGAATCTCAGGACTCCAGGGTAGTTTGAGATCCCTCTGTGTTGGGAAGGATCAGGGTGTACCAGGAGGGTCTCACAAATGTGTGTGTATAACATAAAGATCTTTGAATGTAGAATCTGGAGAAGGTTTAGAAATAATAGCAAGTTTTGATATAGAAGAAAAGAATTGCTGAGCCAGTTTTACTGGGTAACTAAGAAGGCAAAGAGCAAGTGAGTGGGAAGGGGCTCTTAAGACTCTGAGCAAAGGATAAATCCACCTCAAACAAAAGATGTTTTTACCAAGCAGAGGAATATTCACAGACAAACAAAAATACCATGTAGCAATTAAAGAAAAGATCTCAGAATTTTCCACTGCAAGAAAACTGAAAAAACAACTTTTGGGCTTAAACTGTAACACACTAACTTTTGGTGATTGGAGAATAGTAACATAAATATGGTAATGTTAATAATTAGGATAATAATTAGGCTATAGGTGATAGTAAAGGTGTTGATTGGTTGTTATGTCATGAGATGCACAGCAGAAAAAGAAATACAATGCTTTGTGACATGGATAGAACAGAGCTTCAAAATCCCCGTGTGGAGTCTCCAGGAGTGTCTGGGGCTGCTGCTGCTGCTGTTCCCTGTCAGCTCATCACCTCTCTGTGGCAATTCAAAGGAGTCACAGCATCCCATGGGAGTGGCAAATTCCACCTGGTGATGGGACAAGATTATTTTTGTCTCTGATGCCACCAAGATTTCTGTCCCCTAAACCAAATAAAGGGGTTTGATCTATGTGAAAGAAGAGCACAACATGGAGTACAAATACTGATATAATGATTATTTAGATTTTTATTTATTATGGTTATATAATTATATTTAATGATATTTATAATGATGATTATTTTGCATTTATATTTTTATTTATATTTTTTATTTTTATATTTCTGATGTTTTTTGAGGAAAGAACAGACTTTGACAGACAACAGAGCTCAGGTTGGGAGTGTGTGACGTGGTCTGAAACACAGAAGGGTTTTTTTTTTATAGTCTGAGCACTTGGATCCACTCATGCAAGTCTCTGCTTTCCATGAGCCATTATCACACCTGCTCTTAGAAAATTGTGTTGAGACACTCATAGATAAAACTTTTAGAAATTTATTTTAGGAATTTGAGCTCCTGGCAATGGTTTTCATTCTATTTTCTGCCAGAGCTCCAGGAACATTTGGACAACACTCCCAGGCACAGAGTGGGATCACTGGGGCTGTGCAGGGCCAGGAGTTGGACCCCATGGTCATTTTAGGCCCCTTAAAAATGAGGATATTCCATGATTCCACAAAATACAGACACTGAGAAGCACCTGAGGTGCCCTGGGGTGACTTGCCCCCAGCTGGTGCTGCAAAGGACACGAGTGTCCTGTAGGTCCTTGGCAGATCTCCCATCCTGTGCAGATGCTCTCAGCATCCCAAGGGCTCTCAAAGAGCTCTGGATGACTCTGTGTGCCCAGGGAACCAAACCCACAGAGAGCTGAGAGGCTGCTGCTCACCTGGACAAGCAGATCCAGATGTTCTCATCTGAAAGTTTAACCCCAGAGTGGGGGAAAATAAAATGTGGCCAGCTGGAGTCGTGGTGCACAATCCCACAGCTGGGATTGGAGCCCCCAGGCAGCTCCTCTGCCCCAGGAATGTTCCTCAGCTGGGCCAGAGAAAGATGAATCCACTTGTCTCCTGTGGATTTGTCTTCCCAGAGTGTCTCAGGTGTCAACACTGTGGAATTAGAGCCTCACAGAGCCATAAATCAAATGGAGTTGTGCCATGAAAGACAAAGCAGATGGATGGAAAGGAAACCCTTCCCTCCTTCCTCTCCCTGCTCTGTTTCTCCTGTCCCACCTGCCAAACAGAACTTTTCTCCTTGTTTTGTAGGGTTTGTATTTCACTGGGTTTGTTTTTACTTCCTTTGGTTTTTTGGTCTCCTTTGCTTCCTCAGCATCTTTGGAACCCTTGGGAGCTGGAGAGCAGCAGGCCAGAGCTGGGAGGGATTCAGGAGATCAGAACTGTGCACAGTTCTTGTCCAAAGCCCAAATGAGGAGCTGCAACTCCCCTGTGCCTCCCAAACTTCAGATTTTACAGCAGTTGTTTCTCATAAAGGAAATTCTCTCCTCTGATAGTTCCTGCTGATTATAAGAAATGGGGAAAAAACAAGAGAAAAGTGGAGAAAATGTGAAGTGAACAACATGGACACTGAAGAATAAAAGGTGAGGATAACTGGGAATATGTGAAAGAACAAACCAGTGACCACAAGATAATAAATCCCTAAACTTCAAAGGAGAAAAGGGAAAACCTGAGATGGTGGAAGGTTCTTTTCCTATGGAACTGGATGATGTTTAAAGTCCCTTCCAGACCAAAGCATTCCAGGATTCTGTGGATCCCTTGGCACCTGGAGCAGCAGAGAGCTGTGGCTTTGTGCCCAGGAGGGAGGTGACAATTCCCAGCTGTGCCAACAGGACCTCCCTGAAGATGGAACCCACCCTTCTAGGCCAAAATGACTCAATAAATCAAATTTGTCAGGCCTTGTCCCAGCTTGGATGGCAGCAGGAAAAGGATGGGATTGAGGGATACCCAAAACCAACGTGGGGAAAAGAGATGAACAAGGCATGGGCTTCACCAATTTCCAGATTTTTTCCTCTGGCAGTTTGGGTTTAGGGCTGGTCTAATGGGTCACTGCTGGAAATCTGGGAAATCCTAAATCCCAGGGAAATGGGGAGAGTGCTAAAACACATCATTCTGAGCAGCTCCTGCTTTCCCTTTGCCTCTCACAGCCCAGAGCAGATTTTGGGAATCCCCAGTGGGGGAGAAGGAAGAAAGGAGCCCCAAACCACCCCATGAATTTCCCACCCTTTTGCTTTAAACCTTGGCAGAGGCTGTCATTAATTTCCTTGTTCTCCAGCCTTGTTGACTGGTTTAACGAGGACTGGTTATAATAATAAAAAATTTATGTCCTTAGGCATTAAACAGGAGTTTTGCTTTTGATGCAGAGCACGGGGCTTTCCCAGCTCTCCTTCCTTTTTTCTTTTTGGCTTTTAATTTCCTCCTGGAATTCCTCACAGCCACCCAAATTCCTGGGAGTGCACTCTGCTCTGCCAGCAGGGAGAAGATACCAGCCATGGTTAGCACAGGGACCATGGAATTTTTTTCCCTTTATCCAGACTTGTCTTCCTTGAAAAAGAGCAGCCCACAGCTTTCAAAGTGTGAATTATATAAAAATAATAATTTTTAAAATGCCCAGAGTGTTGGAGACTCAAATTTCTCCTCTTTAATTTATGGTAATTTGGAAAAAGAGAGATGAAAGTGAGTTCAGACTCTCCTGTCTTGCAGAGAAATGCTGAATTTTGACTCAGTGTGTGGATTTCAATATTTTTAGATTAATCTTTTGTTTAAGCCCAATCCCAAAATTAAAAACTGATTTTGAAAACAACCCTCAATTTCCCAACAGTTCTAATTAAAACTATTGCTGTGACCTGGGTTTCCTTTTCAACTTTCCTCATAGATTTTAATGAGCTTTTTGCTGAAAACAAGAAATTCACAATTCATTTCAGTGCTGCCAAATCTGATTTTTTTTTTCCCTAAGAAGAATTTTTTTTAGCCAAAGAATTGTCCCCCTGTGCTGCTGATGTGAAAAAAAGCAAAGGGTGCTGATTCCTCTGATTTTATTTGATATAAATGGGTGTGAAACACCTGTAGGGAAAACTTCTTCCAGTTGGGAAATCTTTGCAAATCCTTTTGCTCATCCTCAGATTCCTTAATTTTATTTATTTATTTTTTATTTTGTATTTTCTGATTCCAGTATAATAATATCAGACTGGAAGTATCCATTCAGAAAGGGAATAAAGGGAATATTCCTTCATTTCTATCACAGCAAGGGTAAAAAGTGATGACATTAATTTAAAATAGGGAAGATGAAGAAGATTTGAAGCAAAAATTTCAACACAAATGACTAAAGAACAAACAAAAAAAAACCTCCAAAAAACCCAAACCCTCAAACAAAACATCTCCAAGAAGAGACTTATTTTTTTTTACTTTTAAAATATATTTTATTTTTTGCAGCTGATTTTTGAAAGCAAGGTTGGAATCTTCTTCATCAGTTTTTTAAGATCAGATTGTACAAAATTGTGAGGCTGAGTTGGTTTTATTTTGGAGAAAAGGCAGAGTGGTGTTTTTGTCTTTTTGTCAAAGTTTAAAATTCCAAGATTAGAACTGAATTTATTCTTTAAATCTGGCTGGGGAATTTTGCCTTTCACAGAGATCAATTTATTTTATCACTCCATCAAATATCAGTATTTCCCCTGGAGGTAACTATGGAGTGGAGAAGGCAAAGGTGTAAAATTGGATTTAATCCAAACTGATTAAAAACTGAAAGGCCCTGCAGGATTATTATTATTATTCTGGAAAGGCAGGTGGGAATAGAGATCCTAAAATCCTAAAATCCTTCAAATTCCAGCTCCAGAGGGGACACCCAGCCTAAAATCATTTGTCTATTTTCCTGGAGACCTGCAAATATTTCATGCTCCAAAAATCATGGAATTATAAAATAATTTTAAATAATAAATTAAAGAAAATTAAATTAATTTAAATAAATTAATTAACTTTAATTAATTTAAAAGAAAAAAACCTCCAGGATCATCAAGCCCAACCTTCAACCCAATCCCACCCAACTTTTCCATGCAATGCCACATCCACTTATTTTTTGAAATGGGAAATTTCTCCTCCTTTTCCCTGTCCCAAAGCCTCACCACTCTTCCAGTGACCAATTTCCTCACCTGGCACATTTTGAGGCCATTTCCCTTTGAAACTGAAAGAAAAAAATATTTCTTGTCTTTATCACAGAGCAAGTGGTAATTTCCATTATTTATTTAATTTTATATATATGTATATGTATATAATAATTATTATAATAATAAATATTTATTTCTAATTTAAATTTATAATTTGTCACGAATTACAATTGATATAATTTGTTTTCCTCAACAGACAGTGGGTACAGGTTGAAGCAGGGCTTAAAATCCATCCCATTTCAGATGGAAATCCCCTGATTTAGCAAGGAAAGAACTGTATGGATAAAGAATTTTAATAATTTGGTGGCAGACTAAGAGAACAGGAAAATTTGGAGACAGGGAAACCCTTCAGCAGGTCTGGGACTATTAACAAAACAAGAACTTGGGAGGAAAAAACTGTTCTGACAAAAATTTAATGGTGTTAATTGCCTGCAGAGGGGATATTTGAGGAGCAGGAGGATGTTTGGGAGGATGTGTTAGCAGGGAAGGGGGGATGAGGTTCCTCAGGGGATAATTATCCCTTGTGGAACAAGGAAAGGTTAGGGCAGGGTCAAGGGTCAGGATTATTGTGTAAATAAATAATCAGAATTTATTGTTTTTAGCAGGCAGTGGATCAATAATCTTATCAAGTTAATCACTGAATATCCTGGCAGAATTTTTTTTTTTTTTTTAAGGACCAAGATGGAGCTAGAGAGAATGTGTGTTGAATGGAGAGGAATTAGTTCTGGTTTAACTAAGCCAGCCTTAGTTCATTGGCAGATGAAGCTTGTGTTTGTCCAGGCTGAGGATGAAGAGCTTCTGGTGTCTCAGAGCTCACATGGGACATCCCATATTTTGGGGACATCCCATATTTTAGGGATATCCCATATTTTGGGGATATCCCATATTTTAGGGATATCCCATATTTTGGGGATATCCCATATTTTGGACGTGTGGAGTCATCAGAGAACCTTGGAAAGATTTGGGCTGCAAAGGAACTTTAAAGATCATCCAGTTCCAGCCCTGCCAGGAGCTTCCACTATCCCAGGGTGATCCAAGCCTGGATTTGGACACTTCCAGTGTCCTGTGCCAGGGTCCCACCCTCACAGGGAACAATTTTTTCCAAAATCTAACCTGACCTTGTTACTTTGAAGCCATTCCCTGTGTCCTGTCCCTCCATCCCTTATCCCAAATTCCTCTCCAGCTCTCCTGGATCTCTTCAGGCCCTGCCAGGGGCTCTGAGCTCTCCTTGGAGCTTCCCCATCCAGGAGAACATTCCCAGCTCTCCCAGACTGGATCCAGCCCTTGAACATCTCCATGGTCTCCTCTGGCTTTGCTCCAGCAGCCTCACATCCTTGTTTTGGGGACTCCAGAGCTGGAAGCAGCACAAGAATGGAGTGGAGTGTGAGAATTGCTTCATTCCCCTGCTGGCCCTGATTTTGATTCATCCCTGGATATATTTGGGTTTTGGAAGAGCACATTCCCAGCTCATGGATACAGAATATCAGAATACTGATATAGGATACAGATATGGGACACAGAATATATACAGAATTTCCTATTTTTGTATAAATGTGTGGAAATGCAAGCCACAGCCCTTTCCTGTCACTGGTGGTTTTAGGATCTAGGGGATGCAATGGACCAAAGGAGTTGCTTTCCATTTCTTGCCCACCTTGTGTCCATCTGCTTTGCTGTAAGGGACTCACAAAGAGCTGCCTCAATGAGCAAAGAGGCTTTTCCAGCATTTTTCACTCCTGGTTGAAGGGAAGGTAAAGCAATCTGCTGTCAGGCAGCAGGACTTCATCCAGGCAGGCTGACCTTTCTCAGAGGAACATTTTACCCACTGGAAAACATTGCCAGCTAATCCTATTAAATGAGTGTGCAGACAACAATTTTCCTTGAATTTCTTCATTTTCCTGCCCTTAAACCTGTCTCTGAACAGAGCTGTTATCTTTTTGAAACCAGATGTGTGCCCACTGTCTTTTCCTTCCACCAGCCTAGAGGAATAAAATAATAATAATAATAATCATCATCATCATCATCATCATAAAAGCCTCATCAAATCATCTGTTTAGTCTCATCTCCTTGGTTTTGTTGCTGGTCAGTCTGGTGAAGTACTGAGCTGGGAATGTGAGTCTGGAGTGTCAGTGCTCATTAACGTAAATACGAGCAAATGGAAAAATATTCCAAGAGCTGGATTCACACTCGCTCTAAGGTCCCTTTTTACTGCTTTGGCAGTGAAAAGAGACTGAGAAGTGGGTGGCCATGTCATTTACTGCTCTGTTCCCATGTTTACAGCGCAAGGACTTGCTCACTTTTCAACAGCTGGGCTTAAATCTGCTGAGATGGAGCAGTGGAGCTGTGGCTGCACAGCTTCATTCATCAAACAGCTCCTGCTTTGTTCAGCAGCCCCATGTAAAACCCTCCAGTAGCAGAGGAGCAGCTGAACTCATGCAAGGAGGGAAATCTTGGGTCATGCACTGCTAAATGTGCTCCAGGGGAACACCAGCCCAGGAGCTCCTTTCAAGTCACTTTCAGATGTGGTGGGATCATTTTCAGAGTGGGGGTGTTGTGAACCCCCTCAGTGATGTCATCACTTCTTCCTAAAATACACAGGTCAGACATTCTGGGCCTGAGGAGTTTGTTCTCTCCAACAGCAATGTGGGGATCCAAGTGTGTCACTTCCACCAAGAATCACCATATTTTCCTTGGATTTCCCTCAGGTTTGACCATTAATGGGGTTGTGACCTTTAGGCATTCCCTAAGGTTGTTGTGTCCCACCTTGGTCCACCCAGGTGACTCTGTGCAGGGAATTTGGGTTTCCAAAGAACAGTGAACCAGGAATTGTCCTGGGAGAATTTCCAGGGGATGTTTAAAACTCTCCAGGTTCTTCACCAGACAGGAGCAGAGGAGGGGTTTGCACACAGCAAAAAAAGAGGGAATAGGGGTCATCTCCTGCTCAGGGAAGGGAAAGGGGATCTTGTGGGAATCCTGTGGGAGGCAGAGTGCAGGGGATGGAGGCTGCAGGGATGTCTCAAGGGCAGCCAGCCCTGAGAAAAGCACACAGGAGCTCCCAGCTCCTGTCATCAGCACAAGAGCCACTTTTCCCTTGGTGCCCCCAAATCATGGCTGATGTCATCCCTCAGGACATGACTGGGAACTTCCTCAGGCTCAGCATAACTAACAAATTGTGTGGTTGACCACAGGCAAGCTGGGGAAGGCCAAGCTGTGCTGTCATCAGTGTCCCCTGGGGGACACGGCGCTGCTGCTGAGCTGATTCCTGGGCAAGCCTGGTGATTCCCAATCTGCTGTGGCCAGCAGCAACCTGAAACCTCCCCTTGTTTCTCCAAGGCCACCAAGCCTGAGGCTGGAAATGCCAGAGAAATGCTGCAGGGAGCTGCTGGAAGGACCACCAAGGCTCTGGAGCCAGGGAGCAGCAGCCACTCTTCCATTACAGCATCCCCTGTCCCGTTCCACAGGCAGCACCAGGATGCTACCAGAGATGTTTTATTCCATCTGCAGCTCTTCCCCTCACCTGTCATCATCTCCAAGTGCTTGGCATCTCTGACACCAGCAGCTGAGCTCAGGACAGAAGGAACTGGATGGAAATCATGCAGCTGGTTTACGTTGGAGATGATTTTAAATAATCCAAAAAGCCCTTGGCCTTAGAATGCAGAAATCCTCTGCTTTTTTTCCCTTCCCTCGTGGCTTGCAAGAGTTCAAAGACCTCAGAAAGCATCTGCTAAAACACTCTGCACTGACTCAAGACTCCAGAGCAACTGTAAATAGCTCTTAATTCCTAAAATAGAGAATGAGCAGATTCTCCCTTTTGGATGTGCTGGGCATTAATCAAATTCAGAGCATAGGAAGAGCAGGAGCCCTTGAGGTCCTCTGAGTCCAGTCCTGCCATCCCAAACCTCCAAACAGAGCAGGAGAGAATCCACAGAATGTTCTGCACCTTTCACAAGCCACAAAAAAACTTCTCTGCAGCCTGAAAGGCTCCAAAAATCAGAGAGGAAAAGAGGAGAGATAAGAGACAGCGCTGAGGTCTCAGCAGCAAAAAATGATTATGGGGAGATTTTATTCCCTACTTGTGTCCACACAAAGAGTAAGCTAAAAAAATAATCTAAAAAAGTGATTCTCCAAATTGCAGGACTTTCCAGGAAAGCAGGGTGAGGTTATCCCAGAGGAAACAGTGAGGAAAGGTGCAGAGATATCTCCAAAGGTCAGTTCATCACAGGGAGCAAAGCCCTGAACTCCACATCCTTATTTTCCCTACTTTGCTTTCAATTCTGTCTCCTCCAAACCAGGAATTCCCCAGGCAGGGACCCCACAAGGTTTTCCATCAGGGATTTCCCATGAATGTTTGAGGATGAGTTCAGATCTTCACACAGTGAAAAATTCTCTGTATTAAAGATGAGACCCAATGGAAAGAAGAGTCGAGCCCTGGGAGAGAAGACACCTGCAGGGAATGAGAATTGGGAATTGTTTTTCCTCCTCCCAGTTCCACCTGCTGGACTCATATGGGCTCCTAAATTTTAGATTATGATTTAATCAAATATCTTGCAATTTTTTTGTGTGGTTATGTGAAGTTGCATGGCAGAGGAGAGATAAAAATGATCTCGTTTCTGTTGGTTCTAAAAAGAAAATCTTGATTTTCTTGGTTCTCTCCTTCTCCCACTGTGGCACAGAAATTTGGGACAATGAAGGAGGATTGGTCTCAAATCTTTATTTGAATGAGTGACATCTTGGTGCTCATGAGGCACAGAACTGGGATGAATTTAATGTATTTTCTAAAAATCACTTTATTTCTGATGTGTGTCATTTTAGTAAAAGGATTTGGGTGAATATACAGACAAAAAAAAAAAAAACTGAAGGGATTTTTAAATTTGCTTTTTTTAAGGGAGAACTCAGACTGAATATTAAAAAAAATAACCAAAAAGCATACAAAAAAAACCCAACAAAAAATAACAAACCAACCAACCAACCAAATACAAAAAAAAGAAAACCAACAAAAAAACCCAATCAAACTAAACAAAACAAACACTTTTTTTTTTTTTTTTTTTTTTTTAAGAAGGAAATAATGAAATCTCTTTATTATCAGGTTGGTTTATTTGCATTTTTCAGTGAATATCTTGACTATTTGAGTTGCCTTCACACAATATTTAGATATCTGGAATGATGGAGAAATGCTGCAAACCTCAGAGGAAGAAAAAGAAAGTTTAGAGAGAGAAACAGACCCAAAAAGAGAAGGAAGGAAAAAATAGATGGAAAAATGAACTTAAACAATCCCTTATTATCAATCAGCTAAATTAAATTCCCTGCAAATAGAGAATATTGTCAAGTAAAAGAGTAGAAAATGTACTAGTACAAAATTATTTGAAAAAAATATAATTTAGCCTTTTCTTGCCTCAGTACTAATTATTTTGTGTTATTTATTAACTACAGCTAATAAAATATGAATATTTTAAAATATTCCAAAAGAATATTCTATTTCAAATGCTTGGAATAATTTTGTTTTCTATCAGAATAACCAGAATATTGTGATGCACAGAGGGAAGAAATTCACTTTTCTCCTGCTTGGAGGCTCCTTTATTCCCATTGGATTTGAAGGGATCAAGTGTCCTGGATGTGGTGGAGATTTCTGGAGATGAAAATTAGTTTGATTCTCCATTTATTTGAATTTTATTGATGAACACCCAGCCAGTTTCACCTGGAATGGAAAGAGGGAAGTGGAATGAAGCTGGAGGGAAAAATCACTGAGCAGGCATCAAAATCAGCCCAGATTTGGTACATCAGGAGCAGGTAGAGGCAATTCTGAGATGGTTTTTCTTAAGAGGTTCAGATCATAAAATCCAGAGCAGAATTTTGTCCTTGTGCCACAACAAAAACAAACAACAACAACAGCAACAAAAAAAAAAACAACAACAAAAAAAGAAAATAATTCTATTTTTCCCCTGAAATACCACAAGGATAGATCTTTATGCAGCATTTCAGAACCAGGCCCAGGAGGTTTTTATTTGGGAGAAGCAGAGTTTGTATGGGATTCTCCAAATGAGGAACACATGGATGCAGGAAGTGCTTGGAATGGTGTTATTCTCCATAAAAACTCCTGTTAAAGGCAGCTGAAAGTGTGGAGAAGGGGAAGATGTCCGAGGGGAAGGACAGAAAATGATCAGCTGATTTACACCCCATGACCTGTGAGAAGTGTTTATAGGGGGTTTAATGCTCCCCAGGCACTTGGATGTCTGTGAAGGATTTGACATATTCAAAATTGATGGGGTGGAAGAAAAAGAAATAAAAACATTTAAAGAAAAAGAAAAATAAAGTGGTCAGTAATTTTGAAGACAGGTGTGATGTTTTACTGGACAATTTTGTTAAGGAGGGAAAAAGCTGCTGAGGGCACATTATTTTCCTGGATTTTTTTCTGTCACCTTTCCCTGGCTGTCCTCACCTTGTCCATGCACATCCCACTGCTTCCAGGTGGAATGATAAAGGAAATCAGGGCAGAATTTGGGCTGATTTCTCTGCAGTTCCTCAGATAATAATTGCAATTTAGTTGTTGAGTGTCCCTGGGGTGGTTGTGGATGATCTCTAAGGTTCCTTCCAAACCAATCCATCCTGGAATTTTGGGATTCTAATTTAGTGGAGTGGGTGTAGTTTGGAGATGGGATCGTGATGCTTCTGGAACAAAGGGAAAAATCCCATAACAAAAGAGGCAGAGGTTCTTTAGCAGAGCAATTCTACCCCAGGGGGAACCTGCTGTGAGGGAATCACTGGTGCAGGTCAGATTTGGGATTAAAGGTTGGAAAAAGCTTTGTAAAAACCTCTTTGGTGAAACTGCCCTGTGCATCCTCCCCAAAGGATGCAAAGAAGGTTTGTAGAGGAATTAAAGAGAATAAATTGACTGGTGTGGGATGAAGTTATCAGGATCAGGGAGGGGAGAGCAGGATTAGCAAAAATTGGGAAAGGTGAGAGATGGAAGAGAGCAGAGCTGGGATATTCCAGGGCCCTGCTGAGCCATAGAGAAAAATCTGGGATGGACATCCCTGGAATGATGTGAGGGAGCAGGAACAGGAGCTGCATCCACTTGATGGGCTGGAGAGAGCATAGCTGGAAGTCTGAAATAATTGTGGGAGTCTGAAATAATTGTGGGAGTCTGAAATAACTGTGGGAGTCTGAAATAAGTCTGGGAGTCTGCATTCACCCCTGGGAGACTGCAGTAATTCTGGGAGCCTGAAAAAATTTTGGAGTCTGCATTCACCCCAGGAGTCTTCAATCGACCTGGGAGTTTGAAATAATTGTGGGAGTCTGAAATAATTCTGGGAGAATTCACCCTGGGCTGCTGCACTCACTCTGGATGCTGCACTCACTCTCAGGGATGCTGCACTCACTATGGATGCTGCACTCACTCATGGATGCTGCACTCACTCTCAGGGATGCTGCACTCACTCTGGATGCTGCACTCACTCTCAGGGATGCTGCACTCACTCTGGATGCTGCACTCACTCTCAGGGATGCTGCACTCACTCTGGATGCTGCACTCACTCTGGATGCTGCACTCACTCTCAGGGATGCTGCACTCACTCATGGATGCTGCACTCACTCTGGATGCTGCACTCACTCTCAGGGATGCTGCACTCACTCTGGGATGCTGCACTCACTCTCAGGGATGCTGCACTCACTCTGGATGCTGCACTCACTCTCAGGGATGCTGCACTCACTCATGGATGCTGCACTCACTCTGGATGCTGCACTCACTCTCAGGGATGCTGCACTCACTCTGGGATGCTGCACTCACTCTGGGATGCTGCACTCACTCTCAGGGATGCTGCACTCACTCTCAGGGATGCTGCACTCACTCTCAGGGATGCTGCACTCACTCTGGATGCTGCACTCACTCTCAGGGATGCTGCACTCACTCTCAGGGATGCTGCACTCACTCTCAGGGATGCTGCACTCACTCTGGATGCTGCACTCACTCTCAGGGATGCTGCACTCACTCTCAGGGATGCTGCACTCACTCTGGGATGCTGCACTCACTCTCAGGGATGCTGCACTCACTCTCAGGGATGCTGCACTCACTCTGGGATGCTGCACTCACTCTGGGATGCTGCACTCACTCTGGGTGCTGCACTCACTCAGGGATGCTGCACTCACTCTGGATGCTGCACTCACTCTCAGGGATGCTGCACTCACTCAGGGATGCTGCACTCACTCTCAGGGATGCTGCACTCACTCTGGGATGCTGCACTCACTCTCAGGGATGCTGCACTCACTCTCAGGGATGCTGCACTCACTCAGGGATGCTGCACTCACTCTGGATGCTGCACTCACTCTCAGGGATGCTGCACTCACTCTCAGGGATGCTGCACTCACTCAGGGATGCTGCACTCACTCTGGGTGCTGCACTCACTCTGGGATGCTGCACTCACTCTGGATGCTGCACTCACTCTGGGATGCTGCACTCACTCTCAGGGATGCTGCACTCACTCAGGGATGCTGCACTCACTCTCAGGGATGCTGCACTCACTCTCAGGGATGCTGCACTCACTCTGGGATGCTGCACTCACTCTCAGGGATGCTGCACTCACTCTGGGATGCTGCACTCACTCTGGGTGCTGCACTCACTCTGGGATGCTGCACTCACTCTCAGGGATGCTGCACTCACTCTGGGATGCTGCACTCACTCAGGGATGCTGCACTCACTCTCAGGGATGCTGCACTCACTCTGGGATGCTGCACTCACTCTGGGATGCTGCACTCACTCTCAGGGATGCTGCACTCACTCTCAGGGATGCTGCACTCACTCTGGGATGCTGCACTCACTCTGGATGCTGCACTCACTCTGGATGCTGCACTCACTCTCAGGGATGCTGCACTCACTCAGGGATGCTGCACTCACTCTCAGGGATGCTGCACTCACTCTGGGATGCTGCACTCACTCTCAGGGATGCTGCACTCACTCTGGATGCTGCACTCACTCTCAGGGATGCTGCACTCACTCTGGGATGCTGCACTCACTCTCAGGGATGCTGCACTCACTCTCAGGGATGCTGCACTCACTCTGGGATGCTGCACTCACTCTGGGATGCTGCACTCACTCTCAGGGATGCTGCACTCACTCTCAGGGATGCTGCACTCACTCTGGATGCTGCACTCACTCTCAGGGATGCTGCACTCACTCTGGATGCTGCACTCACTCTGGATGCTGCACTCACTCTCAGGGATGCTGCACTCACTCTCAGGGATGCTGCACTCACTCTGGATGCTGCACTCACTCTCAGGGATGCTGCACTCACTCTGGATGCTGCACTCACTCAGGGATGCTGCACTCACTCTGGATGCTGCACTCACTCATGGATGCTGCACTCACTCTGGATGCTGCACTCACTCAGGGATGCTGCACTCACTCTCAGGGATGCTGCACTCACTCTGGATGCTGCACTCACTCATGGATGCTGCACTCACTCTGGATGCTGCACTCACTCAGGGATGCTGCACTCACTCTGGATGCTGCACTCACTCTCATGTATGCTGCACTCACTCTGGGATGCTGCACTCACTCTCAGGGATGCTGCACTCACTCAGGGATGCTGCACTCACTCTCAGGGATGCTGCACTCACTCTCAGGGATGCTGCACTCACTCTGGGATGCTGCACTCACTCTCAGGGATGCTGCACTCACTCTGGATGCTGCACTCACTCTCAGGGATGCTGCACTCACTCTGGATGCTGCACTCACTCTCAGGGATGCTGCACTCACTCTCAGGGATGCTGCACTCACTCTGGGATGCTGCACTCACTCTGGGATGCTGCACTCACTCTCAGGGATGCTGCACTCACTCTGGATGCTGCACTCACTCTCAGGGATGCTGCACTCACTCTGGATGCTGCACTCACTCTGGATGCTGCACTCACTCTGGGATGCTGCACTCACTCTCAGGGATGCTGCACTCACTCTGGATGCTGCACTCACTCATGGATGCTGCACTCACTCTGGATGCTGCACTCACTCAGGGATGCTGCACTCACTCTCAGGGATGCTGCACTCACTCTGGATGCTGCACTCACTCATGGATGCTGCACTCACTCTGGATGCTGCACTCACTCAGGGATGCTGCACTCACTCTGGATGCTGCACTCACTCTCATGGATGCTGCACTCACTCTGGGATGCTGCACTCACTCTGGATGCTGCACTCACTCTGGGATGCTGCACTCACTCTCAGGGATGCTGCACTCACTCTCAGGGATGCTGCACTCACTCAGGGATGCTGCACTCACTCTGGATGCTGCACTCACTCTCAGGGATGCTGCACTCACTCTCAGGGATGCTGCACTCACTCAGGGATGCTGCACTCACTCTGGGTGCTGCACTCACTCTGGATGCTGCACTCACTCTGGGATGCTGCACTCACTCTCAGGGATGCTGCACTCACTCAGGGATGCTGCACTCACTCTGGGATGCTGCACTCACTCTCAGGGATGCTGCACTCACTCTGGGATGCTGCACTCACTCTGGGTGCTGCACTCACTCTGGGATGCTGCACTCACTCTCAGGGATGCTGCACTCACTCTGGGATGCTGCACTCACTCAGGGATGCTGCACTCACTCAGGGATGCTGCACTCACTCTCAGGGATGCTGCACTCACTCTGGGATGCTGCACTCACTCTGGGATGCTGCACTCACTCTCAGGGATGCTGCACTCACTCTCAGGGATGCTGCACTCACTCTGGGATGCTGCACTCACTCTGGATGCTGCACTCACTCTGGATGCTGCACTCACTCTCAGGGATGCTGCACTCACTCAGGGATGCTGCACTCACTCTCAGGGATGCTGCACTCACTCTCAGGGATGCTGCACTCACTCTGGGATGCTGCACTCACTCTCAGGGATGCTGCACTCACTCTGGATGCTGCACTCACTCTCAGGGATGCTGCACTCACTCTGGATGCTGCACTCACTCTCAGGGATGCTGCACTCACTCTGGGATGCTGCACTCACTCTCAGGGATGCTGCACTCACTCTCAGGGATGCTGCACTCACTCTGGGATGCTGCACTCACTCTGGGATGCTGCACTCACTCTCAGGGATGCTGCACTCACTCTGGATGCTGCACTCACTCTCAGGGATGCTGCACTCACTCTGGATGCTGCACTCACTCAGGGATGCTGCACTCACTCTGGATGCTGCACTCACTCATGGATGCTGCACTCACTCTGGATGCTGCACTCACTCAGGGATGCTGCACTCACTCTCAGGGATGCTGCACTCACTCTGGATGCTGCACTCACTCATGGATGCTGCACTCACTCTGGATGCTGCACTCACTCAGGGATGCTGCACTCACTCTGGATGCTGCACTCACTCTCATGGATGCTGCACTCACTCTGGGATGCTGCACTCACTCTCAGGGATGCTGCACTCACTCAGGGATGCTGCACTCACTCTCAGGGATGCTGCACTCACTCTCAGGGATGCTGCACTCACTCTGGGATGCTGCACTCACTCTCAGGGATGCTGCACTCACTCTGGATGCTGCACTCACTCTCAGGGATGCTGCACTCACTCTGGATGCTGCACTCACTCTCAGGGATGCTGCACTCACTCTCAGGGATGCTGCACTCACTCTGGGATGCTGCACTCACTCTGGGATGCTGCACTCACTCTCAGGGATGCTGCACTCACTCTGGATGCTGCACTCACTCTCAGGGATGCTGCACTCACTCTGGATGCTGCACTCACTCTGGATGCTGCACTCACCCTGGGATGCTGCACTCACTCTCAGGGATGCTGCACTCACTCTGGATGCTGCACTCACTCATGGATGCTGCACTCACTCTGGATGCTGCACCCACTCAGGGATGCTGCACTCACTCTCAGGGATGCTGCACTCACTCTGGATGCTGCACTCACTCATGGATGCTGCACTCACTCTGGATGCTGCACTCACTCAGGGATGCTGCACTCACTCTGGATGCTGCACTCACTCTCATGGATGCTGCACTCACTCTGGGATGCTGCACTCACTCTCAGGGATGCTGCACTCACTCTGGGATGCTGCACTCACTCTCAGGGATGCTGCACTCACTCTGGATGCTGCACTCACTCTGGGATGCTGCACTCACTCTCAGGGATGCTGCACTCACTCTCAGGGATGCTGCACTCACTCCCAGGCCCTTCATTATCCCAATGATATGGATAAGCCAGAGAAGCACCAGTGGAGAAATCCAATTCCATAATTAATCTTCTAAGGAAATCAACCTCTGAGTCAGGTCTAGATGATTTGCCTGGCTCTGAAAGAAGCTTGGAGAACCTGGAAACAGCCTCCAGATCCTCAAGGAGAGGCTCCAGAAAGCAAAGAGTATTTATTTAGCATGGAGCAAGGGAGTGATGTTTGAACAGGGAAAATTGGGAAAATTTGCTGGAGCCACTCAAGATGGGGCAGGATGCTGCTGGGAATGGCAGGGTTTTAGCTGGAGTCATTACTTGGGAAAAGTTGGAATAATGAGAAACAGTTATTTTGTGGTCTGGAAAGAGAGGGAGAACCGTTGTTTATTGGGGTTATAAACCTGAGCTGTGGGAAGGAGGTGATGCAGCTGAGCTCTGGGAACAACAAACAAGCAATAAACGACTTCCCAGATAAGAAGATCTGAGAACACACTGGAACCACAAAATCATGGAATCATTAAGGCTGGAAAAGACCTCCAGGATCATCAAACCCAACTGCCAGCCTGGCACCAGCACCATGCCCTGCACTCACCCACAGCCTCACGTGTGCCACATCCACCTGACTTTAAACATTCCCAGGGATGCTGACTCCATCCCTTCCCAGGCAGTGCCTGACCATCCTTTGTGTGAAGAAATTTCTCCTGATATCCAAGCTAAACCTCTCCTGGTGTTTCCTCTTGTCCTGTCATTTTTTTACCTGTGATCCCCACCTCGCTGCAACTCCTCCTGTTGAAAGATGTTGGACAGAACCATCAGCTCTCAAGAGTGTCTCTCCTTTTTTTTTTTGGGCTGTGTCAGAGTGGGATGCTGCCAGATTGAAGTGCTCTAAAAATCAAAGAGTGGCTTAACTTCTTAGTTAAGATTTATGAGATCTTACTGGCAAAAAAATTCCGCTATCCCAACACGGGTGATCAATATATTAAAATATGAAAATTAAATATATTCAAATACGAAATATTAAATTAACATCTGCCTTGACTCTTCTAAATTACATTTTTTTTTTGTCTTAAAATCTGCTCCCTCTTGGATGGCTTTGCCTCAAGGGCTCCATTTTCCACTTTCACCTCTGGGGAGCCGTTAAATATCTGTTATCATTGCAGTTATCAGCACACAGGGAGCAGGAAGGCTGGCTCAGAGACAAGCTGAGATAATTTGGGTGCTTATCAGGCAGCTGAGATAACCTGGTGGTGGAAAAGAGTTTTATCCTGCCACTGGAACCAAAGGGCAGAGGGAAGCCTGGGAATACCGTTGGGTTTAAAGGAGTTTCTTTGGAAATCCTGGAATAATTATAGAAGTCTTGGCATGGGAATTGTTGAAATCCAGAAGATAACCTGGAAGGAATGTGGTGGGCGCAAGTATTTGTTGGGGATCTTTATTCCCAAGGGTTGAAATTTTCCAAACTAGGTCCTGAGGGTTTGGAATCTCTTGGGTCACATTTTAATGGTTGAAGCTTCCACTGAGCTCCATCAGCTCCCAGCACTGGGAATATGGAGATTTTTTTTATTTTAAGGGTAGTAAATGGAAGGTTTTAACCCCAGTGCACCCTGCACAGATTTGAGGAGCAAGACCCTCACTGTGGCAAAGTCACTAAACCATAGGAAAAAACCCCTGTTCCTACTGGATACAAAAAAAAAAAAAAACCCAAAAAATAGTAACTTTTTAGGGTTACAACCAGGAGCTGTGTCTCCTCTTCTGCAAAAAATAAACATGAGCTGGACACGTGTTCCTGAGGCAGAAACTTGTGCCCAATCTAACTAAAGGATTCCCTTTGGAAAAGGTGTATGAATTATTTTGTCAGGAGTCAAAGCCTTTGCCACATCCCCTGTGCTGGGCACTGCTGAGGCCACTCCTCAAATCTTGGGATCAATTTTGGGTCCCTCACAAAAAAACTGAAGGGTTGGAGCATGTCCAGAGAAAGGAAAGGGGCTGGAGAACAAGGAGGAGGAAAAGAGGGTCAGGGGAGAATTTATTTCATTCTGCAATTTCTCAAAAGGAGCCAGTGGTGAGTTGGGGATCAGCAACAACAGGACAAGGGGAAGTCACCTCAGGCTGGGCCCTGCTGGGTGTCAGGAAGAATTTATTCACTGAGAGAAAGAATAAGAATTGGAACAGACATCCCAGGGAAGGGATGGAAGCAACATCACTCAAAACATTAAAAAAAGAGTAAATTTGGCACTTCCAATATGGTTTAGTAGACATTCCTCAAGGAATGCTCCATGTTGCTCACTGTCAGCAGAGCAAATAATTAATATTAATTAATTAATATTAGTGAACTATTAAATTATTTATTAGTCTATTATGAATAATAAAATGCAATATTTTAATTTAAACTGTGTTTATGAGCACCCATTGATCCAGACTGGAGTTTTAGGGAGGGATGAATGGGGTTTTAGGGAGTGGGATGAATGAAGAAAGCCTCAGGTAAAGGCTGTGACACTGAAAAAAATTCAAAATTCCTGAAGTGAATTTGATGCTGGGGAGTCAATCAAAATAAAGGTGAAATAAAGATGACTTCTGATTTATAATAGGATTTAAAATTTAAAATCCAGAATAAAGAAAATATAAAGATGACTCTTAATTTCACAAGAATCAAAGGTACCACCTTTAAATTTTCTGCTGGAAGAGCTCCTAGAAATGCAGATGAGATATGAAGGGAGAAGAATTTTATTTCTTTTTGCCAGCCGAAAATATCTGAGATTATTTTCATCAATATTTCACCCCCAGAAATAATTTCAAGAAATGTATTTGTTTCCTTTGAATTTGCTGGAGATCTCCAAGTATTTCCTGAGTGGTTTTTCCTGTTGTCTGAATATTCCTGAGCTCCAGACTGAAGGGAAAAAAAATACCCAAACAAAACCAAATCCAAAAAAATAATTCTTTCTTTCCAAGTTCCCAGTCAATCTTCATTAGGAAAAACAGAGATAGAATGCAAATCTGACTTCCAGCAGTTGTTGGAGCTTCTGGTGTTACGAAATTTTCCTGTGATTTGGAGTGAAGTGAGAACGTGGCAACAAGTGAACGTTGGAACGTGTGTAAACAAGTCTGGAGCCGGAGGAAAAACTCCTTCCTAAATGTGGATTACACATGGCAGGAGATTTTATCTGGTGCAGGAGCTGGTTGAGAAATCACAGGGGAAAATTATTATGGCAAAATCGGGAAATGCTTTAGGGAAAATTATTTCTTCCTGAATCCTCACGCCAGTTGAGGTGGTGGTGAGGATTAGAGGGAAATAATAGAGGGAAGCAATAAATAATTTCAAATATCTGTGGGTTTCTCACGTTTGTGGTGGAGCACTCTGGGTTAGCCCACCTTACCTTGCTGGTTTATAATGGAAATTGTTTCCTAGGTGGTGCCAGAGGGAAAAACGACTTTGGAAAACTTCAGGTCAGCACTTCCCAGGGCTGAGCTCCAAACCAATATTCTGTGTGTTCAGAGATTATTTGGGAAGATCCTGCCTTTGACTGCAGCAAAGTTTTGTCACTTTTCCAGACAAGTGACATCCAAGCTGGTGGGACACGAGGAATGGCCTTAAACTGAATGAGGGTTAGATGGGATTTTGGGGAGGAATTCCCGGCTGGGATGGAATTCCCAGAGAAGCTGTGGCTGCCCCTGGATCCCTGGAATGTCCAAGGATGAGTTTGGAGCCCCCTGGGGCAGTGGGAGCTGTCCCTGCCATGCAAATGGATGATCTCAAAGATCCCTTCCAACACAACGTATTGAAATATTTTTTTACAATTCAGATGAATTGTTGCAGTATTTTTCCATGAGTAATTCCTTAGAAGAGCCTTTTTTTTCCTTTATGTTTCATAACAGTCATTTAAAATAACAACCACTGCCATTATTCAGTGATTTTGTTATCACAACCTGAAAATATAAGCAGGGGGAAAGTGTGTAGGAGAGAATTTACTGCAGATTTTGGTCCAGTTATGAACTTTGAGGAACACAAACTCTATTTTGTATTAAAGCCAGGAGAGATTTCAGAAATAAAATCCAACTATTTGTTCTTCAGCAAATTTTAAGCTGGGAAAAAAAAAAAAAAAAAAAAAAAAAAAAAAAAAAGTCCCGCCAAAATAAAGCTTTTTAAAATCCCTCCCTGACTTTGCAATTTCATTGTTATTAATTTTACATGAGGTGTCACAAGTGTGGAACAGTAACTCCATGCTCTAATGTGTCAAACAGAGAAAGCAGAAATAAAACATTTCCCTTGATTGGAACAAGATGTTTCCCTTTTCATAAATATTTTTCTGCTGGCAGTGTCAAAATGTGACAATTCCACGCTAATAAAATGAAATATTTCTCTGGGTCTGAATGGTATTTTCCTTAAATTAGTGTTGTTTTCATATGACATCTTGGAATTCTCCTGTTCATGGCTGGTTTAAGAACAGCTCTTGGAATTTAGGTGGGACTGGTCTCACCTGATCAGGGCATCTCCCCTCCAGCAACTTGTCTTTGGAGTCAATAAAATCTAAATTAAATCCAGCTAATTGTAAAGCAAATAATTCCAACTTGTTGGTTAAATCCAATATAAAAATATATTTTTTTCATCCATCAGTAATTGTTGGCATTGTTAAGTAGATGCATATTGAAATTAAATGAATAATATAATTGAAATTGAATTTGAATCAAAATTGAATAATTAATTGAAATTAAAGACCCTGTGCAGTTTTTAGGTCTATATTCAATTTTATTTTTATTTTCCTTCCTTTTTCATTGCATCTTTAATGAAGACTTCTGCTGGAAATCTTTGCTGGAGAATTTCTGAATGAAAACTCAGTGTTCACTGACCAAGGCTCCCACTGACAATGAACCACAATCTTGTTTTCTCTCAACAAAAGTTAAACCAACTCGTTTTTCCATGGAATTGGAGTGGACTGAATCCAACAATTAAAGACCAACCAGTTGTAAATCCAGGAATTTCCAGAATTTATCAACTTTTGATTCCATTTGCCCAATTTCCCTCTGGAAAAGTTGGGAGATTCATTTTCTTCCTGGAAATCCAACTGCAAACATCAACACATGGACATGGTGGGACTGATCCATGTGCCCAAAAATCTTTTCATGGATTCCAGCAAAGTTTTCAGATATTCCAACCTGGAATAATTCCCAAATGTGATGGGAGCTGGAGTTCACCCCACATTTTCTCCATTTTATTTTGGGACCATCACCAAGAGTTTCTTCCCTCCTCTGTTGTCCAAAGGAAGGTTTCAAACAATGGCTTGGAGAATCTCCTGAGCCTATTGGAAATAATAATATAATAATTAGGAATAATAATATTTATAACATTTAAAAATTAATAATATAAAATAATAAAATGAACCAGAAATTAATACAAAGAGAAATAGAAATAGAAATAAAACAAAAAACTAAATAATAACAACAACAACAACAAAACAACAACAACAACAATAATAATAATAATAATAATAATAATAATAATAATAATAATAATAATAATAATAATAATAATAAAAAAGCAGCTCCTGGTGGAACATGCTGCTTCCAGGGAGATGGCCCAAAATGCCAGAATTTCCTCCACAATACACATTTGGCAGCAGGGCTGGAATTCTATCTCATTCCAGACAGGGAAAATAACCAAAACCAGGAGGTTTTTCATGGAACAAATGGGAACCATGTGACCAAATCACAATGGAAAAAGCTGAGCTGCTTTCAGCTCCCCGAGCCCTGACACTTCTTTTGGATTTAACCACAATAATCTAAGTGGAAAATGAATAAATTTCAGAGTTTTTTGGTTTTTTTTTCAATAAATCTGTGCATTAGTGAGAATAAGAAGCTTTTCATGGCATAAAATTCATGTTTGGATCTCTGACAACATTTTCCTTCTCTTATCTTTTATCATTATGATTAGGTCTGGCTGCACCATTTATTTCAGAAAACAAAATATTCGAGGACAGGGAACCTGCTAAGCCAGGAGTGAAATCCCAATTCTTGACAGGATGACCTGAATCACGAAATATATATATATTTTTTTAATGAGTTTTAAACCAAATAATTGAGAAATAAGGGTGAGATTTGCCCAGGGGTCACTTGGGCAAGATCCCTGCTTGTTGAAATGAGAGTGGTTGAGCACAAAATCTCCACCACATGCCAGCAAAGAAATTAAATGGGATAAGATTGGGTGTCATAATTGTGATTTTTGGGGAGAAAATGAATGTCAGGAATTACCCCTGCAGCCTCATGGGTGTGTTTTGATGAACCTGACTGAACCAGAATCTCAAGGAAGAATTAATTCACCTGACAGTGGGTGTTATCTATTAAACAATCTGTCTTTAGACAAACAAAAGTGATTTTGGAACACTGATACAGCAGATTGGTGACAATTTGTGACTTTGATGGAAAAGAGAAATTTCCCTGAGACCTCGTTTCTAGGCAGAAATTACTGCCTGACATACTTATAGGAACAGATAATATTAAAAAAATATATTTTCCACTCTAAATCTTGCCTTGCTTCTTATTTAACCCATCAAAGCCATGAAACCACTCCTGCTGTATCTTATTTTACCTCCCAATTCCAGTTTATTCCCAAAATAAAAAGGATGCACAGAAAATAAAATGTTACAACAGCCAGAGTGCCCTGGAGGTGGAGGAGAAATCTCTGTGCCAATCCCAAAGGCAAAAATTCCAATGAATATTGGCAATAATTTATAAATAGTAACATCCTGGTGCCACCTGTCCTGACCTCTCCAGGGTCTTCTGCAGGTGGATAAAAACCACTCTGAAGGGGGAATGGGGAGCTCAGAGGCTCCAGGTGGATGGAGAGCAGAAAAAGGAAGGGAGATGGAATTCTTCCTCTGGGAAGGAGGGACAGGGAAGCACCACAGTGACTTCCCAGGGAAGATCTGGGATTGTGGAATTGTTAATGTTGGAAAATAACCCCCCCAAGTTCATCAGATCCAACTGTCAAAGCAGCAGCACCTCTTCAAGTGCCACACCTACTAATTTTTTGACTTTTTGACCCCTTCCAGGGATGCTGATCCCCCACTGCCCTGGGCACTCTGTTCCAATTTTACAACCATTTCTATTTTTTTTTTTTTATTTCTAATACCCAATTTAACCCTCCCCTGGTGCAACTTGAGGCCCCTTGTCCTGTCACCTGTTACCTGGGAGAAGAAACCAAGTTCCCACCTCACCACAGCCTCCTTCAGGGAGCTGGAGGGAGCAATAAAACCCCTCCTGAGCCTCCTTTTCTCCAGGGAAAATAATCAGATTTTCTCCACCCCAGCTCCTTCAGCTGCTCCTCACAGGACAAATTTTCCAACCCCTAAATTAAGGAAAACCTCTGGATTTGCAGACAGAAGAGATGTTGATGTGTCCATTTAATAATAATTAAATGTGTCCATTTATTCATCTGGGAACACAAAGAATCCACCACAAGGGAAGAAAATTCTGGGCTAAATATTTTATCCATCACCTGAAGGACAAGAGAACACGAGCAAAGTGTTACCAGCCTATTCATGCAGGGAAAAATCCTGGGAATGAGATTTGGAGACCAAGTGGATGCTCTGGGAAGTGCTGAGAGGGTGAATCAAGGTGAGATAAGTGATAAGGAGAAGCTGACCAAGCACAGAGAACATTGTTGTTTATTGCTATATTTATTAATTTTAATTTTTTTTTTTTTCCTAGCATTTCCTCATTCCCTGCTTGTCAGTGGTGGGCTGGAATGACCTTTTCCCCCTCCTTGCTTTTTATTTAGAGGTTTATCACCTTGCAGACATTCCATATTGCTCTGGAGATGTATTTTCCTGAACAATGGATCCTCAAGATTTTATTCCAGATGCCAAAATTTCTTATAACAGATCCCAATGACTAAAAAAACTTTAATTCATGGCCCTCATTTAGCACAAATAATATTCAATAGTTGTGGCCTGTTTAAACCAGATCCAGCTTTTTTTTTAATTATTTCATAGAATTAAATAGGAAAGAAAATTCCCATTGGCTGGACAGGCAACATGAAATATCACATTAATTTCTTAATACCTAATTACTACTATTCAATCATATAAAACTTGATTTTAAAATTTGATTGACTACTTCTCATATTAATTGTACTCATGAAGGTTGAAAGAATTCAACACAAATTTTTAATAAATACTCAGAGTTTGGGTGGGGCTCAGGGGCTGATGTGGAATTTCCTGGCATAAATTGATTTCTAGGTGAACTTGGAATTTTCAGCCTGGATCAAACCCATTCCATGTGGCCAAAACTTGCCTCCAGCATTGAAGGATTTAGGAAAAGTCCAAGTCTAAATTATTTGGGGTGTGTTTGTGATAAATCTTCCTCTATGTCTAGTTTGTGAAAAACACTCATTGATTAGAATTTTAGGAATTTTCCTCCTTGTAGCTCAGGTTGTAACAATTTGTGGGTTTTTTTTTGTTTGTTTTTTTCGTGTTTTTTTTTTTTTTTTTTTTTCTCAATTTAAGGAAGTTCTTGGCTGAATTTATATGGAATTAACCAAGCTGGAAGTCAGACAATTCTGGATTTATAGACTATGCTGAGCTGGATCCACCAGGATCATTGATCCAAATCCTGACCCCAACAATCCCACCCTGAGCATTTTGGGGAATTTCACCATTCAGTGCCCCACCACTCTCTGGGGAAAGAATCTTTTCCTGCAATCCAACCTAACACAGCTTCAGGTCAGCTCCTGCTCAGCAGAAATTATCACTCAAAAAAAAAAAAAATTCCTAAATCTTTATCCATGAAAATTTTATCCTGATGACCTGCAGCTCCAATTTATGTTCTGAGTTGGTTTCACCCAGCCTGGATCAGGAGTTTTCTCCTGGAGAAGTCTCCTAATGCAATCCCAAATTTGGGGAATCCATAAAATCCTCCCTCCTTGTTTCAGTCCCGGGTTGGGCTGGATCTGGAGCAAAAAACACGAAATGAAAACCGAATGTGCTCCCTTCACATCAAAGAGCCAGGACTTGAAGAGTCCCAGACTTCAACTCCAACATAAAAACCTCATTAGCACATGAAAGTGTTACATAAACATGTTTGCATTGTTATTTACTGAGTGGCCCAGGAATGCTTTGTACCACTTAATCAACTCAAGGGCTGGAGCAGAGGGAGGAAATGGCTTTGCAATAATGAAAGACAAAGATTCCAGATCAAATGGAAGTGGAAAAGAACAAATAATCCTCCAGAAACAACAATGAAAGCCCCAAATCCATCCAAAACTCTCTGCAAGAATAAGGCAGCCTCAAAACAACTGTCTGGAAATGAAACTTGGGATTGTTTGGGATGGCTGCTTTGGAATTGCATCTGCATTTTAATTAATATTTCGATTATTGTTTGGATTACCCAGCTCATGAATCACCAAGGAGGTTGGAGTTTCAGGCAGCAAACAGATCCTAGAGAGGGCTGAAAAGAAATTTCTTCATCAGATCTTTTCCTTGGAAGGTTGTAAAACTCCTGACTGTAAAGGCAATATGGGTTGTACCAATGGGAAAGAGGATTTGGGCAGGATTCTGAATGTGAGGAGGGGAAAAAATAGGATTATTTTGCAAAAAAAAAAAAAAAAAAAAAAAAGGAGATTGGTTTAATTATGAGCAGCTGACAGGCAAGACCCTTTTGTTGCATGTCATCCAAAGCTCACATGGGCTGTTTTCATTTAGGGCAGGAAAATTGTAAGAGTGGGGCTCTTTTCAATCCAACTTGATAGGAGCTTTTTTTAAACAGAACTTTCAGAGCATGGTGACTCTTCAAAAATTATTGTCTCCAGAGCACTCTGAGAATTGAGACAGAATTAGATCAATCCCAGCTGTGGAATTTTGGTGAAGCTCCTGTCAAGCCCTCAATGTCCACAATTCCTGTCCTTGGGAAAGATGGAGGGACACTCCACAGCTGGGAGGAAATCATGCTGGAAAATATGAATTTTTTTTTTTTTTTTTTTTCTGGTTCATCTGTGGAAGACACAGTGGTGAACATGTGGGAATAGAGCTGGGGAATTCCTGAGGGAGCTGGGAAAAGGCTCAGAAGGAGAAAAGGGGGATCAGGGGGAACTTGTGGCTCTGCACAACTCCCAGACAGGAGGGGACATTTGGGAGAATTTGGGATCTGCTGCAGGAACAGGAACAGGGGGAATGACCAGGGTGGACACAGCAGGAATTCCCTCCTGAAAGGGTTTTCCAGCCCTGGGCAGAGGTGGAGTCCCCATCCCTGAGAGGGTTTAAAGCCCTGTGGCACTTGGGGACACTGTGGTGACCTTGGCAGTGCAGACTGATGATCTTAGGGATCATTCCCACCCCAAATGATTCCAGGGTTTTCCTCTGCTCTCTTTGAGAACATCCAGTGACCCCATTTTGGCTGAAGGGATAATCTCAGGCCATGGTGGCCATAAACATTTTGAGGGAAATTCAGGCACAGCATCCAATAAAAGAAAATTCTGCTCCCTTCTCTCAACACTTCCATGATTTAAACCAGGCCTAAACTCTAAAGGAAGTTCTCAGGAGCAGCCATAGCTCAGAGTGTGATCTGCAACCTGACAGTCACCCAAAATGCACAAAATTTAATTTTATTATTTTTTTTCTTCAAAAAATTTCACCACTCCCTTTCATTATTTCTTTGACATGTTGCCTCCTGGTTTAAGTTACCACCAGAGCACAGCAGATTGTGATTCACTGGGGTTAAACTTCAAGTTTGATAGATCACTGCTCACTGCAAGTCAGAGAAGTGACTTTTATTTAAATCAGCTGTGGAATCATGGTGATAAATGTAAACAACCCAAAATAAAGGCAGGTTTTATGAGTGAGGCTGTTCTTGTAAGATTTTGGAAACCAGCAGGTGAGAACTGACTGAAATCAATTTGCAGCTGTGGTGTGGATGCACTGAAATTATGGAAAACTTTAAAAACTTTTATCCTTTAAATCCATCTTCCATTTCAGATATAGAGATTATTTTTTTCTCTAGGGAAGATAAACAAGGCAGAAGTGAAAATTTGATCCCTGTTGGATGCAAGAAACTTTCACCTGCCCTTTTCTGAGCACAGACAGCAAGAATTCAGCAGAATCCTCTCACAGAGTTTCACAGTCACACACATTTGTGTGGTAATCCCAGGAAAAATTGCTTCCCACTGGACACATCCAAAGATCTGGAGAAGCTGATAAAATTCAGATTATTCTCTAAATTTTTTGGCCTGGCACCACTGGGTGATTTATATTTGGCTGTCACTCAAGTTTGGTCACAGAGAGTTCAGGTCTGGTCCCAGTGCCATGGGAAGAGTTGAGTTTTTGAGGCCAAAGTCAAGAGCCCAAATTCCTGTCACCTCAAATTTCTGGGAATTTGGAGGTGGCTGAGTTGTCCTGCTGCAATCAGGGGAACAGAACAGAAGCTTCAATTGAAAAATTATTATTAATATAAAATTATTAATTGAAAAAATTGCTATTATTTATTAAAATCAGCATCTTCTCAGCTGCATCCTTCACCCAAAGGCTGAAAAACATGCAGAGGAATTCCCACACCTCAGTGCTGCCTCTGGCAGTGAATTTGGAACCCTGGAAATTCAGAATTTTAGACTTTCTGTGCTGACCCCCAGGAGAACACTGCATTTGACCTGAGGCCATTGAGAAATCTTCCAAAATTAAATGATAGAACTGAGATTATGGGTGTATAGTTTGAATAGAAGTGTGTGATATCACATTAGAGTTTTAATTTTAGAATATAATAATGTATATAAATGAAGATGGTGGATTTAGGGTGGAGGGTTGTCCTTCTTATTCACCTTTTTCTTCATGGTTTTAGGTGATATTGTGTGCATTGAGCCTGCTTTGAGGGCTATGAGAAGTTGGTTATTAAAAGTAAAATTAATTTAGGTGGCATTTCATAATGGGGCAGTTTACCCTTAAAAGGCCTTGTAAAAAGAGAGATAGAGCTCCAATTTTAATCTGTTACCTTGAAATGCTGTAGAACTCACTGTTAGTGAGACTGGAATATTAAGAATTAATAAACATCTGAGTTTGAACAAGAAATATCATCCTGCTCATTGACTCCCAACCCTGGAAAAAGCAGCTGAACCTCAACAGGGGGTCCCAGCTCTCCCCTGCATTTCTCACCTGTCTCATCCTCTGTGTCCCCCCCCCCCCCCCAGCCTGGCACTTTCATCTCCAGGGGTTTTCTGACCCTGGGGGTCACTGCCAGCTCAGGAATGTCCCAGTCTGGGGTTTCTCCTTTGCCCCAAGATCACCCCAGAGGGACATGAGGTGATTCAAACCCTGGTTTTCTCTGAAGCAGCCAAAGAGAGATTGCTGGAGATGGTTTTCTCTTGTTCCAAGGATTGTTTATTATATTTTATCTCAGGCACTTTTTGCCTGGCCAGCAGGGTCTGCTCAGCCTGGCATCCATGGTGGGATCTGCCTGCTGAGGGCAGGGCTGATCTTATATAGTTTGTACTGTGTATTACATGTTTACAAAATGTTCCCAATACAATACAATTTTATTTAATGGTCCAGCCCTGACTCCATCCAATCCAAGAGTGCCAACGTGTCACCCAACATGGATGACATGGAGAAGAAGGAGGAAAAGGTGTCCACCCCCCAAATTCTCCATCTTGGCCACGTGTCCCTTATCATAAACATTCAAAAAAAACCTATTTATACATTCTGAAGGTCTAATTTACACTTTACTAATTTTGGTGACCTGTTTCCATTCTCTGTGCTGACAGCTTCCCCCAGGGTTGGAATTCAGCACCTGTGACACCAGGGTCTCACTCAGAGGTCTTTGAGACCCTCACCAGGGGCATTTTGAGACCCCCAAGGAGGCCAGGGGTGTGCCCTGGGCTCCCACAAGGAATTCTGTGATTCCACAATTCTGGGACCTTCCAGGATGAAGTCAGTGCAGACAAATCCTCCTCCTCCTCCCACCCCTGCTGGCTGCTGGTCACTCAAGTGACCATTTGTCCCCTGACACTGATCTCAGCCCAGAGTGGCCACAGAGTCACCACACCCTCCAGCCTCACAGGGGCACAGATGGCTTTGAACTCCTCCAGGCTTTCCTCTGATTTCTGCCCAGTGTTTTGGTTTGGGTTTGCTGCTCCTTTTCATTATTATTTTGTTTAGATAAACCTTTTCCAGGGACTGTGTTCTTTGTTATCCCTGTGGGAGAGGGACAATTTTTTTTTTTACCCCTTCCAAAACTTCTTTTCTTTTTTTTTTTTTAATTTTTTTTTTTCCAGGCACTACCCCAATACGGAATTTGCACGTTTTTTGAAGCAGAAATAAATGATTAACATTTTTTTCCCCCTTTCTTGGAGCTGGATGAAGGTAAGAACACAGCATCCTTTCCTGCAGCCATCATGTGCAAGCCATTACAGAGTTGCCCTTAACTTGTACCATATCCCCAGTAAGCCCTAATAAAAAAGACACAAGAAATATGAAAGTGCCACCAGATTCCTGCATGGAATCAATCCCTGCTGTGTTGTTAAAACAGCAGAGGAAATTTGGTGTTGAAAGAATGAGAATTCAGGGGAAAAAAAAACACAAAAAAACCACTGGATAAATCAGGGCTCTAACACCAGAAAGACAAATTTACATTAGATAAAATCTTATCAGAAGTGCTGCCCCTAATTTATGGAGTTGTTGGTCATTACATGGATATCTCTGCTAACTCCAGGCTTGAAAAGAGTAAAACCTTTAAATAAATATTCATTAAAAGGGTTCCTGCATGTGGAAATGTTGGATGGACAAGGATTAAGCTCAGCTTCAAAGTGAAGAGCTTGGATGTTGTGAAATGACTTTGGACTGATTTCAGTTCACTTTATCTGTGTTGTCACCCCCTAAAATCACTGTAGAGGAATAAATATATCCAGAAAGGGATTTATTCTCCCTCTCAGGATGGGAAATAACTTGTCTCTCTCTTCAATTCCAAAGCCAAGCTGGATGATTGAGATGTAAATAGTTAAAATTAGGTGAAAAACATATTTACAGATATTTCTGATTTTAAATGGTCCCTGCAAAAGAGCCAAGATCTCTTTCCAGGATTTTAAAATCCTTTCTCGAAAGGATTTTTCTCAAATCCTTTCTCAGCCAAAACTCAGGTGTTCTGCAAACATCCAGGATGGCTGGAAATTGCCATGGAACCACAGAATCATAGCTTGGACCTGATGAACTGAGAGATCTTTTCCAATTTCATGATTCTGTGATTGTCTGACAGGCTGAAAGGGACATTCCTGTGAAAAGAGCTGAACAGGGAAAAGGGAGTCACAGCCCCAGGATTACCAGTGGTTGCATCATTATGCAGGAATATTTTGGGGAAGAATATCCCAAATATGCCCCATGGGATCTGTTGGATTTTGTGGGAAGGTGAGTGAGAGGTGGTTGTGGCACTGAAATTCAGAGAGGTGAGGAATGTCCAGCACTGAGTGGCTGAACAGAAGATTCAACAATCATTCCTGCTCCTGATTCCCCATCCCAGACCCTGAGAATATTTGGAATTGGTACAGGAATGAAAAGAGCTCTAATATGAATAAAGGATGGGAGCAGAGAATTTGTTTTATTTCCTTTTCTAGCCTATCCAGGAAAATGATTTTCTAAGATCTGTCAATCAGAAATTTCTGATTCCATGAATCTCTGGTGACCCCTGAGAATATCCTGAGTTGGAAGGATTCCTGCAATGGACAATCCCAAAAATCTCACCCTGTCCAAACACTCCTGGAGCTTTGGGAATGTGCCCATTCCTTGGGGATCTGGTCAGTGCCCAGCACCTTTTGGGAAAAGAACTTTTCCTTAATATCCAACCTAATCCATCCCCAGCACAGCTCCATGCCATTAATTTTTATTTTAAAGCCATTCAACTCCCATTTTCCAGTCCTTGGGGGATCAAAAATAATCAAGTAATTTGTCTGCAGGGTTTGGGGAAGTGCTGGTGTGTGGAGCAGGCTCTGGGATGCTGGGAAGGGTCAGATTTTCTACAGGATGAGGAATCCCACATGATCCCATAAGGGAAAATCCATCCCAATGCCTGACCCAACACCTAATTATTGCAAAATTTCTCTTTTTATATATTAATATAAACCTGTAACTTCCTATTGGACAAAACTCCCATCTTCCAAAGAAAAAAAGAAAAAAGAGGAAAATACACAGAATCTCTTCCTGGAGAAGCTCAGAAGCTGTGAACAATCCCAGCCATGCTGGAGAGAAGACAAAATATGCAAAACACAAAATCACTCAAGTGTCCCCAAGCTGTGACATTCCCTTCAAACAAGTGGCCTTGGAGAACAATTCCTCTGGTTTATGATGATCCCAAGGATTTCCAGCTCTCTGCTCCCACAAAGAACAAAAAAATAAAAACACAGCCCAGGTTATAAGAGACCAGTATTTCTCAGCAAATGGATTTCAGATTTTCTCTGGAAGGTGTCACCAAATATAAATTCTTCCCCAAGAAGAAAAGATGAAAAGTTTGAAACCCTGAAGGGGAACTCTGGTGAGGTTTTTTTTTTTTCATTCCCATCAACATCTGGGAGCAACATTGGCCCTGGAATCCAGGCTGGGCCAAATTCTCCCTTCAGTTCAAACATTCTGTTATCCCCAAATTATCCCCAAATTTCCTGAAGGGAAAACATCCCTTAATCAGCCAGGCAAATGTGGCTTTCATGTCATCCAAATTAAGTGTTCTTGCAGTGTTTTCCAAATAGTTTATCCAAGGGAAAAAATAAATAAAAGGCAGAGAAGCAAAGGCAGAGGGAGAGGATGGAAAATTGCTCTTTGTTAATTTGATTTATTTTTGTCAAGACCTGAAGCCACGGGAGAACATTAATGAGTCACTTTTGAGAGCTGGGATGAAGAAAAACAAGATTTTTATCTCGTTTCTGCAGAGCACGAAGAACTGGACATTGATGGATGGTGTGAGGAAAAATTGGCTGGAGTAGAGTTGACACTTTCAAGGGTATCCAGAGCTTATAATAATTATTAATAAACTAATAATAAAAGGATGGCCAAGGAAAATTTGTGCCTGTTTCTGGGTGGGATGGGTGATTTGGAAAGAGCTGACACAAATAAGAGCTGAGATTCCCAACCTCTTCCTTGTTTTATTCTTCCAACAGGATTCCTCTATGACAAGAGGTGGGGAGAATTCCACGAATTCCATGAAAACTCCAACAATGGATGAGTCAAGGATTCCTTGAAGCATCTTCTTGTTCAATTCCACTGTGCAGACAGAATTGATGGCCTTGAAAACATTAACAGGTCATGGAAAAAACGAAGGGATTTCATCCCAATATCCCATCTCAACCCACCCTGCTCCAGCTCCAGGCCATTCCCTGTGTCCTGTCCCTCCATCCCTTGTCCCAATCCCTCTCCTGCTCTCTTTGGGCACTCTGAGCTCTCCCTGGAGCTTCTTCTCTCAATCCCAACTCCCACAGATTTTATTTTTTTTTTTTTAATAGGAAAACCCTTTGATCAGTTTAGTAGCTCCTGCTTGGAGATGCAGCAGAGGAGACAAATCATTTTCCCAAGGAATATTAGAGATATTGTTCCAGAAGAGTTCATTCCACACACTTTAAAAACAACAACAACAACAACAAAAAAACCTCATTAAATTAATTCAAAGCTTTAACCAGCTGATTCCTGATTTATCCTTAAGGATGTGGCTCCTTTTGCTTCAAAATTGATGGAAATTGATGGAAAAACTGGATTTACCTGAGTAGGGTGGAACTGAAGAATCATTCCCAAAAAACTGCTGGAGCCAGGAGTTGGACCAGATGATCTCCAGGGTCCCTTCCAGCCTCACCCACTCCATGATTCTGTGATAATATAAAATTTTTTTAGCCTCTTTTTTGCTTTTTTTTTGCCCAGTTTGGGTTGTTCTGTAAATACTGGGCAAGCAGATGTTTGGGGGTTTTATTTTCCTTTATAATGATCACTGCTCTTTGATCCTGGGACAAACCAGAAACCACAGGGAAGGCAAGGAAAATTCTGTTCTGATTAAGGTTTGGGACAAGGAAAGGTTTATTTATTTATTCATTTATTTATTTTTTAAATTTGTTTTTATTGCTAAACACGCATATTTAATTAGTGAGTGACTCATGGAATCTTCTTCTAGGGGGAAAGCAGAATTCAACTTCTTTCTATCTTCTAGGGAAAAATGGAGTCCTTTTTTTAGGGAAAAATTGAGTAATTTTATTTTTAGGGGAAAAAATGGATCATTTCTTGTGGGTGTTTGGTAAAGATTTGCACAAAATTGCAAAGATTTCAGTTGCAGAATGTTAAATCTCTCAGAGCTTGTGCAAATCACTGGGAAATCACAGGAAAAAAAATCAAGACTTCCTTAAAAAAAATGCAAATTTTCTTGGTTTACAACAAATCTTCAATAAATAAAAATATTTATGCAGTGCACATATAGGAAACACAGCTCCAAAAAAAAACAAAGGGAATTTCATCCCTACCCAAACCTATGGAATAAACAGATGTGGGGAAAAATGCAGGAACACAGTCCCAGTTTTTTGGTTTAAATGAATTTGCTAAAATTCCACGGCTAAGATGTGGAGGATGGAACAAAATGTATTTGTGGAATTAATTTTCAGTTTGGCAAAATTTTTTGACCAAGAAAAAAAGAGAGATCTTTCAAAACTGCTCATTTTAATATTTTGAGAGGAAAACTTTGAGATTTTTCATTGTGCCTGGTATCCAAGCTATAAAATGTTTTTAATTTTAGATAAGCAATAATAGTTAAACCAAAAGTTCCAGACAAATCTAAATTCTTGGGTTTAAAACCTTGTTGTTGAAAACCTGCAATAATTCTACTTTCATCCCACCACAAAAACACTTTTCATCTTTTTGGGGTAACCTATTTAACTTCAGTTCTGATACTTTTTCTTTTGCAAGGATTGGTGGTATAAAATCAATATAATTTGGTTTAGGTTTGATATTTTAAATTTATTTTATGCTTTTCTTTTAAATTTTTGCTATTGATTAACCAGAGTTCTGGTGGAGTTGGCAGTGCTGGGTTTATAATTGGATTTGATGATCTTAAAATTTATTTGATGATCTTGAAAACCTGTAATAATTTTACTTTCATCCCACCAAAAAAACACTTTTCATCTTTTTGGGGTAACCTATTTAACTTCAGTTCTGGTATTTTTTCCTTTACAAGGAGTGGTGGTGTAAAATTAATTTAATTTGGTTTAAGTTTGATATTTTTTAATTATTCTAAGCCTTTTTTAAAAAAAAAAAAAATTGTATTGATTAACCAAAGAGCTCTGGTGGAATTGGGAGTTCTGGCTTTATAATTGGATTTGATCATCTTAAAGATTATTTCCAACCTAAATCATTCCATGATTTGTACCAAAGGCAGAAATTTATCCAAAATGCATCTTCCCAGGTGGAAATTTGGAAATTTGTCTTTTCCTGGGCCAGGAGGGAAGGTCAGCTGGGTACATGAGGCTGTTCCTGGACTCTGCCAAATCCTGAAAATTAAAATTTTCCTCCTTTTTCTCCCCAGAAATTCCATCCTGTTCTCTTTGGGGAAGTGAGTTTTGAAGGATGGCAGCCTCCACCTCACAGATGGAGAAACTGAGATAATAAAGTGACATTTTGTGACCTGTGCCACGATTCTGTGACTTTTCTGTCACCTCTGTCACGATTCTGGAATTTTTTTGTGTGTGATTTTGGGAATCTCCTTCTTTGTCATCATCCCCAGCACAGCATTTTTTCTACTTCCATGACCTTTGTCACAGATCTCAAGACCTGAATGACAATTTCTCCAATTCATCCATCACAGATATTTTTCCATGAGTGTCCCACCACCTCCCTGCAGTGGGATGATTTTTAAGGTTCTTTCCAACTCAATCCATTCTAATTCTGGAGAACAGCAGTGGAATTCTTTATTTTGTTCACAGCTTGGCCTAAGTAACAATTTCTGTAGGAAAAAAGGGAAAGGGGGAATGTGGGGACAGGAGGAATTGGGATGAGCAACCCTCACAGACCCTTCTCAACACACCCAACCTTATATTTCAAAATAAAATGAAATATCCCACAGGAATTTTAGTTCCTAAAAATGCCTGAAGCCAAACTCATTTGTTCTACTGAATAAAATTGATCTAATTGAATTCTGTGATGCTGGTAATGAGTGATAAAACATTACAAAATATAAAATGGTGCTGAAACCATGAGAAGGGCAGAGTTGAGTCTCATTGGTTTCCAGATATTTCATGGAAAATAAAAGACTTTATTCCTGCTTTATGACCTCACAGATGCTTTAAACACAACCATTTCCCTCTTTCCATGCAGGTGGCAATGATGAAAAAAAACTGAGAAAAAAGGCAGAAAATTCCTTCAAATCATGGATTGGTTAAGCTGCAGAAGAACTTCATGGGTGGGAATGAAAGAGCTGAGGAGCTGCAGGTCCCTGAGGAGTCTTCACCTGGGACAAAACCCAAATACATTCTGGAAAAAAATCAATTAAATTCTTAATTTCCTCTGTTTCTCTTAATGACCATCAATTCTGTGGCACGAGGACCCTAAGCCACCCTAAAATATTTCCTTAAATCATGTTATTTTTGTTATTTTTGGGGTTTATTTTGCATCACTCCCACCAAAAATCAGCCAGGCAAGACAGTGGAGCCCAGGGAGGGATGTGGAGGTAAATGAGATCAGCAAAATGTCCCAACCTTGTCCCACATCAGTAATTGCCATGGCACAGGAGCTCCTGGAGGGAGGGTGGATGTTTGGTGCTCTCTAGTGACTGCTCCACAAAGGGTTTTACCACCCATGGACAGCTCCTGGAACTAAGAGTTGAGTTTTTTTATTTCCTTGCGTTTATTTCTGCTGAAATCCATGAAAACCCCTCTTGGGAGCAGCACAGACAGAGCTGCTCAGGCAGGTTCTGATGATGTCAATAAATTGACTTTTTAATTTGATTTTTGGTTTCTCTCCTCATATATAATCCCAAGCAGCTCTTCCAAGGGAAATGGATTCTCTTGGATAGTTGGGGAGTGGATTAAAGATGGAACAGGTTTAGATTTGATATTGGGATGAAATCCTTGGGGGGATTTTCCAGACCAGCTGCTCCATCCCTGGGAGTGCCCAAGGCTGGGTTGGGCAGGGCTTGGATGCAGCTGGGACAGTGGAAATTGTGCCTGGAATTCCAAAGCAGCCAGGAGGGTTTGAGGGAGATGTTAAACCATGAGAAAATGCTGATCCAGCAGAGAACAGCTGATCTGAGGGGCTGATCCACAGGAAAATCATCAGATTTCCTCCAGAGCCACATCCCAACTTTGTGGTGCTCAAAGTAAAAAAAAAAAATCCCCACAGGATTTTTGCAGCACTTCTAAAAAAAAAACCAAAAAACCCCTACATTTTATCTGTACCTGTAAAGAGCTGCAACTTCATTTCCAAAAATCAAGCTGATCTCCAAACAGATCTTTTCATCTTTAATTTTCCACATCCACTCATCTCAGATGTCAAATTGGGTTCAAATTCAATTAAAAATAGGTCTAAAGTAGGCTCAGGCTTGTGTAAGTCTAATTTCCTTGGGAAAGCAGAGCAGAATTTTCCTGACACGTTCTCCATAAAATCAGGGGGAGCATGGAAAGGAATCTCCCACCTCCCACGTGGAATCTGATTCTCATTTATTCTGGCATCAGCATTAAAAACAACCTGCAGAATTTCCCTTTATTCCCCCACCTATTTTTGACTCATTTTCCTAAATTTATTTAGGCCAGATATAGTAATTATATTAATATATATATTAAATATATAAATATAAATAAATTTATATAAATATATATAAATATAAGTTTCTATATAAACGATATTATATATATTTTTATATATATATAATATATATTTATTATATATTAATTATATTAAGACCCCTTTTAATACAAGGCAATAAACAGAAACTCAGCAGTGAAGATATATATATAAAAATATATATAGATATATACTTATATAGATAAACTATATAAATTAATATATATTATTAAATATAAAAAAATATATAAATTATATATAAATAATGTATAAATTATATCAAGGCCCCTTTCATACAAAGCAATACACAGAAACTCAATAGTGAAGATATATCTATATATATAAATATATATAGATATATACTTATATATATACTTATATATATAATCTATATAAATATAAATTAATATATATTAATATATATTAAATATATATATTAATTATATATTAATTATATTAAGATACCTTTAATTCAAGGCAATAAATAGAAATTCAGCAGTGAAGAGATATAAATGGTATATTTATATATATATAAAAATTATATTAATATAAATTAATATATGTTAATATAGAAAATATATTTATTAATTACATATTAATTGTATTAAAGCCTCTTTTATACAAGGCAAGAAACAGAAGCTCAGCAGCGAAAATATATATCTATATATATAGATATATAGATATATAGATATATAGATTTATATATATAAGCCGTATAAATATAAATTAATATATATAATATATGTATATAGATTATATATAAATTATATATAAATTATATATGAATTATATATAAATTATATATAAATTATATATAAATTATATCAAGGCCCCTTTAATACAAGGCAATAAACTGAAACTCAGCAGTGAAGAGATATCTATATATATAAATACATATTTTATATATATAATATATATATAATATATATATTAATATATGTTAATATAATATATATATTATATATTAATTATATTAATTCATTTACAATATTGACAGCTCTGTGAGCTTTTAGGAGTGTTCCTATTTTCCCATCTTTGCTGCTGAAATTGTCCAACATCCCTGTAGCCCTTGGGATGAACCTCTGGCAGTTTCACCTCTGGAGCTGGAGCTGCTCCTTGGGGACCCCAAAAAACCAAATCTGGGCTCTCTGCATCTCTGAGCATCAGCAATCTGCAGAGGACTCTGCAACTTTGCTGAGCTTCTGTTCTTTCCCCTTTTCCTCTTTTTTTTTCCCCTCTCTCATCCAGCTGGGTTGTTTGGTTTGGTTTTTATTTTCATTGAAAAGTTTGAAATGTGTCTAATTCACCCTTCTCTCAGCTGTTCCATCATTTTTTCTGTGTTCACTCTGGCAAATTCTTGTTGCTGGCTTGGAGCTGAATTTTCTTCCTGTATCAGTGAGAAACAACAACTAAATCCTAATAAAATCAGGAAACCCCAAAGAGCAAATCTTCCACTGGTGTAAATCAGTAAATGTCTGTGCTCAGGATAAAGACAGGGGCAGTGGCAAAAAATATTAACTTTGGAGCTCTGGGATGGGATTTTCTCTGTCAGCTGGTTTATAGCTCAGGAAGAATCTTAGAATTTGAGAATCTCAATGGTTTGGGTTGGAAAAATCCTAAAAATCATCCAGTTCCACACCTCCCATTATCCCAGGTGCTCCAAGCCCATCCAGCCTGGCCTGGAACACCCCAGGTGGGATTTTTCCCTTTTTCAGGGAAATTTATTAATTCCACTCTTGTTTCCAGCACTTGGATATTATCTGCAAGTGAAAATATTTGCTTGAGAAAGCAAAATGCCAAATACACCAACATCAGGCAGGCAAAGCATGAGACAGGAGTTATGTGCAAACCATCCCAGGGCAGCTCAACTAATCCCAGCAAAACAGAAAATATTCCTGATAAAAGGTGTGGTCAGAGTAGTTTCATTTTTTAAGTACATCTATTAAAACCATCCATGTACTTATGTGCATTTTTTTCTTATATAGGAATATACTGATTTTTTAGGAATTCAGTTTCCTGGTTACAAGCTGGCACATCTATATTTGAAAAAATCAGATTAAAAAAAGAAAAAATTAGATTAATCTCCTATTCCTGGCCAAGCAAACCTTGCTCAGGAGGATTGTGTTAAAATTGGGTCTTTAGAAGTCACAGCAAGCTGCAGAAAAAAATAAGCAGAAAGTTGTGATGGCTCTTGATCTGACTGATGTTGCTGCTTAGGAAATTTTGGGGGTGGCTTGGAAAGTTCCCCATACCCAATTCCACATCCCAGAATGTTTCCCAATACAGCCAGACCTGCCTGGTCTGGAGGAAATAGGGCAGGAAAGCTCAGAAGGTTCCTCAGGTTCCTGCAGGTCCTGAATCCCAGAGGGAGAATTTTTGGATATTTCCTGTGGCATCAGGCTGAGTTATCATTGCTCTGTGAAATATGGGATCTCATGGTCTGCTTTGTTTAGGATTTTCCTGTTATGGGGTGGAAAATCTGTCAGCCTGAATGAGGGAAAATCACTTTATGTGTCTGTGTGCATGGAGAGTGTCAATTAATTAATTTATATTTCTTTTATGAGTGATGAGTTGGATTTACAAAGTCTCACCTGCTCTAATCTTGCTGAACTCCAAACACTTTTCTGCAGGTGGGTGTTGGTGTCACCAGTGGGACCAGTTTCATGCTGCCCCAGTTGTCTCCTCTCTGTCCCTTCTGGTTCCAGGCTGACATTCCAGAGGGTTCCATGCAGAGGTCACAGTGCAGAAGGTCACAACATTCTTCAGGAATCACTGCTGATTTCCTGGGAAAACTTCTTTAGCATCACTCCTGGCAGGAGTCACTGTGAGCTCAGTTCAACCAAGGTGGTTCTTCACACAACATCCCCAAATTTGGGGGGTTAAGGAAGGAATGAGGATGTTTCTCCCAATCCAGCATCTCTCCAGTGGGATTATTTGGTCTATGGAGAAGCTCAGCTCTGGGTTGAGGTGGAAATTGGGAAATTATCCTATTTTAGTGCTCCAAAGTCTTGCTGGGAATGTGAGATCACCTCACCTTCTTCAGGGGCAAAGCACAGCCAGACCCAAACACAACATCCCAACACCAAACACACCCCTGGGACCATCATCCTGCTCATGCCACTCTCAAAAATCCAGAATAACAAAGCTCAGGTCCTGCTCTGAAGGTTCTGAGCTCTGTGCTCACTGATGGTTTTCTCAGGATTCGAGGAGCTGATAAGGAAAACAAAACCCACCCAGCCCAACCAAGAGAGCATTTCAGATAAATGAATGGCAGGCAATAGAAATGAAAATTTTAAGCCTGGAGGAGCCTTTGGAAGTTTTCTATTGGTCCCAATTTTTGCTCAGTCAGCTTCTCCAGGACTGAATTTGGTCATGGAATTACTCTTATTGCTTTAGGCTGCAAAGCAAGACAAACAGTTGGAGAGGAAAGGAAAGCTCAGCTGCCTTCCTGACCCACACTCACTGCTGCTCAGCAAATACCAGAGATTTCAAGGCTCCAGCTTCAGCTGTGTGTGAGAAAGAGAGGCCCTGACTTCACTCCCTGCTCCTTCTGGGTCTCATCCAGAGCACATGGAAATCAAAAAGTCCTTTCCTGCTGACATCAGTGGCCTTTGGAACAACCCCTTGAATGTCCCCAGGATAAAAGTCACTGGGCTCTGAAGCACAGAGTCCCTGCTCACTCACATCCCAAAAAATTGAGGATGTTGATGGAGTCAGAGAACCCTCAGGGCTCTCCATATTCAGGTTTCAGCAGTGGCAGAGAGATTTTGGGACATATTGTGCAATTCCTCCTTCCAGAGGGATTCCAGCTGTGCTGGAGGGAGATGGAATTGGGATCAGCTGCAAGAGTTTTGTCACCCCTTGGGATCCAGAGAATCCTCATCTGCTTTAACATAAAATGTCTAAACCCACAAAGGGATGTTTGGATCTGAATTTTGTTAGATTTAAGGGTAAGAAGAGGTAGGATGGAGCTCACCTGTCTGTAGTTGTATGGAAGGAAGATCTTGAATTTTGAGGTAATCATCATTTACAACCATGAGGAAAAACACACTGGAATCTCACTGGATTTTGGGGCCATTTTGGGGGTTTTGGTGCAGAGTTTAGGACTTTTGGGGATATTTTTACTGTGATTTTTTGGGGGATTTTTGTGTTTCTTAGTGCAAATTTTCAAGGTTGTAATGCTGCATTTTTCATGGATTTTTCCTGATGCTCTTCCCAGCAATCCTTGGAAGTTTTTGCAGATTTTAGGTGTTTTAGTACAGATTTCAGGAGGTTTGGGGCCTTTTTTGTACAATTTTTGAGGGTTTGGTCCATTTAAAGTCACATTTCCTCCGGATTTTTTGCCTGCTCATTTTCCCAGATTTTTCCTCAGAAATTCCTGGAATCTCACTGAATTTTCAGCCGATTTTGGTTTTTTGCTGCAGATTTCAGGCCAAATTTGAAGCCAAATAATTCAGGGGTTTTTTTTTTGATGCCTACCTTGAAATAAAATGAATTACTGAGTTTTGAATTGATTGCAAAGGAGAGTCTAAGGTGCTCTGATGTTTTAAGATCTAACTAAAAAAAATTAGGTGAGATTTGTTCTACCTGTGACCTGTAATTACCTTTTTATTCTAACACATCAATCACTCATTATCCTCCACGATCCACCTTCCTAATGAATTATTGACAGCCAATAATTACAATTTTCTTCTGGCCTCTGAACTGCAGGGAAGGTGTTGGATGTCTCCAAGTGTTTCCCAGAGCTGTGCCCTGAAGGGATGGGATTTTCTGGACTCCAAGGCAGCAGCTCCTGTGCCTGCTCATGTGAACACCAGTGGATCATCTCCTGTTGGAGTCAGTGAGTCAGGGGACTCTCTGAATTCTCCAGAGAGAAATCAGAGTGCAGGGATTGAATTAAAGCCTTTGGATGGACTGAAGTATATTAAGCTACTCAGACATAAAGGAGACATTTAAGTTAGTAAGTTTTAGGGTGAGTTCTAATGCTTTTAGTAAGTGAAAGGTTTCAAATGCCACAGTAGCAGAGCGAGTTCTAGTGAAGGTTGAAACACACTGATATCTTCAGTGGAGGGTCCAGGCCCACATTGTAGACAGGACTTGGACATAATAGAGCTATAGGAAGAATATTGCTGACATTTTTCAGATAGAACAAGGCAGGTTGTATGAGTAGTTGTATAAGTAACCTGGTGTGCTAAGAAACTGGAATTCTAATAGGTTGAGGAGTGGTGGTCTGAGTGTCATCTTAGCTTGTTGGAAAAAATCCTGTATAAGAGTTTGTATTGGGGAGAGTTGGTGCTTTTAGCCATTCACTCATTGCTATTGCTTTGCCATTGCTTTTTGCTGTTGCCTTTTGAGACTGATGTGCTTTGTAATAAATAACCTTTTTAACTATTAGCTGCTTTGCTTATTTAAGATAACCCAACAAAGTAAGAGCCAAGAGCTCAGAGTAGGAGCCTGTAGAGCTCTGGAGTTGGTGCCTGGAGCTCTGGAGGTTGAGAACCTCCACAATCTCCCATCAGGAAACAGGGATCTCACCCCAGCCCTTCAGCAAAGATCAGGCTCAGCTCAGAGGCTGAGGAGAGGGAGCTGCTAAACCCCCCTGAGCATCTGAACCCCTCAAAACCCCAAATTTTCTCTGTGAACACGGAGCTGCCACTGGCTCGGTGACACTTTGGTGACATCAAGCCCAGCCAGGTCAGGAAATGAGGAATCCCTGTGCCAGCATTGTGTGCTGGCTCTGACCACAGCTCCTGACAGCCCCAGCCTTGGCTGCCTTTTCATGATTGTTCTGTGAGCTGTGGCCCTGTCCCACAGCTAAAAAACAAAATTGCATCGTGCACCTGCATTTCCCTCCCTCTCTCTGCTTCCTTCTTCCTCCCTTCTTGCCCAATTCCCACAGCTCCAGGCCAAGCCCAGCAGCTGCTCTGGGTGGTTTAGGGGCTGGGCTAAGCTTAAATCCAGTCCAGGAATTCAAATTCATGTCCAGGAGTGGCTGCACCAGCTCAAATCCCAGCTCCAGGTTTCCTGGGAAATTTTGGACAAGCATCCCACCTGTTCTGGGGGCAGAAGAATATTCCCAGTCTTTCCAAAATTGTGAGGAATGCAGTCCTGAATGAATGTGAGGAGAGTCAGGAAGACAGATGGAATTGTGTTTCCACATCAGTGTCATTCTAAAGGGTTTTTATGGTGTTTCTTTCAGGAGCAGGGCAAATTTTCCTCACAAATTAAGGATTTGGGGCATTTCTTCCCTTCCCATCTTTCCTTATCGATTTTCAAGCTTTAGAAGTTCCACTGAGTTTATAACCCAGTCATGAAGAGAGAAAAAATGTCAGAAAAGAAATTTTTCTTGATTTAGAAAGGAGATTTTCCTAATCCATTTGCCATCTTTAAACCTCTCTGACAATGTTTGCTTTATACCAAGCTCAGGGATTGATTTTTGTACCAAACAACAGAAATTTTAAACCCTACATTTTAGAAAGAGAACCAAGCATGGAATTTTCTCATTCTCTCACCTTAGCTGAAGCAGAAATATTTTTATTTAGAGCCTGAATTTCAGCTGTCCTAAATAACTCAGCCTCTAATTACAACCAGTGCAGGATTATTCATTTACACCAGATGAGGGGCTGGCCCAGTGTCTGCAGGGAGCCACTGGAAGCCAAAATAAAACACTTAATTAAGTTTTTATTAAATCTGACCACAACTTATTCACTTGGTGTGAAATTCATCTCACTCTCCTTCTGATTTTAAATTCCTGCCTGGGATCTGAGCAGGGCAGCTCCAACACAGGGGTGGGATTTGTTTGGAAAATTAGGAATTATCTCTGTGCATATCAAGGCTTCCTTATGAGCAGGAATTAGTGGCAATTAATTCCAAGTGATTATTGATAATCAGAGGCATTGATGAGGTTTGATCAGTGGGGATGGAAAATCATCCAGCTGAATGAATGTGGGTGGCTGCAGCAGGGTGGGAGCAATCCCTGGGGGATTTTCCTGAAAATTTAATGTAATTTGGGGGAAGGTATCTGGAGGATAATTTGGAGGATGGAATTATGGTTTAGGAAGTGAAATCATAGAATTTTAGGATAATTAAGGTTGGAGAAATGCACAAAGTCACCAAGTCCAACCTTTGACCAATCTCATTAGCCTGAGGTGTGAAGTGTCACATCCACTTGGTTTTTGGACACTCCCAGGGATGGTGATTCCAACCCTTCCCTGGAACCTTTTTTTTTTCAGGGAAGAAATTTTTCCTAATGTCCAACCTGAATCCAAGAGGATTCACTTTGCAGTGACACAAGAAAAATGTTCCTGAGCCTTTTCTTCTACCTGAAGTGAAAAACTGAATTCCAGCCTTTAAAAGAAGCAACTCTGGTCAGAACTGTCCCAAATTCCAGCAGAAAAACATTCATGGAGCATAAAATATAAAGTGCTGACCCCTTTCTCTACAAACATCCTTTTGCTTTATCCTGGCCTGAAAAATAAATTTATTCCTAGTGTGACTTGGGGAGAAGATGCCAACAAAGCTCTGAGCAGGGCAGGGTTTGTTTTGTTTATGCTGTTAGTTTGGAAAGGAAAAATAAAAAGGTATCAATGCATACCCTGAGCAAAAATAATGGGAAATTGTATGAAAACAGAGCCTGGATTCCCAGGAGACAACTTACAATTATATGGGACATGACAGGATTTAAAAAACAACACATGCAGCGTGTAGGATAAACACAGCCAAAAAATCCCCAAAGCCCTGCAGGTTCTGAGGGGCCATAAATAAAATAAAATTATATTTAGGTAAGAGGGGGAGGTCCCACAAGGGATCCCAGTCCTATTAATTTTTTTGTTATTGGTTGTGAAGGTTGGATTTGGTTGCCTTTAATGGCTAAGAGATAATTCTAATTGAATTTGAATGATCAAATTATTCAAATTCAATTTGAATGAGTGATAAATGTAAAATATAAAAATATTGTTAAATTTTATATTTAAAAGTTAATTATTAAAATAAATAATACTAAATAAAATTGAATAATTCCAATCCAATTTGAAAGCAAAATCAGCACAGGTCAAGTTTGTAAAGTGAAGTAAGAGAAACTTTTTACCCTTATTCTGAGGTGCTAAAAAAATCCCCAAACCACAAATCCAAATGGCATTTGAGGAGCAAAAAGTCTCTTTTTTATTCTGGCATTACAGCAGGGAAAATCTCTATTTTCCATACCTGTGAACATGAACTCTCCTTTAGCTGCAGTGGGGAGATTCTGGGTTATTAAACTGAATTCCTGAAATAAATATTCCTAAATAGTTGCCACCTTTGTACTTCTCTGCCCTTCATTTTGAGGGAATTTATTCTGTTTTGTCCTTGAAACATCCTAAAATCACAATAATTTCAATTCCCTGACATTGTGGAATATCCTCAAATTTTCCTTATAAATTTTATAAACCAGTTTTAGGAGATGAAGCATTGGATGGATAAAACTGATGCTATAAATGAGGAATTCATGGAAATTCCAAGGTTGGCCAGAGCTGCAGAGAAAATGGGCTGGGAACTCTGGATTTTGGCAAAACTCTTCAATTCCTGGTGGGATAAATCCCATTTACACTCTGCAGGGTTTTGTGAATCCTCTGCAAAGCAGAACCACCAACAAAAATATGGAGAAACCAATAAATGTCTTTAATTACCCAAAGTATTTAAAATCTAATCACAGAGTCCTTATAGAGCTTGAAATTAAACAAAACTCTGTGGGAACAGCAGGATTTGTCTTTTTAAAAATCCCAATATAGAAATTTGAGAATTACCTCCTCCCTGCAGGAATCTGATAACCCCAAAGATTAAAATTCAGCACTCAAAGCCTCTGAAATCAGCCCCAGGTTGGAAGGAGCTGGGAACACATGGAAGGGCAGGATAAAATTTAACAGGAGCTTAAAAAATTGGGAAAAATCCTGGATGGAACTCCATGACCAACAGAATTCTGCTCCATATTCAGGAGATTTTTTGGTGGCATCTGAGTTTGTTCAGGGCTCCCCTGGATGCATCCCACCTGTTTAAGGAGGGCAGAAAACTGAAAATTCTGATTTTTATCTCCATTAGCCAATGTCTAGCTGCTAAATTTCAGCTGGAACTTTCTGATGGCTGAGATTAGGGGGCTAATTAGGAGGCAGGGCTAATTAACTGCATGGATAGAGATGCTGAATGAGAGATAAGATAAAATTTCTTCAGAGGAAGAGCTGAGTAGATAATAAATCACTTTTTTTTGCAATCATTACAACATTTAACAACATTTAGATGATCATTAATGTCCTTACAATTCAATTTTTTCTATGATCATTAAGTTCCCTTTTAATTCATTTTTTCTATTACCATTAAGTTGCCTTATAATTCAAATTATTCTGTGATTTTGTGATTGTCTTTGCTGTCACAGTCAGGAATGAGCTTTTTTAGTGCCTCATGCACAAAAAAAAAAAAAAAAAAAAAAAGAAAAAAAAAGAAAAATATTCAAATTGAGAATTTCACTTCAGGAGCAACATGAATCCAACTTCCCTTCTCCTGAGGAGGAGCTTGGAATCTCCATGGAATTAAGAAAAGCAGAAGCAGCTCCTTTCCTAAACAGAGGCAAGAAGCTGATCTCTGTTTTTGCAGTGAGTTTTCTCCTCTCTGGAGGTGCTGGATGAACATTCCCATTGGGAATTAGGGTCTGGATATCAATGTGCTCTCACTGCAGAATTCTAACCACCAAAATCCACCAAAATCCACCAAAATCCACCAAAATCCAGCAAAATCCACCAAAATAGAGGCTGAAATTAGGGCAGAGGTCAGGGCAAGCTGATATTTGAGGATGGAAGAGCAGATGCATGGGAAGAATAAAATCCTGAGCATGGATTTTTCCAGTTTGCCCTCAAAAGAGGGAGGTTTTAATTCCAGCTTTTATTCCATGGGCTGCTCGCTCCTGTTTTGTGTGGAATTTTTGGAGAAAATTTGGCCCAAACAGCCTCAAAAATATTTGTAGAGAATTGTGGGTTTCAACATGAATGAAACTCTCTGAAAGCTGCCTTTTTCTTCATTAAATACCAAAGGAAATATAAAATTTTATAAAAAGCAGGACTCTGAATTTAGGAACATCTCAAAGGAGATGCAACTCCCTCTGGAAAGTGCTGGGCACAGGGAATATTTCTAATTATGGAAATTTGTGACTCCAAGGACAGTGTGGTCACCACCTGGATGGGATTCCCACTGTACTCCCAAAATAGTGAAGAAAAACAAGTCAGAAAAAAAAAATTAAAGCCAGGAATTTAATTTAAAATCTCAATTAATTTAAAAATTAATTTAAACTTTATAAAGCAGATATTTATAAGAGCACTCCCAGCCCAGGAATCTGGTGCAGGAGACATTTGTTGGTCACCATCAGAAAAATATTAACTTCTTTTACCTTATAAAATATTTAATTCTACTTCATAATGACAGGCAAATTCTTATGCAGCACAAGTGAAAATCCACAGGGTTTGCATTTAATAAAAGGCTTTTTATTTTCTCCAGCTGACCTTTAGAAAAGCGTGGCATTTCCCAGGGAAAGGGAAGCAGAGGTTTGGAAAGAGAAAAATATGACTAAAATGCAAAAATGCAGTTTTTATATGAGGTTTGGTGTCTTAATAACCTTCAGTTTCTCTCAGGGAGATAAAATGATTGAAAAATTTAATTGCAAAGTGATTATTACTGTCATTACCAGTGGCATTAAAGCAGGTTAAAATGTCAAATTTGCCCCAGCAAAGGATCTGCTGGGCTGGAATCTTTATTTTATCCAACCAGAATTTTACTGCCAAACATTTGAAAAAATGTCTTTGGAGCATTAGGTGGCTGAAATATTCTTATGCAAGCTGGGAAAAAATCATTGCTGAAATACAAAATTCAACACAAAACATGGTCTGGGCCAATAATTCCCAGGCCAGGAGTGATAACCTGAGCTGGCACTGATGATTGTGGCTTCTGTGGAATTGTCCCTCAGGGCTTTATCCAACATTAAAAAGCCAAAAGGAAGAGATTCCCCACCCTTTCCCCTGGGAAAGTCATCTGCTGCTTGTGGTTTTCAGGAAATATTTCCTAATCATCAGCCCTCCTTTTCCTCCTGTCATTTTTCATCTCCCCACGCCTCGTTCTGCTTCCAGCACCGTTTCTTTTTTTTTCTCTGCCTATCTAGGAGGGGCTTAAATTGCATTTTCTTCCCTTGATATCCTTCTAACTCACCTAAAGCTGGGAAAATAAGAAGGAAAATTGGTATTTTTTCATTAAATTCTCTTCGTGGAATCACTGTTTTTTTAAAGACATATTATAAGATTAATGTGTTGCATAAAGGTTTGGAAGTGTTTTCTGTGAAAGGTTCCAAATCAGAAGGAAATTAAAATTATCCAATTGATATGGCTAAAACAGTGGAAGTCAGAGCCATAATTTCTGGGATGTTGCATCAAGATTTGTGGCAACCTGGGTGTGATGACTTTGAGTTTTCACACTTCAGGAAACATTAAAATTTTTATTTTTTGTTCTGGATAATTGGGCCAAATTCTCTCTTCGTGCCCCAAGGTCAAAAGGGATGGATCAGATGATCCCCAGAAATCCTTCTCAGCCTTTCTTCTTTATTTTCTCAGTCCTGCTGGAGGTGTGACCCATGTTCCCATCACTCTGTCCCTTCCCAGTCACACATTCCCTGTCCCCAAACCCCTTCCCATCCTCACCAGGACATTTCTGCTCCTGCTCCCACTTTTTCCTCACTCACATCAGATTTTGTTCTGCCTCATTTTCCACCCCAGCATCCCCTGCCCAGTTTTCCCTTATTATTGCAGCCTCTTTCTCTTTTTCCCTTCAGCTCCTGCTCTTCTGCTGTTCTCTCCATTTCTAGAGGATGTGATGTCACCTGAGGTGTTTATGTTTGACCCAAAGTTGTTTGTGGTCACAGCAGGACAGGGACAGGACAAAGTTGCCTTTCCATGAGTTGTGAAATCCCATTTTTTGGCATGTCCATGTGGACACTGATAGAAAACTTTTCACTTTTTTTCTTCATTTTTACCAAATAAATTAATGTTCACTGGCTCTAAATTACATAATCCTCTTTAATTCATTCATTAATATCCTCCTCTTCATTTTAATACTTGTAGTATTTTTTTCTCCTGGCATGGACACAAATATATTGAAGGGTTTTTTACCTTCTTTATCTTCTGCTTTCTGCAAAATGTCCTTGTGCTCCATTAAATCCTGCACTCCTTGTATCCAGTTCCAACAATCCATTTCCTTCTCCCAGACCTTGCTTATTGAAACACCTCAGAAAAACTTAAATTTTCAGTGATTTTCCCAATAAAATCTGTGTAAAACTATTCAGCTATGTGGCTAAAAGTGATTTAAGACTAACACATTGCTTCTAATTCATATCCTGCTTATGATAAATTTTAAAAACCAAAAAAATTAATTAGAAAATTATATAATTTCCAGCATATCTACTCAATTTAAGGCCAGGAGATTTTGCAACAGCCTCCTCCTGCCTTTTGTTACACATTCTGTCATTAATGATGTCATCCTCTTAAATTAAGTGGTGATTTCTTTCCAGGTCACTCCCAAATCCCTTTGGAAATCCCTCCAAGCTCCTGAGCTCTGAAAGTCTCCCAGGAATTCCAGTTGCAAAGATCTTTATTTGGTGATGGCTCTTTGACAGCTGCTTTTTGTGGCCTCCATCACGAGATGAGCCTGAGGCAGAATTTATTCTCCCTGATCATCCTGAGGGTTAAAATGCAAATTAAAATATCCCAGAAAATTGGAATCAGGGAGAATCTCGAGATTTTATTTGTTTCCTAAGAAAAAAACAGCTCAATTAATGCTGATAAATCAACAAACACCCACAGGCAACTCCTGACCATCCATTTCACTCTTTCATTACTTTTATCATTAAAAAAATTCCATCCCCCACTCCCAATTTCCAAAAGGACTTTCCCTGGCTGGAGTTGAAGGCCAAGGTCTCTCATCCCACCCTTAGTGGGAGAGGAGCTTTATTTTATGGTTTATTTTCTTTCTGTGCTACTGTCTCCAGATCAGGGAAGTGCTATCAGGTTTCCCTTCTGTTTATTTTCCCCCAGACTTTAAAACAACAAAAGTCTGGTCACTGGAAGGGAGAGGCATCAATCCCAGAGGGAAAACACTTGGACTTTTCCTCCTACTGAGAAACCATTCCTCAAATAATAAACAGATGAGGAAGTCTGAAGTCAAAGGGATTTTTCATCAAATCTGAAATTTCCTCAAAGGATGAAATTGGGTTTTGTTGGGCTGAGGTTGTGGCCATCAAATCAGATTCCCCAATCCCAGGCACGTTCCTTCCTTCAGTTTCTTTGAGTTGCAAAATGAATAATGAAAATTATTCCAAAGGGGCAGTGCATGGAATTAGTAACTTTGACAGAAAAATGAAAGGGAACAGAATTGCCTTAAATTACTTGACTCTTTTAATTGATTTTTGAGGCAATTTATTGCTTTGTAACCAAACAACCAAACTTGATTTCATCACCAATCACTGCTGGTTTTTGGATTTTTGTGTGTTGTTGTTTGTGTGTTCTTGTTTGGTTGGTTGGTTGGTTTGGGGGTTTTGGTTAGTTTTGTTTGTTTGTTTTGGGGTGGTTTTGTTTGCTTTTGGGGTTTTTTTGTTTGTTTGTTTGTTTGAGGGTTTTTTGTTTGGTTTTTGGGTTTTTTTGGGGTGGTTTTTTTGTTTGTTTGTTTGATTTGGGGTTTTTTTTTGTTTGGTTTGGTTTTTTGTTTGTTTTGTTTGGTTGTTGTTGTTGTTGTTGCTGTTGTTTTTCAGGGTTTTTTTGGATTTGGCCTTCCTCCACCTGTTTTCCTGAGCTCCACTGGAAATTTCTCTTTCTTATCCTCTTTTCTCCTTCCTTATAACATTAGGAATGTGCCTACTCCAAAATACTGATTTATGAAGTCCAGATTAAAGATGACCTTTGCAATTTGCAAGGTGAAATTTGAGTTGAATTTGTTTCCCCTCACAGGGGGCCCAGATTATCAATAAACCTGAATAAAACCAGAGCAATTTGCAAATTAAAAGAGCAAAAGGCCAGGCTAAGAATTGGGTCAGGAATACTTGGAAGGATTGGATTTTTTTATGCTTCATATGGGGTAGGATTAGCTCCAGCTGAAGCCAGGAATTCAACTCAGAGGTAAAGAAAGCAGAATTTTGGGATTTGCATGTGGATGGCCTGGGGGATTTCACCTGGCCTTCAGCTGCTGCTCCAGTCTACCCAAAATTCCTTTGTCATCTAAATCCTATGGATATCTGGGAATCCCCTTCTCCAAAAGGATATTTGTTCTGTAAATCCTGTGGATGTTTGGGGATCCCTGTTTCTTCCAAAGGTCCTTTTTTTGTGTCAATCCTATGGATATCTGGGAATCCCTGTTCTCTCAAGTGTCCCTTGGTGTGTGATATCCATGGATATCTGGGAATTCCCTTCTCCCAAAAATCCTTTGTTTGGTAAGTACCATAGATATCCTGGGAATCACTATTCTCCCAAAAATCCTTTTCTGTGTGAATCCCATGGATGGCTGGGAATTCCCTTCTCCCAAAGGTCCTTTGTTCTGTAAATCCCATGGATGTCTGGAAATCCCTGTTTTCCCAAGGGTCTCTTGTTATGTGACATCCATGGATATCTGGGAATCCCCTTCTCCCAAAAATCCCTTGTTCTGCAAATCCTGAGAATGTCCTGGGAATCACTATTCTCCAAAAGGAATTTTTGGATAAATTCCATGGATATCTGAGAATTCCCTTCTCCCAAAAAATCCCTTGTTCTGTAAGTGCTGTGGATGTCCTGGAAATCACTATTCTCCCAAAAATCCTTTTCTAAGTCCCACGGATGTCTGGGAATTCCCTTCTCCCAAAGGTCCTTTGTTCTGTAAATCCCATGGATATTTGGGAATCCCTGTTCTCCCAAAGGTCTCTTTGTTGTGTGACATCCATGGATGTTCTGGGAATCACTATTCTCCAAAAAAAATCCTTTTCTGTGTAATTCCTATGGATGTCTGGGAATTCCCTTCTCCCAAAAGTCCTTAACTGTGTAAAATCCCATGGATATCTGGGATATCTGGGAATCCCTTGGGCTTCTCACTGGCACTTGGGATCTTCAGCTAGCAAGGGAATCCAGATTTGGATTAGAGCTCCAAGGAAATCCCAGTTTGGGCTCACTGGCCAAATGGAGCTGCTGTCTCTTTAGAGGGAAGATGGAAAGGGATTTTTCCTGCTTATAGTGGCAGGACAGGGGAATTGGCCTAAGGCTGCAGGAGGGCAGGGATGGGAAACTGAGGAAGAATTTCTGGCTGGGATGGAATTCCCAGATCAGCTGTGGCTGCCCCTGATCCCTGGAAGTGCCCAAGGCCAGGCTGGATGGGGCTTGGACAGTCTGGGACAGTGAAAGGTGTCCCTGCCATGGCAAGGGTTGGAATGGGATGATTGAAGGTCTCTTCCAACCCAAACCATTCTGGAATTCCACAATTCCATGGACATTAGCACCAACACTCACACGGATCATGTGGGTCTAATTATGTGGATTTTGACCTCCAGGAATCAAAAACTTCTGCTGGTGAATTACACCTCTGTTCTGTTTATCCACTGATGATCTCACCTGTATGGAGTGGGTGAGAATGAAGAGCATCCCAAATATTCCCAGTGGTCCCTGATTATGCAGGAAGATTTTCCTGGGATCTGCAGAAAAAATACAAGGATGGATTTTATTGTAGGAAAAGAGTTCAGGGACCCACAAAGCTGCCAGACCCTTTTAAAGTGTATTTGGAATGTGAGTTTTCATATTCAAGTCACACCTCTATAGCTAATTCCTAATATTACTATATTATTATTATTATTATTATTATTATTATTATTATTATTATTACTATTACTATTACTATTATTATTACTACTACAAAACAGGATTGTTTAACATGACACAAAAAGAACTGAGGGACAATTTATCCCAACTTTCTTATTTCTTTTTCATGTGGGAGAAATCCTGGTACCAGCTAGATCTTCACTTAATTAGAGATCATCTTAATCAAATCATCCATTCCAGTCATTAAAAAAAAAAAAAAATTAAAATAGGCAGGAATATTTATTCATTATATTTATGCAATCAAATCAAATATTAATTTTATTTTTATACAAAACATAATCCCAGGGGTTCAGATATCCACAATTTCTTTATCCTGGAGGAAGGAGGAGTGGGCAGGGGCTGAAATGCAAGTGCTTCATTTTGGGATGTGATTTATTTGGCACGGTGAAATTTGGTTGAAGCTTGGAATGGATGATCTTGGAGGACTTTTCCAACCTTATCATTCTGTTTTAGTGGGAAAATCAAGTGATTTTGTGGAGATGTGCATCCAAAGAACTCAAAAACTTCAGCAAATGGGAATTTACCTAAGGAATACCAGGTTATATATCATTATTAACCCCAAAGTCTGTGGGAAGGAGGGCACAAATCCCAGTTTTGGTGGGGCCACTGGCTCTCCTGGAAATGAAATGCTGGAGAAGAAAAAGTGGGAATTGCTGGGGAATTGGGGAAATGGAAGCTGTGAGGAGGTGGCTGAAGGAATTTGTTTTCACTTGGACTCACAAGGAGCTTTAATGTGTGAGCTACTTCTCCCAGGGACATAATGGGAATTTGTGGCAATAAAATGGGGCCTCAGGAGAGCAATTCAGGCTTTATGAGTTCTTGTGGAAAGATTAAAACCCCATCTAAAGACCATCCCACTCTTGCTTCACAATTACCCCACATTTTGGGAAGGAATGCTGCAGTGTGGGCAAGGGATCCTTCAGATTTTCTTTCCATGAGACAAAGTTTTTTCATCTTTCCCCATCTCCTTCTTCCCTCACCCCCTGCCCTGATCATTTTTCTCCTCCCTCAACATAAACAAAGGCACCCACATGGATTCTGGGATTTCTGTGCAAATAAAAAGTTGTGGATTCCTCATCCCTGAAAGTTTTCTAGGTGAGGTTGGACAGGGCTTGGAGCAGCCTGGGACAGTGGAAGGTGTCCCTGCCCATGATGATTTTTAAAGTCCCTTCCAACTCAAACCATTCTGGGATTCTGTGGTTTTAAAAATCCTTATTTTAAAATCTTTATTTATTCTGGGAAGAAAAGAGTTGCTTGGACACCTTTTACTCTGCTCAGACTCTGTCACTGCTGCTAGACATTCTCCTCCACATTTCTCTTCTCTTCTCTTCTCTTCTCTTCTCTTCTCTTCTCTTCTCTTCTCTTCTCTTCTCTTCTCTTCTCTTCTCTTCTCTTCTCTTCTCTTCTCTTCTCTTCTCTTCTCTTCTCTTCTCTACATTTGGCTGGAGTTTTATCAGATTTCACACAGTGAGAAATTTGTTTGGTTGAGACTGGGAAGCCTCCAAGGAAAATCTGTAGGATGCAGCACTGGCAATTCTGGGATTGAAGTTCTCTGCCTGAGTCTGTAGGAAAGAAATATTCTGCAAAATAAAACTCTCCTGTTGAGGCACAACACCAAATCCCAACATGTCTGTGCATGTGGAAGCTTCACTGGAGCTTTTTCTCTTGATCTTCAAGTGATTGAGTGGTAGGAACAGAAATCACACTCAGGCATCAAAATTTATATCAGAATACATAATATGCTCAGAAGGAAGGGCAGCAAAAAATCTCAGGATTTGTACCGGACCTATGGAAATAAATTCCTCCTTAGGACCAAGCAAAATGACAAAAATTAAATAGTTTTATTTAGAGGCCTGATATGGTTTGAGATATTCCAAACTGCTGTTCCCTAACTTGAAATATCTCCCAGTTCAAAACTAAAAATAAAATTCTATAAATTTCGCCCCTAAATGGCAACTGGAATATAATCCTCTCTTATTTCCTACAGCATTAAGAAGTAGGGAGGGGAAAAAGCCATAACTTTGTTTATTTGTTTTGGCTAATTGCCCGTGAACTTCCTCACACAATGGATTTGCTCCATTTACATTTCAGGTGTGGAGGAGCCAATTCCTTCCTTTTGTCACCCAAATTCCAAGCCCTGGCCACTCCATCCATGGCTTTCAGGGAATGGCCAGGCTGACCTGGATCAGCTGGATCTTAAATTCCCCTTTCTGTGGTCTCACAGCTTTTTCCAGGCTCCACACTCATGTCCCAAACCTGCTCACCAGGTGGGATCCATCTGATGCCACCTCTGCAAATAAATACATCTGAACTCCACCAGTTCCTTTCCAGGGAAGGGGGACAAGGAACCATTTCTCAGGGCTGCCCAAACCATCCTGGGATGCCTTTGGAATTATATTTGTTCTAATAAATCCTGTCTGATGCCAGGAGACCTTTCATGGGATCATGGAATGGATTGGACTGGATTGGATGGAATTGGGTTGAATTGGATTGGATGGAATTGGATAGAATTGGGTTGGATTGGATAGAATTGGGTTCAATTGGATTGGATTGGATAGGATAGAATTGAGTTGGATTGAATGAGATTGGATTGGATTTAGAGGTCATTTATTTCCACTCCTGCCATGGGCAGGGACACCTTCCACTCTTCCATGTTTCTCCAAGCCCCGATGTCCAGCCTGGCCTTGGGCACTCCCTGGGATCCAGGGGGAGCCACAGCTGCTCTGGAAATTCCATCCCAGCCAGGAGTCCCATTCCAATATCCCATCCATCCTGCCCTCTGGCAGTGGAGCCATTCCCTGTGTCCTGTCCCTCCATCCCTTGTCCCCAGTCCCTCTGCAGCTCTCCTGGAGGCTCTGGAAGGGGCTCTGAGCTCTCCCTGAAGACTCTCAGATCTCCCAAAATTCCTGTGTCATATCCAGCATCATTCAGGTGCCTTGGAGTTGATTTTGCTCTGAAACAGATCCCAAATTTTGGTGATTAGAACTGCACTGACTCTGGCTGCCATGAGGAGATTCCTATCTGTTGAACCTAAATTTAGGGGACTCAGCAAATTGGGCACTACCCTGAAATCCTGGGAGATAAATCCTCTCTCCTTGGACACAAAGGCTGAGCCTGTCCTGGGTAGCAGCAGAGGGTTTAATTCAGACCCCCACACCTCCAGCCCCAGGCTCAGAGCCAAGGGCAGATTAAACATCTGCAAAAAGGAATGTAAAACTCAATTTAGCTGCACACCTCCAGGCACCTCGAGCTGAGTGAGATGTTTGAGGGCTCTGACACATCTGCACGGCTCTGCCAGATGTGACACCACGACTGCAAAGGGGCCTGTGCCTTGCTGGAGGCAAAACAGGATCATTTCAGACAGCTCAAATTGCAGCAGACACTCGTGCAGAGAGCTGGAGGAGGCCCTGGATGCCTCTGAGGGAGGAAGAGGAGCTGCTCTCCAAAGGGATGATTCACCAGCAGGAACATCCCAGTATTCCTGGAGCTCCCCTGGGGCTGCAGAACACCTGGCAGGTTGTCCTGGTTTGAAGGACAGATATCTGCCAATAAAGGCAGAAGCTTCTCATTGAAAAAGAACATGTAAACCCCCTCCCTCCAAATTATTATAATTTTGAAATTAAGGGGCTCTCTGGCTAAGATAGGGGAATTAGAAATAACAGTTCTTTACTAGGAAAATTAAAATAGCAATGCAGTATTACAAAGAACAATCCCAGCCCTGCCAGAGTCAGAATCCAAGCTGGCACAGTCAGTCAGTCAGGGTGGTGGCACAGTCCCATTCCATGGTGCTGCATCCTCCTGCAGTGGCAGATGTGGCTCAGCTGGAGCAGTGCTCCTGGAGAAGGTGCAGTTTCCTCTGAAGCTCCAGGGATGATGTGGAAGGGTCTGGCTTTCCTCTGGAATCCAGTGGAAAGAAGGTGCCTTGGTGTCCAAAATCTCAGTTTTTCTCTGGGTAGGAAAGGCTTGGCTCCTGCCCTGGCTGGAGCATCTCCCAGTGGGATGATGGAATTTTATCAGCCATGCCCTGGGACTCAGTGGCCATGAACAGGAGATATCTCCTGGAGGGAGGATGGGCTGTGGGAAGATAAAGATGATTGCCCAGCTGGTTTAAAGATGGTCCATTAGCAGAGAATGTGTGCCAGGAGATAAAGATCACTGCCACACCCAGTTTTTAACAATGGCCCATTAACAGGAGATATCTCCCACAGTGATAAGAATTGCTGCCACACCCAGTTTTTAACAATGGCCCATTAACAGGTGATACCTCCTGGATGAAGGGTGGGTCATGGGAAAGATAAAGATGATTGCCCAGCTGGTTTAAAGATGGCCCATTAGCAGAGAATGTGTGCCAGGAGATCAGGGGCACTGCCACACCCAGTTCTAACAGATGGGGACAGAATTCACATTTCTGACCACATCCTGTACTGCAGCCCAAGGCAGAATCCCATCCATAAATTTCATCCTATCATGGACATCTGGAACTGCTTAATGAAAGGAGGGTTGTCCATAAACATTTAGCCCTTTTTTATTCTCCCTTGCTGGGCTGTGATGGATTCAGAGCAGTCCCAGCCATTGCAGAGGTTTTGCTGATAAACAGAAAATGTCTTATTTTCACTCCAGAAAGATTGTTATCCCACTTGTGTCTGGGATGAATTCCCTCATTTCCCCTTGTCTATGTCTCCTAAGGAGCATTTGGAGCTCAAGAACACGTGAGAACTCATTCTGATTCTTTGATTTCTATTTCCTTCTTGGAAGAAGATAAAAATGAGGCATAGATGCACAGGGAGAGGATTCATCCACTGGAACAAGCTCTGAGTTTTCCCTCTGCACTTCTGAACCAAGGCTCAATTTCTTGTTGTGACTCAACAAGACTACGTGACTATGACTCAAATAAGTTACTTGGCTTTAAAATAACAAACAAAAACAAGTGAAATCCTGAAGATTCCAATGTACAAGGCAGAAAATTCCACACATTAAAATCAAATTATCTGCAACAAATATACCCAAACCAGGGCTCAAAATCCTGATTGGAAAACCCTTAAGTGAGGTCCTATATCCTGTACAGGTGATTGGATTTATGGATTCTTCCATCCCAGCCCTCCATGCCCTGAGTTATTTCAGCCTATAATTCTGAATATTAGCTTAATTAATGGAATTCCCTATCATATATAAATAATTTAACACAGAATAATGAAGTTGCATTTTCTCCTGGTGTAGGAGAACCTAAAATCTGGACAGAACCCCTCAGTATGAACAGAGAAAAATAAGGCAGGAAGGATAATGAAAACTGCAAATTCCCAAGTCCAGCAAGGATGAGCACAGAACTGGCATAATGAGGGATCACAAAAACATGGAATCACAGAATCATGGAATATTTTGGCTTGAAACTTCCCAGCAATGGGGCACCCATCACCTCTCTGGACAACTTGTACCACCAAAATAAAAAAAAAAAAAAAAAAAAAAAAAAATCCCACTTAAAGTTAATTGAAATCCACCTTTTTTTTTTTAAGTTTAAAACCATCACTCCTTGTCCCATTGCAACAGACCCTGGTTACAAATTTGTCCCATCTTCCTTTGGGTTCCCTTTAAACACTGAAAGGCAGCAATGAGATCTCCCTGGAGGCTTCTCCAGGCTGAACAATCCCATTTTTCTCAGCCTTTCCTCACAGGAGAAATGTTCCATTCTTCTGATCCCCCTCTGGACCAGTTTCCAAGTGCCTGCATTTCTGTCTGGAAGGATAAACAGGGAAGAACAAAGAATGCCCAACACTCAGGGATGGATGAGCAGCACTAAATGTTTCTACTGAAGAAAAGGAATCACCTCCTAAAGAATATTCCCTGAAGAATATTCCTAAAGAATATCCAGGCACAGAACAACGACTGCTTCCTTTTCCCACTGTTTTCACCTGTAAATCCTGGGGAATAAATTCTCCTGGAGTGAGAAAAGGGAGGAGAAGCACAGATCTAAGAGAAGCCCTGCACTTTGGGACCACATTTGATGGATGTCCAGCTGCCAGCACCTGGTGTCAGCCTGTGGATGGATGCAGGGACCAGAGAACCAGGAAATGAGCAGCAGGATTTCTGCATCTCTTACCTGGCTTCTCTCCCCAACCTGCCAAGGTGCAGTAAGGGACAAATGCTTGGCTTGGTCTCCTGGGAAAATGAGTTTCCCTCTCCCTGAGCCCTCCCAGAGGTATTGAATATTCCATTTCAGGAACCTTCTGGCTCCTGGTGGTGATTGAAGGAGCTGTGAGAGGGGATTGTTCGGGGCTGCCCAGTGGAACAGGCACACGGAGCTTCCCAGAGATGGAATGATAAACCCGGGGCCACGCACAGCTCGGGTTTTCTGTTCTGTTTGTGTTATCAGGGTGGGTTCTAATTAGCAGCTCCCCCGGTAAATGTCACCCTCCCTCACCTGGCAAGATTTCCTGGGAACGGGCTGGGTGTGAGTCATTTCATTGCCTTGAAACAATGGATGAGCAGCACAACTAATCCAGGGAAAGGGCACTAGAGGGGATGGATTAGCAGCTGAGCACCAGAGTGAAACTGTGCAGCCTCCCTGGAACCACAGCACTGAAATGCTGTCATTATCATTCCTCACCCACTTTTCCCCATCTCTTTTCCTTCTTCCAAGGGTTCCATCCAAGGATTATTAGCACTGTGGGCTGCTTTACTTTTACAGCTGGTGATGGGTGAGCCTGGAAAAGCACATCTGACACAAACTGAATTCACCCCGGTGTCCTTGGCCCTGACTCTCCTCCCTTCCCATTGTTGTGGCCAGGCTGGATTCCAGCCCCCCTGGATGTGACCTTTGGAGGTGTCATTTGCAGAGTTCTTGGGATCACGAGGGATGAGGGGAAATGCAAACCTTTTATTATTAGAGACTGTGAAAGGACTGCAGGGAACAGGTGGGAACTGGGGCTGGCTTAGCTAAAACTTCCTGCTGGGCTGCCTTGGTCACCTCTGCCTGGCCTCTGTCACCTCTCCCAAAGCTCAGCTTTACCTCCACAAATGCCTCCACGCTTCCCACAGGGTCTATTTTTAAAGGCATTACCGAAATGGAATGAAAGCTGGAGAATTCCCTAAGGATCAGCTGCTGCAAAGTGGGAAATCCCAATTTTTCAGCCTGGCATTTGGAGATTCCTGGTGCCCCACGGATTACCTGTGCAATATAACTCAAGATCACACTCCTCAGTGTTTAAAACCAATTTTAAAAAAAAAAAAAAAAAAAAAAAAAAACCCAAAAAAAAAAAAAAAAAAACCCAAAAAAAAAAAAAAACCAAAAAAAAAAACAACCCACAAAGATCAAGCTGAAACTGAGTGAGGGTTTTAAGCACCAAAAATGAATCGCAGGGTTTGGTCTCCCACTGTAAATTCCATTACACCAGGATATCTGGAACATCTAAATATGCTGGGATGAATCACACAGAATATTCTGGGCTGGAAGGAATCCAGACAGATCATCGAGTCCAAATTTAATGAATGGCCCAGACAGGGATCAATCCCACAGTCTGGCATTATCAGTTCTCTTATCTTGTTACAAATATCCTGTGTGATCTCCAGCAACATTTGCCCTTTTTGCCCATAAATAACATTTTTTTCCATGAGGATGAGAGTTAAACTTTTACTCCATCTGTGCTATGATGCCATTATTAATGGCTTCATTAATAAAAGGTAATAATAACTCTGGGAAAGTTGCGATTCTTGGTTCTTTGGGTTGTTTTTTTTTTTTTTTTTCCTTTCAGGGGTTGGGATTGCATCGTTCCCTCCTGCCCTGGGCTGCCGGTAATTACAGCCTGATACCATCGGTGTCAAGTGACAGGCACCCGAAACAATTCCAGGAACAGCCTTGGGATTGCTGCGATTCTTTCCCAGGGGGTGTCCCACGGGAGCCAGAAGATGAGGAAAAACAAATGTTAAAAATTTTAATTTTTTGGTTTTTTCAGGTTGAGCCAGGTAGGAGCTGGGATTTTTTGATGGTGCAGGTATTTTCCTTGGTGTTCCAAAAAAAAATGGGAAGAGTGATGGTTCTGGATGGCAAAATTGTCCTGTCCAGGAGCTACAAGAGGTTTGACACTTATCCCAGAGTCCTGACTTGGCTTTTCTTAGGGATTTATTCCCATCCTTGCCCAGGATCTCTCCTGCTTTTCACCCACCCAGCACACACCTGAGTTTCCCTATTTTGGTCCTTGTTTGACCCAAACCAACAAAAAAAAAAAAAAAAAAAAAAAAAAAAAAAAAAAAAAAAAAAAAAAAAAAAGAGAAAACCAAACAAACAAACAAACAAAAAAAAGCCCACCAAAAAATAGGATATCAGAATTCCAGCTGATGGAAACAGTCCTGGACAGACAGGGCATAAATTTAATAAATTAGGGTTTACTGAGGGTTCTCACACCCTCTGGAATGAAGATGGGTGAACATCAGGTTCAGGTGTTATCAGACAAACACCAGCATTCAAAATTATTTTGTTGGTTTTTTTAGGGGGTTTTTTTTTTGGGTTTTTTTTTTTGTTTGTTTGTTTTGGTTTTTTTTGGTCAAAATCAGTGTCCTGGTAAAACAAGGATGGAATAATCCTTGTAACCAGACAAATGTTCCTTCTCCTACCATCATTCTCAGAATAAAGTTTGATTTTTTTTTTTCCTAAAAGTTTTGCTTCACAGTATTTCCAGCTTTGCCACAGCACCACCACAGAGAGCTGCACCTAATTCCCAAAAATTTTTTTAATTTTGGGTCTAAGAAAAGCCTAATTATGAAAATATTCCTTTCTTGACCTTTATTTACAGCCTGGTGTAATAAAAATAAACACTTTGATTGAAAGAGGAAATTGATGACTAAATTAATGACTAAATTAAACTTTAGATCAAGTCATGGCTGGAGAGAGAATTGGTGAGAGTGAAGAGTGAGAAAATAAACAGAAGAAACTACAAAAAATAATCATTTTGGGCAGAGGATTAAGGATCCAAAAATACAGGGGAAAATTGGGGATTTAAAAGGAAAGGAACTGCTCAAGCTCAGAATTTTATTGGTAAAACTCAAGTTTTTTTAAATTATAAAATCCCATTAATGATGACAATAAGAACTAGAGAATAATGCAATCCATGATGACAAAATGTGCTAAATTTAATTAGATTCACTAAATAATATTTTATCCTCATTAAATAATATCACAATTTCACTGGATACAAAAATGTTCTAGAACAAGACCCAAATCCTGCTGAAATCAGTGGGAAGACCACTAAAATTTTCAGATTACTGTGGAACAAGGTTTGTGTTTATTTAATAAATAAATCCAAGATTAATTAACCAGGTCTATAAATGGAAATTTTAAATGTAGGTCCTTTAATGCCGAGGCTCTGATTTGTAGTTGATAAGGAGTCAATTTTTCCAATAATTCATGGAATTTCAGATAAGGAGCTACTAGGGAATGACCTTGATTTGGAAGATTGTTAATTGCCAGTGCTACTGAACTCTCCTTGTGGGTGAAATCCTGGCTGGGGAGGAAAACTTCAGGGAATGGCTGACAAATCCAAAAGTCAAAGGTCTTCTCCTGCCTGCAGCTGGGATCTCACTCCCAAAGAGAGAAAATGTGCTGTGGTCACCACCCAAAGAAAAAATAAACCCTGAGCATTCCATAAATTTAAAAAATAAAAGGCAAGGGTGCAACCAAGAGTTCCAGATGTCCATGATAGGCTGAGATTTATGGATGGGATTCTGCCTTGGGCTGCAGTACAGGATGTGGCCAGAAATGTGAATTCTGTCCCCATCTGTCAAAACTGGGTGTGGCAGTGCCCCTGATCTCCTGGCACACATTCTCTGCTAATGGGCCATCTTTAAACCAGCTGGGCAATCATCTTTATCTTTCCCATGACCCACCCTTCATCCAGGAGGTATCACCTGTTAATGGGCCATTGTTAAAAACTGGGTGTGGCAGTGAATCTTATCCCTGTGGGAGATATCTCCTGTTAATGGGCCATTGTTAAAAACTGGGTGTGGCAGTGATCTTTATCTCCTGGCACACATTCTCTGCTAATGGGCATCTTTAAACCAGCTGGGCAATCATCTTTATCTTCCCACAGCCCATCCTCCCTCCTGGAGATATCTCCTGTTCATGGCCAGTGAGTCCCAGTGCATGGCTGATAAAATTCCATCATCCCACTGGGAGATGCTCCAGCCAGGGCAGGAGCCAAGCCTTTCCTACCCAGAGAAAAACTGAGATTTTGGACACCAAGGCACCTTCTTTCCACTGGATTCCAGAGGGAAACCAGACCCTTCCACATCATCCCTGGAGCTTCAGAGGAAACTGCACCTTCTCCAGGAGCACTGCTCCAGCTGAGCCACATCTGCCCCTGCAGGAGGATGCAGCACCATGGAATGGGACTGTGCCACCACCCTGACTGACTGACTGTGCCAGCTTGGATTCTGACTCTGGCAGGGTTGGGATTGTTCTTTGTAATACTGCATTTCTATTTCAATTTTCCTAGTGAAGAACTGTTATTCCTAATTCCCCTATCTTCACCTGAGAGCCCCTTAATTTCAAAATTATAATAATAATTGGGAATAAAGGAAGAAAGAGAAGCTGCTGCCTTTATTGGCAGACACCTGTCCTTCAGACCAGGACAGATTCTTAAGATCACATTTTAAGGGTTGATCCGGACTCTGAGCTGGTTTTGAGTTGTGTTTGTTTCTCTGGAGCTGGGACAGCTCTGTGAGCCATTGCTGGAGGTCAGCACAGGTTGGGATCTTCAGAGGTTCCAGGCTAAAAACATCTCAGGAAAAGCTGGAAAACGGCAGCACTGGATGTGGGAAGAGCTGTGTATGTTTTCTGACAGGAATTTAGCACATTCCTGTACAAATCTGGGTGATTTTTCCAGGTGAATGGAAAATTCCCTCTTCCTTTTAGGGCATTGTCCTCTTTTGGTGTGGAACTGTTTTGAAATGATGGGAATTTGCTGGGATAAATCAACAGCTCTGAAACACCAGGAGAGGCAATGAAGCAGAGGTTGGATTTCTCAGGGATGTAGAGATGGTTCTGTTCAACCCAGGTTTATTTGGGTAGATAAATCCAAAACTTTAACAATTCTACATCTGTGATTTTGGATGTCATTTTCAGACAGAAAAACAAAACAAACAAACAAAAAAACCATAAAAAACTACAAAAACCAGGAGATACAATGATTTCTGAAGGTTTCAACCAATAATTTGGGCTAGTGTGACCTTGGGCAGGGGGCAAACTCAGGAAAAGCAAAACTCAAATAAACTCTGGGTAAAACCCAGATAAAAACTGGGATTTATGCTGGGATTTCATCCAACCATTCAGTTTGTCTTCCAGAAGTGCCACATGGTGCAGGCACAGTTTTAGAGGTGCTGAAGATGAGATTTCCTTGGAATTAAGGATCTATGGGCTCCATGGGAATGGCCAAGAATCTCAACCCTGGATTAGCAATTCATCCATGGATCTCACTTCATTCCTTTGGCTCCAAAGCAGCTGAAACAAAATTCCCTGAGTTTTCCCAGACCTCATCATGACAAACTAAACCACTCCATCAGGATAAATGGCATCTCCAGGAAGCAGGTGGATTATTCTGGGTTTGTACTCCATTTTTTTAGGTGTTGAAGTCTCAGTGAATCCCAGTTTGGAAGGGAAGAGGTTGATTCCAACATATTCACAACTTTTTTTCCTTCTTTTTCAGACTCCAGGGATGGGATTTGGTCCTGGCAGACATTCCCGTGTCCTGGCTCTGAGCACTGACTCAGAGATTCATTCTCACTTCAGTGAGTGTTGGTTTTGTAAGATCTCCGTGGTGACACTTTGTAGGGGTGACAAAGTTTTATTTGAGGGCTCAGTTTTTCCCTCTGTGTGTTCCCACTTTTATCTGATTGGAAAAAAGCAAAAATCTCACAGGGATTTTATTTATTTCTCACAGTTACTGGATTCTCCTGTGGTTTTGGCACCTGAATTTTAACCAATTTACTCCTTGAAGTTTTATTTCAGAAAAAGGATCAGAATTTTGATTTTTTTTTTTCCCCCACTTTAATGGTGAAAATTGTCCTGATTTTTAATCTCCCTTCCCAATCTTAATTTACGAAGCAGTTTTAAAAGTATAAATTAAACAGCAGCAATTCCATTTTGGACTCTGCCAACTTTGCTGGCAACTGGGCTAGTTTTGGGATCAGTCCTATTTTATTCCTACAGCTGAAATCATACAGTGTTTTCATGGATTTATCCTGATTTAGGGCCACTGTGGATGGAATCTGTTTATTCCAAGGAGCAGAAATCACCTGAAATTGGAATATTTGGATATACAGCAAATCTGTTAGCTGGGAGGGCTGGGAGTGACTCCCTTGTGTGATGTGATCCCTGGGCAGGGATTTTGGGAGGGTAGGGAAGACGTGTGCTGATGGATTTACAAACAATTCCATGGGTGAGGGGATGGGGGTGAACAGCTTGGAAATGGGGTTTAATGTCTGTCCCCATTTCCAGCTGTGGGTTTCTTACAGAGCCTGGAGAGTTTGACTCCTGAAACAGCCAAATGGGGCCAGCACGAGGCTGAATTTGTGAATTTTTGGGGAAAGGACAGGTTTAGGGGGGATTTGGGGTAGGCTGTTTGGGAAGGCTGCACCTTCCTGGTACCTCAGCAACAAGGGAAGGAAGAGGGCAATGTGAGGCCAGGAGTTTGGGATAAAAGTGTGTGAGAAATCCCACTGGGAAAAGCCAGTGACCATAAAGGAGGCAGAGGAGCTCTGCAGCTTTATTGGGATAAAAGGAGAGAGGCCACTGGGGCACAGCCCAGGGGGTTTTCTCTCTCTTGAGGTTCTGGAGGGCACAGTCTCCTTTTATCCCAAACTCCTTTCATCTCAAATTCCTTTTTATCCCAAACTTCCTTACCCCACTGGCCAAGGTACCAGGAATGTGCAGCCTTCCTGAACTTCCAGCCACATATTCCCCCTTGAACCTGTCATTTTACCCCAAAGTTCAGAAGTTCAGGGTTGTGCAGCCCCATTTGGCTCTTTGAGGAGTCACTGTCCAGACTCTGTGACAAACCCACTGCCCAAAGTTTATACAGTGTGTTGGGTTGATGTGGCCAGAAATGTGAATTCTGTCCCCATCTGTTGCAGCAGGGTGGGGCAGTGCCCCTGATCTCCTGGCACACATTCTCTGCTCATGGGCCATCTTTAAACCAGCTGGGCAATCATCTTTATCTTCCCACAGCCCATCCTCCCTCCAGGAGATATCTCCTGTTCATGGCCACTGAGTCCCAGGGCATGGCTGATAAAATTCCATCATCCCACTGGGAGATGCTCCAGCCAGGGCAGGAGCCAAGCCTTTCCTACCCAGAGAAAAACTGACATTTTGGACACCAAGGCACCTTCTTTCCACTGGATTCCAGAGGAAAACCAGACCTTTCCACATCATCCCTGGAGCTTCAGAGGAAACTGCACCTTCTCCAGGAGCACTGCTCCAGCTGAGCCACATCTGCCCCTGCAGGAGGATGCAGCACCATGGAATGGGACTGTGCCACCACCCTGACTGACTGACTGTGCCAGCTTGGATTCTGACTCTGGCAGGGTTGGGATTGTTCTTTGTAATACTGCATTTCTATTTTAATTTTCCTAGTAAAGAACTGTTATTCCTAATTCCCATATCTTTGCCTGAGAGCCGTTAATTTCAAATCATAATAATTTGGAGGGAGGGTGTTTACATTCTCCATTTCAAAAAGAAGCTCCTGCCTTTATTGGCAGACAGCTGTCCTTCAAACCAGGACATCCAGACATTAAACTCCATTTCAAAGCTCATCCCTTCACCCTTGGAATTGTTTGTAAAGATATTTTCCCTATCAAAATGATTCTGTGCCCTCCAACACCTTGAGAGAGAAACTCCCAGTGGCCTCTCTCTCTTTTTCCCCATAAAGTTACAGAATTCCTCTGTCTCCTTTATGGAATCTGGATTTTCCCAGCAGGATTTTCTGCACAGGAGGATTTCACCTGTAAGACCCAGAAAAGGGGATGATGTTTTCAGAAGTCTTAAAAATTACTCGGTTTTTGGAACATTCATTGCCAGAAATTCATCTCCAGTATCCCAAATATTCTCAAAGTGAACTTTACTTTATTGAACATCTATTTCCAAATTAATAGTTGCACTCATCTGCTTCTTTTAGCTGCTCTAAAATCAGATTAATTAACTAAAAAAGAGATAACAAAGTGAACAAAGGACAATTGGGGCAACCAATACAAAATACTTCCTTATTTCCCTCTGAAAGCCAAATGCAGAATTCAATTTTAACTGTCATCCTTAGGAGGGGATTGGACATTAAAGCATTTTCCTGAGAGAAGAAATAAATCTCAATAAATTACATCATTAATGAAATATACTTGAAATAATTATTAATTTTGCTCTCTCATAATGTGAATTTAGTGGTTGAAATCTTAAAAAATAGTGAGGGAAGGGAAGAATTCTGGTTGTTGAAAATTACCCCAAGACTTCACTCTTTCAAAATTGCTTTAGAATTCCTTGAAAATTCTGACTTGATTTGGAGTAAAAATCAAGCTCAAAAAGTTCTATTTTTTCTACCTCCTTAGAAAAAGTTTGTTTATATTTGAAAATCTTCCTGTTTTCATATATCAATATGGGGTTTTATCCACTTCAATTTAAATCTCTACTTCCAGTTTCATTGATTGAAATTTAGAGATGCAAATTTAACCGGATTGAAAAATATATTAAAATATCCAAATATATCATTGAAATTAGAGGTAAATATTGTCCAAATGGACACAATAAACCAAATTTTATCTGATTGTTAGTGGGGAAAGGTGACCTTTCCCTATTATTATTTTGAGATATTTCACATTTTTTAAGTCTATGAAGGAGAGAATCCCAAATTTTTAGGCTTTGAAGAGGAGTTGAATCATTTCCACCCCAATCTATGGCTCAAGATGTGAAAACTCCCAGCTTCCCATGAATTCCCAGCCTGTGGATTTGGATCCAGCTCTGGATTTGGATGTGTTGGAATCACACAACAGCTTTAAAAAAGAAGAACATGGGATTGGTTCTGATCCCTGATGCTGGGTAGGAGCAGGAACATGGAATTTCTCCAGTTGGTTTTTTGTGGGATGCAGAGCAGAGCCAGGAAATTTCCCACTGGGAATTTACTGGGTTGGGATGCAAGAGAGTTTAGATTTATGGCCATAAGGTTATCCTGCTTATTTTGGGGGCTGGAAATTGGCTCTTCCCTGTTTAATTTCTCATTTATCCCTTGTTTTATTTCTCATTTATTCATGTAAACTTTGAGTCTGAGCCTCAGGTAGGGAGGGCAGGGAGGGAAGCTCATGGCTGAGAGAATTCCTTGCTGGATTCACCTGTGCCAGGGTTATCCCTGTGCCATTTTTCCATGTAAAACTCAGGGTTTAACACATGGAATTTGGTTCTTCATCACCTTTATGGGATCTTTGTTTCAAATTCACTTTGGTTTCCTCATTTGAAATTTTAACTTTTAAACTCAACAGCAGCTGTGCTTTTTTTTCCCAGGAAATCCAAGCCCAGTCTCCCAATTGATTCCAGTCTCTCACAGCTGCAGCTCTTTATTTTTCCTTGCTCCCAGCAGAGAAGCAGGGTAAATTGGGAAAATTAATTGGGAAAATTAAATGGAAAGATTGTTTTTCTGTTTCCTTCTTCCTCCATGAACTTCCCCCTGAGGCTGGATTATCCCTGGAGGACAGGAGGCACCATTCCATGAGGAGTCCCTGGAGATGCTGCAATTCCAAAACATCTTCCTGAGGTTCACTTCCTTCCTTGCTTCCTCTTATTTTGGGGAATATGGGATTTTTGAGCAACTTGACACTTGCATTTCTCAGCACTCTTACATTGACTTGTGAACAACTGGGTAATTCCAAGCCTAAATCTGGAATTCTGTTCTGCTGCTTCCCAAAAACCTCAATTTCAGGAGGAACAAATCCTAACAAAAAAAGAAAAAAAAAAAAAAAGGAACATATTTTTCAACACTTATAAATTGTTTTATGAAGTGTGTCCTCATCCTGAGTAGGATTGCTCCCAGCTGCTTTCCTTATTTCCAGTTTCACCCCAGCAATCCATGGCATTCTGTGCCCATGGACTGTGAGGATGCCAAGGTGCCTTGGGATCATTAATTAATTAATGTTCACATTACTCTGGGCCAGCACTGGGATTTTCCTTGCTGGAGAATCCAAGGGAAGGGGTGGAATGATTCCCTCAAGGCAGCCTCACCCAGGAATTTCTGCCAAAGCAGGGAGCTGGAGCAGGATAAACCAAGGGCCAGAATCCAAAGGGATTTTTTATTTTCCATGGCAAGAGAACTCCTGTGTGTTTATCAGTGTGGGAACCCAATTCCAGGGGTCACTTGGGTTGGGAATGGTGTCTTTGACACCAACTGAGCTGCTCTGGGATACTTTCATGGAGAATCCATATTTATTTTCCTAGGAATGTTCTGGAGGCAGCTGCATTCCAAGCAGGAGCAGAGGAAGGAAAACCTCTTGGCATGGGACAAACTCCAAGAAGTCTCTTACAGAGCAGCAGTGAAGGCTGTGCTATCTCCTCTTTAGCATTCCTAAATATCCTAAAGGAGAAATCCCAGCTATCCCAGAACTCACTTCTTTATTGGGAATCCACCAGGCAGAGGAATGGGGTGTGGAGAAATTTAAGTTGTACAGAATTTTTTTTCAATCTCATGGCAATGAAATCCACATGTAAAAAGTAAAGGATTCCCAGAGAAATCTGGGGATACTGAAGAGGAATTCCATGTCTGGATAAGGATTGCATGGCTTTGTTAAGGGAACATTCCAAATGTTTTATCCTGAGATGGTGGGGACTGACCTCACCTTATACTTCCCACCCCAACCCCCTTAAAAAAATCGATATTTTTGCCACTTCCAGAGTCATATCCAGATGTGATGCAGTCATCCTTTTTTTCTGCCACAATCCCACTCCTAATATTCCCCTTCCTCTACTTATCATGTTTATCCCATCTTTTGTCAGTGGGAGAACTGAATTTGGAGTTTTTCTCCTTTTTTTTCCCTCCACCAAGGCCAGCTCCAGGAAGAGATCTGGTAATATCAGGAATTTACCTCCCTCTTCCCTTTCTAGATTCCCAACCCCATTCCTGATGCCAGGCAGTGAAGCTTTTCATGGATAACTTGCCCAACTGGACACGTGCAATGTGTTTTTCAGGAAGTCCCTTCCCTCCTGCCAGCTCTGACTCATTGGCAAGGAGCAATCCTGTCTCCATGCCAGGAAGAAATTCCAGAGCCTTGGAAGGGGAGAGGCTTAAATTCCCTGAATCCAGTGACTGACTCTGGGAAAACCATGGGGGGAGCAAAATGGGGAAGGAGGATCCATCAATCTCCATGGGAGGTGTGGCACTGCCAGCCAGGAATTTGAGTGGATTTAAAATATTCCCAAGCACGATTATCACGCAGGAGTTCATAACTTCTGGATGAGTCTGAGCTGTCTGCAGACAGCAAATCTTTCCTCACCATCCCCAATCCTTAGGATAGAGATTTATCGGGTCATTAATCATGGATTTCAAAGAACAATTCCACCCTTTTGCTGACAGATTTGTCCTGAAAATAATTACCAACGTTTCTCCCTTCTAGGAAGAGGAAAATGTTTTCAATCCATATGGAAAAATACCCACATCTTCTTATTTTTTTGTGTCCTCTGAGCCCATTCCCTGGAATAATTTGTCCCATCGTTATTCAGTCCTGGCTCTGTTGATGCCATTGGCACGGCACAGAAAAAAAATAAAGAAAGAAATAAAAAGTGGTGGCTGATCCTTGCAAATCCTTATTTTTATCCAGTTAATTTATGAGTCTCCAGGGAGGGAGAGTGATCCTGTGTCTCCACATGGACACCAGAGCCCTTCCTGCCCCTCCACCCTTCAGTCCTTGGATTTTAGGCTCCTTTTCCTACATTCCAAAGTGCTCAGTGCAAGGAAAAAACATCCCCAAGATTTCAGAGTATCTTTGCACCACATTGGGATATTTGGGGATGGTTTAGAGGGAGAAAACTCAGCAGAAGGAATTTTCTTCAGGAACTGAACATGGAGAGCGGGAATGATTGAAAGACACCCTGGCAGGTTCTGTGCCAAATAAAAAACATCTGGCAGGAAAAAAATAAGAATTTTAGTGCCTGAGTCAGTCAGTGGCAAAGATTTGGCATCAAGTGGGGCGTGACCAAGCCAACAGACATAAACAGCTCCCAATCCTGCCTCGGGGATGCCATGGATACCACTCTGGGATTATTAATTCCTGTGGAATTGCCAGTGCTTGCTCCAAAGGACTGCAAAATCCTTCCTACAGCCAGACTGCTTCCTTGGGTGGAGATGTGAGGGAGAGCTTGGCTTTCCCCTGCATCATTCCCTTGGAGCTTTCTTTTCTCTGTTTCCCATTTTCTATCCATGGTACCTCCCTGCCCACTTTACCATGAAAACGTTTCATTTTCTCTCTCACCATTCCTCTGGATTACACTCAGGAGAGCTGGAGTTAAGGATTGTTGAGCCTGGAGTAAAAAATACTCCAGAGAGACCTAATGGTGATTTTCACTGAAGCTGGTGAGGCCCTGGCACAGATTTCCAGAAAAAAAAATGTGTTTTCTCATCCCTGGAAGTGTCCAAGGCCAGGTTGTATGGGGCTTGGATAATGGAAGGTGATATTTTCTTTCCTGGAAATACCTGAGCTGGCTCAATTGGGAAAATCTGGAAAATCTTCTCCCAACCAGAGGGAGATTTGCCTCTGGCCAGGAGCCCAGGGAATGAGGAGAGCCTGGGACATTTCCTGAGGGCAGCTGGAGGTTTGCCTGTGGCAGGGAGCAAAGCCACAAAGCAGCCTCAGAAGGGACGGAAAAAAGGGACTTTCTTTGGGATTCAGAGGGAATGGAGTTCATGCAGGAAGTGACAGAGATGGTGGGAAAGCCAGGCAGGGGCCAAAGGACCTCCCAGAAATCCCTGAAAAGCCCAGTGGGGAGGAGTCGTTTGCAAATCTTTTCATTTGATGCCTCCCGCTGCTCTGAATTTCACTTTTTAATGAGTTAATTGATGACATGGGTTGGGAATGGCACCACTGGGATGGCATCCCTTGTCTTTTGACATGTTCCAGTCACCACAGGCACGGCCTGATCTGTCTCCAAGCTTGGACTAAGCTGGGGGGGCCATCCCAGCCCATCCCAGCCAAGGCACAAAGCCAAGAAATGAGAAATCTGCCCTCTGCCACCCCCTCCTCGTCTTTGCAAAAGGACTTGGAGGCATTTTTCCTTCAGGGAAAATTTTTCCTTCATTTTTCCTTCATTTCCTGTGGCAATGGGATGATAGGAAACCTTTGAGGTCATCACACAGGAGCTGCACAATTGGAATGAGACAGGGAGAGGAGGAGGAACTGGACAAGATTTTAGAATATTTTACAGTCGTGCTCACTGGTGCTATTTTCAATTTGTTCCAAATTTATTGGTGTGGTTTTTATTGTTTTGGGGTTGGTTTTTTGGGGTTGTTTTTTGCTTTTTTTTTTTTTTTTTTTTTGGGAAATAGGAGAGCTGAAGTCAGCCTTTATCCCATCCCTGGGATCTCAACCCAAAGAATTCCATTTGCACCTTGCACAGGAAAAGTGCCTGTGCCCCTCAGTGTGGCCAGCAGATAAATTCCTGCAGAGATGCACTTGTTCCTCTGAGAACCTGAGGATGATTCTGGAGGGTTTTCTGTTTCTCCAAGATTCCTTGATGCTTTTGAATCAATGGATCCTGAGAACCCAGTCAAGAGATGGATATAATTATTCCATCCCAACTGGATAAATTCCTCACCTATCAGCAGAAACTCTTTTCATGGATCAATCCCTAAAGATATTGAACCCAAAGCTTTCCCAAAATTCCTTTTCCTGCTGGTTCACCCTCTCCACACAAATATCAGGCCAAGTCTCTCTTCTCCTTATCCACTAAAGAATTCCATAATATATCCTGTTGACTCTGGATTTTTGGGTCAGGAAAGGACTACCAAAAATTTTTTAGAAGAAAATCCAACACAAAACATTTTTATGGGAATAATAAACTCCAAATTTCATGGAGGGAAAAAGCAAGGAAAGGAAATTGTGGGGAGTTCTCCTCTGGTGCTGCTGCAAGGTTGGGAAGGAGGAATATCAGAGGTGAGAGATCCAAAAGTGGCTGCTCAGGAATGACCTTCCAGGAATTCTTGGGAATCTGGGAAATTCAGTGAAAACCACATCATTCTTTTCATGAAAAATGTTGTCCTCTCCAAAATACCTTTTTTTTTCATCTTTAATCAGGGGATGAAAGCAAATATTTGGGGAAAAAAATATAAGGCAAGAGGTTCAAGAAGGAATTTTTGTCATCTTCCAATGTCTTGTTTATTCCATCTGTTTCATTTTTCCAATTAATTTTGTTTTAATTCTGGGTAATTAAGGACAGCTGCTTTCATTACTAATACAAACATCCTTTTTCCTTTTTTAAAGGTTATTTTTCCCTGTTCATCTCATCCTGAAATAATTTCACAATCCCCCTTTTTTAAAATTCTATTTAATTTCCCTGAAAACTCTAAATAAAAACCTGAATACCATTGTTCAACATGGAATGTTGGATAAGGAAGAGTGGCTGGTGATGGGATTGAGGAATTTACTCATGAATTCAATCTCCATAACAAAATAAAATTATACAAAGGTGCAGGAAGGGAAATCTTAATCCTGTGGAGGAGATTATGGGAATTCTCCTGGAACATGGATTAGTTCAGGCAATGTTTGGTGCTAAAGCAGCCACATTCCCTGTCCCTGTCCCAGATTTGAACCATTCCAGTGAACATTGTTTGGGATTCACTATAAAACCTGGAGAATGACCGTGAAAATATTCAGGATATTCTGTGTGCAGTGGAGTTTGGACCATCCAGGAATAAGATTGGGAATTCTCCATGGATCCAAAGGTTTCAGTCTGAAATGGGAGCAGGTTCATTTTTAAATCCATTTTTTGCTGAGGATTTGTTCCATGTCTTCCCCAGTGAGTTCCCAACTTCTCCTCATCCCTGTGGATATTATCCCAACATAATGAGCACCCCCAGCTCGTGATATCCATGATTTTTCTCATTTTAATCTTATTAAATGATTTTTAATGGGTTTAACCTAAAGCAAGGTGTCTGCAAATCCAAAGTCAGCAAGAAAAACACAAAAATTCCCAATGGAATTGTGAGGTGAGGACCCAACAACTCCATCCATAAAACATTCCAGAGTTCAGGGGCTGAATCCTACAAATAAACACATTCTTCTGAGCAATAAAAGGGGAAATAAAAAAGGAGCAAATATTAAAATTTTCATTTGGATCTGCTTCCCGTGGCTTTTATCCCAATTTCTGGTTCAAGGCAGGGACCAACCTGTCCCTGGATTTGTGTGGACCTGGAATTTTCTCTGCATCCCCTGGTGCAGTTCAGGGATTGGCAGTGGAGAATTCAGGGATGGAATTGCACCAGATCCAGGCTCCATCAGCACTTTGGGATTCCCACATGGAATTAAGTGTCTCCAGAACATGATGTTTTCCCAAATATAATCTTTGACTTCCCAAACCACAGCTGGAGCAATTATCCAAATTTAAAAATTATCCAAATTTTAATTTCAGTGTTTATGGAGTTCAGACAGATTCGGAGCCATCCTCTGCTTTAAAAAACAACAAAAAAAAAACCCCAAAAAACAGAAAAAAACCAAAAAACAAAAAAAAAAAAATCCCACAAAAAACCCACAAAAAACAACAAAAAACCCCCAAAAAACAAAACAACAAAAAACAAAAAAAGCCCAAAAAACAACAAAACCCCCCCAAAAATAAAATAAAAAACAAAAACAAAAACAAAACAAAACAAAAAGAACAAAAACCAAAAAAAAACCCCCACAAAACAAAACAAAACAAAACAAAAAAACCCAAAAAACCCAAAAAACTCAAAAAACCACCAACCTTCAAGAGAATTGATATTAAAATGTGTTCAAAATGTAGGATTTACATTTCTTGGGGGCTGAAGTTCTGCTGTATTTGGTGTTTCCAAAGTTTACACGGAGAAAAACTGAAATTCCAATGAGGTGAATGTTTTCCTTCAACTCAGCACCTCTCTCTAAAATGGGATTTTTATTATATTTTAAAGAAAGTTTGAAATAAACCATTTTAAAAAATAAATGAAAATGAACATTATTTCAGGTTTTCCTGTAGGGAAAGTTTATTTTCTTCTCCAGACCAAGTTTATTTTCCTCTTCAGAAAACAACTTTTCTCGTTACAAGTATTTGATTTAATTTGAGTTTGCTTTTTCTGTTCGTATCCCAAATAAATATCAGAGGGGCTGGTTTGGGACTTAAAATCTGCATTTCCATAGAAGACAGAACATTTTAAAATAATTTGGGTAGGAAAACAACAGGAATTTTGTGTCTTCCTTGCCATACCCACACTCCCAGGGAATATTGAAGCCTTTTCCTCCACTTACAATCTCTGGATTAAATTTGGAATATCCCACCTGACTTCCAGCTGCTGTTCCAGGAGGGCATAATCTCCCACAGAAAATAATTTTTTTTCCTAATATCTCCTTGAAATCTACTTAAAATTCTTTAAAATTTTTTTGGAAGTGGACAGAGAGGGGTTGATTCTCCCACAGGTTGTGTTTTCCTGAGGATTTCCCAAATCAGCTCAAAGCAGGGATAGACTGAGGAGATTTTACCTCTCCAAGAAGTGTCTGTAAAAGAGTTTATTTAAGATCTCTGAACATTTATCCCTGAAATATAAAGAAATAAAGGAAGAAGAGGGATAGAAATAATGGGAATTATTGGATATTTTTTTTTTCCTAGAATCAATGCAATAGCTGGAGCTCACCCTTCCACCACGTTAAAAATTTGGGATATTCACTCCAGAGCCTGCAGGGATCTGCTGACATGTTCATCTTTGATGGAATAGCTAAATTAGGGAAATGTCCTCCTTGATTCCCTGTGTCCTGCATGAAGGAAATTCATTTTTCAGGAATTTTTCTCTCTAGTTTAAAGTTCTTATAAATCCTTTTACAAATATCACTATGCTAGAAAGACTTTTACCAGAATTCTTTTTTCTTCCTTCTCCAAAACTCAATTTTCTTCTCCTTTTCTCAGCATATTTAGGCAGATTTGTAACATTGCTGGCAAATTTCCAAGAGTTTATTTTGGAACATGATATTTTTCACTTAAAAAAATACAAAAATACAATTAAAAAGAGAGGGAGAGATGAATTAAAAAAAAAAAAAATCCAGCTGAAAGATCAGAAAAATTTACCCTGGAGCTGCCCAAGTGAGAGATTAACTCCAGTGAGCAACTCCTGAGGGTTGGCTGGGAAAAGCTGCTTAATTCCCTTTTGTTCACCTTTAATTTTGGGATAAAATTGCAGGATTGGGGTGGAGAAGCCACTGAGCAACTGGGGGACATCAGCAGTGGAAACCAGCTCAGGATTTAGGGACAATTCCCTGTGGGGAAGGGAATGAAGGAGAAGAGACACATCCAAAAAAAGAGTAAAGGGACTTCAAACCTTTCCTTGGAATCTGTTGACCCCTGGCAGTGGCTCCAATCCCTGAAGAGTTTCCAGTCAGATGCAGAGCACTGGATCCTGCTGGATGCAGAAAAAATGGACACAAAAAAAAAAAAAAAAAAAAAAAAAAAAAAGTTTGTGCAATTTTATCTTCTTTCTATGGTTATTTAATTTTTTTTTTTTCCTCAATTTCTTGTCTCCCTATAGGAAAAAACCTTTAGGATTTGTTTTCTCTCTATGGGTTTCACAGGCAGCAGGTCCAGGGAGGGAATTCTGCTCCTGCTCAGGTGAGCTCCACCTGCAGATCCAGCCCAGGGAGGAGCTGGAGCTGCTGCAGAGATCCAGAGGAGGCTCCAGGATGATCCCAGGGATGGAGCAGGAAAGGCTGGGAGAGCTGGGAATGTTCAGCTGGGGAGGAGAAGCTTTGGGGTGAGCTCAGTGTGACCTTCCAGGACCTGGAGGAGCTGCAGGAAACAGGGAGAGAGACTTTGGAGAAGGGATGGAGGGACAGGACCCAGGGAATGGCTCCCACTGCCAGAGGAGAGGGATGGATATTGGGAATTGGGAATTCCTGGCTGGGATGGAATTCCCAGAGCAACTGTGGCTGCCCCTGGATCCCTGGAATGTCCCAGGCCAGGCTGGATCACCTGGGACAGTGGGAGGTGTGAATGGGGTTGAATGAACTCTGAGAACTCCAAGGTCCCTCCCAACAAAAGTCATTCCATATTTCCCAAGTACCCATAAATCATACACATTCCTCCCCCACCCAAACTTTTTTTTTTTTTTTTTTTTAAACAAAAGATGAACCTTCTACTCCTCAAAAAGTTTAAAATGGCCAAGGTAAAGCTCAGTATTTACAAAAAAAAAAACCCAAAAACAAAAAACAAAAAACAGCTGAGCATCTTCCCAACCTCAGTGACATTCAGGCATGGAAACCTCCTGGGAAGTCATGCTCCCAACACGGAGACTTCCCACTTTTTAAAAGAATTTTCAGCTTCTTTTCTGTCAGTATTTGGTGCACAAAAGGGAAAGTCAGTCTTTGGAAGTGTCCCCAAACACATGGCAGGAGCCAGGAGCCAAGCAGCTCCTAGCTGGAATATTTACTGTGTTTGGAAATAGGTATTTTCCTCCTTGAAGGAACTCTAAGAATTTTATAATCAAAGGTTACTTGGAGTCCTAGTGAGCTGCCCTGGCCAGCTTTAGTAGAGAATAAAAACTGTGTCATTCCAATAGGAAATGGCACTTTGGGAACCATCCATGGGGGAATCTCAGTGGGATTTTACAAATCAAAGAGAAGGGGGACAAAAAGAGGCACTGTCTCCTCTGAGTGCCAAGAGCTCCTTCCCCTCTGGCTCCAGCACCAGGGTTTTGGCAAATCACCAGGGCAGGAGCAGGATGAGCTGTGAGACAACCCCAAAAATGAGCCTTGGTGCTGATTCCTCTGTCCCCTGGCTGTGCTTTGAGTGACATTGTGTTCACCCAGCACACAAAGGGGTTTTCCTCCCTCTCCCCTCTCCCTGACAGCATCACTCCCAGATTAAAACAATAAATGACCCCAGGATCCCTGCTGGCTACTGACACTGGCAATTACAGGGGAATTAAAGGGGCTGAGTGCTTTGGATGCACTTCAAAGCTTTGTGGGATTCCCACACACCATCCCAGAGCTGTGGGGTCCCACAGCCACTTCCAAGCTGCCATTTCCTAGGAAGATGAGACCATTATTACCCACTCAGCACTTCCTGACACTCCCAGCCAGGAAGGAGAAATGTCCAAGACAACCCCAAGGAGAGGAGCTGGCAGAGGGGCTGCTTTCCTAAGGAGCTGTGTCCAGCAGGATTTCTCTGACTTCTAAACAAGGTTTAGATCCCTTTAGTACAAATCTGGGCTTTTTGTGTGTGCACCAGCCAAAAACTATATTTAGTTTCTATGTTTTGCTGTTATTTCTGTGTTTTTCAGTTATTTTGCTGTCTTTTCCCACATTAGTTGTTTTGTGTGTTTCTTATTTTAGACCAGTGTTTATAACAGGTGAACAGCATGAGAAAATTTTACAAGTTTTTGGATAACTTGTTTGAAACCCCCCAAAGCCTCTAGAATATAAATTGTGCTAAATCAAGAGAGCAAAGTTGGAAACACAGAATACCCAGATTAGAAGATTCAAAATAATGAAAGATGGAGAAGATCTTGAAGACCACCAGTTACGGATTTTCAGGGGTTTAAAAGAGTGGATCAATATCCTAAAATTACCAATTGTATTGTATGTTCCCACGTGGGTAATGGTTCTGAAAATATATAATTAGGGTGATTTGTAAACAATAAATCCAATTCTGCAATGTCCAGAAATCCAGTTTGTTCCTGCACTTTCTGCTGCCCCAGCAGTGGGTGGGTTCAGGGGTGAGCTCATTCCTGAGCTCAGCATCAGTTCTAACAAAACTGAGAATTTTGTGCACCCAAGGAATTGTAAATGCCATGGGAAAAATTCCCCCTTGTTCCCAGGCAAGCCTTACACCTTATCCCTCTGTGCTTGCAGAATTTTTTTTTTTTTTTTTTTGTTCTGAGCACACTCAGCCCCCTGTGTTGGTGCTGGTGGAGGAAAACCCTTCCAAGAATTGTCTTCCCAACACAGCAGAATTTTTATATAAAATCCCTCACTCCACTCTTTAATATCTCATTTTAACAGAATAAAACATGAGGAAAATGTTATTTCTTGTTTTTAATCAAAGTCTGGAATTTCTGTTCTATTCAGGTTCTGAATTCTCATGGAAATGGTAATGGAGTTGAGGATGAAGATCCCACTGGGATGATTTTTGAAGCAGAAAACCCTTTATGTTTTAGGATTTGGCACAGAAAAAAAACAGTCCTTAGCCACTGTAATGGCTTTGTAATTCATAGAGGAGGTTTAGATGCCTCATTTTGGAAAATGTGCTCTGCAAGGATTTGCTTAAGAATGGGGCAAAACTGGGTAACAGGAGCAGGTTTTGAAGAGGATACTCCTGGTTTTCTTCCACAAGGGAGTCTCATTCCTAGAGACAGAGGGAGGGAGATAATGTTAGAATGGAAAAGGAGGAAATAGAAATGAGGAAAAAAGGAGAAAAAAGGAAGAAGAAAAGGGGAGGAGGAGGAGAAGGAGGAGAAGGAGAAGGAGAAGGAGAAGAAGAAGGAGAAGGAGAAGGAGAAGGAGAAGGAGAAGGAGAAGAAGGAGGAGAAGAAGAAAGAAGAAGAAATAAGATAAGAAAGAAAAGGAAAATAAAAAGAAAATACAACAATAAAAATAAAAAAAAATAATTTTTTTTAATCCCTCAGACACTGTCTCTGTCCCAGTTTGTCCCAGTCTCCTTGGTCACACTGTCCCAGTCCCTGCTGCCCTGTCCCCTCTGGCCAGATCCCCATGGAGCTCCCTCCAGGCAGTGCCAAGCCCACAACCCACCCCTGTGTCCCCTCCCCTAAAGCCCAGGCTGAGACCACAAAGCAAACACAGCCCTGCTGTTATTCCAGGTTTCTATTCCATTTCTATTTCTCATCCTCCCCCTGGGGAGGGCAGGGATGAGCTGGCTGCTGTTCACAGAGCTCCAAGTTTCCCAAAACTCTCCCAGGTCACTGTGCCTCGGTGGTGTGAGTGGAAATCAAAGCCTTGCTGATGTGGGGAGCATCAGAAAAAAAATCAACTGAAAAAACTGAAAAAATTTATAAAAAAAAAGTCCAACTGAAAAGAATCATATTCGGAAAAGTGAAATATTCATTGGTTTAACCTCAAAAGAATTCAAAGGGAAATGGTGACAAGGAGACATCACATCCAGGTAAAAAAAAAAAAAATAAATCAGCTTTTAAATGATGACATGATGACAGTAACATTTATTTTTCCTTATATTCAACTTTAATTGTAGAAAATTGTGTGTATTTAAAGATTTGTGTGTGTTGTGTGTGTTTAAACATTAAAAAACGTGTGTATTTAAACATTTTTACATGGTTTCACTCCCTTGTGTACACAGTAAATCATGTGAGGGTTTGTTTTCCTCAGGTGATTCCCCATTTGAGTTTGTGCAACAGTGGGATATCCCAGTGGATATCCAGTTCCTGCCTCTGCAAGAAGGAAAAAACTGAGGGTGAAGGTGCTGAGCTGAATCCTGCTGAATTTTATGGAAATATTTCCACGAGTTCTGGAGAGAATTCTCCATCTCCAAGTGTTTTTTGCATGTTTCTGCTTGGAGACAGGGATATTGGTCACTGCAGACAATGAAATCATCCTGTTCCATCTGATAAATGCTGGGAATGATCCCACATCCTATAGAAAGGACCCCACCCACTCCTTCCCTATTACAAACACCACAACTCAGCTCATTCTGGGTCTTGTGAAGGAAAAAAAAAAAAACCCTCTGGAATAAATCTTGAGGCTCCTGCAGACAGGGATTTGTTATTAATTCCCTCATTGGTTAATTAAGTGTGGCCTCAATACCCCAAAGGATTTTCCCACTGTGGGTTTCAGAAGGAATCTCTCCCTGTCTCTGAGCTCTGGGTGGTTTTTTAGGTCCACTGCTCACTCTTGGCTGGGGTTTTGCACATCAGTTATGGCCCCCCTGAGCCTGCAGTCTATAAATATTTTATATAAAACCAGGAATAAAACCCAGCCCAGCTCCTTTGTCAGAGACACAGAACTCACCAGGGCAAGGTTTGGCTTCTCTTCCTCACCTCCCTTGTCACAGCCCAGCAGCTGGAAAGGAGGAGAAAAAAATCCACTTTAGGTTTGGAAGAATCCCCAAATGAGTTGGGTTGGAAGGATCTGGAAGCTCATCTTGCTCCATTCCATCTCCCACTGTCCCAAAGTGCTCCAAACCCCAATGTCCAGCCTGGCCTTGGATCCAGGGGCAGCCACAGCTGCTCTGGTGGCCTCACACCCTCCCAGAGAAGAATTTCCTTCTAAAATCTAATCTAAATCTCTTCTTTTAGCTTAAAACCTTTCCCCTTCTCCTATCACTGCCTATCACTCAAAAAGAGCTTCTGTGACTGAAAAGTCAATTTTTTTTACCCCAATGTTCACTGATTAATGTGATAAAAATATTCCATAATTCCAGGCTTAGTCTCATTGTCTTAAATCCTTCCATATCAAGGTAAAGAAGCAATTATACATGGAATGTAATTTATTCCTACACAGATACAGGTGAGGTGGATTCACCTTCCAGATGTGTTTTATGGCCATAGTAGGAGTGAATGGAAATCTGGCTGGAATCAAGGGATGGTTTGGGTTGGAAGAGACCCCAAAGATGATCCAGGGCCACCCCCTCCTATGGGCAGGGACAATTTCCAGCATCCCAGGCTGCTCCAAGCTCTGTCCAGCCTGGCCTTGGACATTCCCAGGAATGGCAGGATGACTCTGCCACCCAACCAGTTCCTTATTTTGCTCCTGGATTTTCCACCCTCTGCATCTCCACCTTCAGTGTCACCCACAGACCTGTAAAATGCCAATCCATGGAGACAGAACTCAGCTGATTAATCCTGGAGGGAAGCAAAAATCTCTTTTTTTTTTTTTAATTTTTATTTCTGCTTTCCTGCCCTGCCTTTCCTCCTCTGGTTTTACACAGATGTTAAATGCAGCTCTTCTGTCCAAATCAGCCCAAGTAGCAAAACCCACAAACCCAATTAGCTGGCAATGGTCCAAACCCATTCCCATCCATTCCAATTTACTGGGAGACAAGAGCTGGCACGTTCCTTCCAGATACATCATCAAATTAATGGCCATCAGAGGCCTTTCTTCAAGAAATGGGGAGTGAAAGTTATAAACCCAGCCAGGACATAAATAATACAACCATGGCATGGAAAACAAACCACCATTTGCTGTTAGTTATGGACTTTCAGCCTGGAAGTGACAAAAAACAAACAAAAGGAATTTGTTATGTACATTGAGGTTGGAGGAGTGGAGGAACCACGCAGCTTTTGGGAATATTCAGGGAAAAGGGATCCAGCCAAGTGTATTTCTGCCATAAATCTGTATTTCTGCCTGCTGTTTGCTTATTATGGCAGAGGGGTTGTTGAAATTCAGGGAGTTGAGTGGCAGAAAATTGAAAATAAATAATCAAGAAAAGCAACTTTTGGTTCTATTTCCTTAAAATTGATGAAGGGTGAAACCACCCCCGAGGTGAAATGGTGGGACTCAGAATCCCAGTACAGGATGAGGAACTGGGAAAGTTATGCCCTGGAATTTCAGGGTGGGGCTTCCAAAGCAGCTGGAGAGTGAAATAATTCTCACCTCAATTTAGCCACTGGAAAGTGAATTATCCCCAACAGGTGACCCCCAATCAATCCTTAATTATTAATGTAATTAGCTAAAAAAAACTGAAATTACTCTTCAAAGCACTGATTGTAAATCTATTCCCCCAGTTTCAATTAGAAAATCAGGTGAGGAGAATCCCACCTTGATCAAGGGATGGATCAGATTAATCATTTTCCCAGCTCCACTAGTGAGGAAAGTAGAAAAATGCAAAAAAAACCCACTTTGAGATGGAGAATTCTCTCCAGAACTCATGGAAATAGTTCCATAAAATTCAGCAGGATTCAGCTCAGCACCTTCACCCTCAGTTTTTTTCCTTCTTGCAGAGGCAGGAGTTGGATATCCACTGGGATATCCCACTACTGCACAAACTCAAATCAGGAATCACCTGCCAAGGAAGAAAACAAACCCCTCTGTGCACACAAGGGAGTGAAACCATGTAAAAATATTTAAATACACACAATTAAAGTAGAACACAAAGAAAAATAAATGTTACTGTCATCATTTAAAAGCTGATTTTTTTTTTTTTTTACCTGGATGTGATGTCTCCTTGTCACCATTTTCCTTTGAATTATATTGAAGTTAAACCAATTAATATTTCACTTTTCTACATGTGATTATTTTCAGTTGGATTTTTCCTATGGAAGAACATCAACTTTGAAATTATTTTAATATAAACTGGATTTTTAAAGATTAGAATTACACCTTTTATGGTGACTATGTATTATTTTGGATAATTTGTCCTACATGTGGAGATAGATGTTGCTTGCAAGAATGGAATGGAATGGTGCTTCCCACCCAATCAATTCCTTATTTTTTAATTAAAATCCTCTCAGAGGGTGAGACACAGAGCAGGGGCAGGGCTGGTAGAGATCCCAGAGTGCAAATCAAGGCAGGGACAGTGGCCTGACTCCCAAAAACTCTTTCACCAAGAAATTGTGTCCTGGTTTGGTGGGAATTGCTGTGGGTCCAAGCCTGGAAGTTCTGATTCCTCCTCAAATGATGTTGGAATTCTTTATTTCCCCACATTTCTCCCTTGATAATTTGGGTCATTCCAGCATTTCCCCTGGCTGGAGTGATGGATCCATCAGGATTAATTAATCTGCTGCCCAGATTAATTCCAGGGGGGAGATCCCAGCAGAGCAGTTGGTTCAGGGAGGTGGAAAACACCAGAAAATCCCAGAGAGCACAAGCTGAGCATGGGGGCAGCTAAAGGAGCAGGGATGATCCTGGGAATTCTCAGGGATGCACCCACAGCCAGAGCCAGTGCCTGGGGTGAAATCCAAGGAATTATTCCTGCTTTTCTCTAGAAATAGAAGGGGCAGTATCAGCTTTGGCCAATTCTCTGCTTTTTACAGGTTTTCCTTGGCCTCTCCTACTCCAAATTAACAGTTGTTTTCATTTTCTGATCCTTCAAGTGGCAAAAAATTATTAAAACCCCGTGATTAACACATAGCTAATTGGTGATTTTTAAATGGCATTAATAGACAACCAAGTGATGAATTTCTTTGAAAACGCTGCAAAATCTCTTTTACCCTCCCATTTTTTCTTTTGGTTTGGAGAGTTTCAGCCCTGTGCTCCCAAATCCCAGGGTGGGGAAGTGCCAAGCTCTGGTTTCTCCAGGCATATGATTCCCATTTTGGGACACACTGGGGTGGATCCACCTCAAAAAACTCCTTTAAACAGAGCAACTCTTTAAAGGAGCTCAGAACTCAAGCACAAGCAGGGATTTAATTTGCCAGCTCTAAACAAATTAGGAACCTTAAATAAACATCTTCTCCTTGAATAAACATCTTCTCCTTCCTTAAACCAGGCAAAGGCAGGGGAAGCACCCAACTGCTTTTAATAAAAATGTTGTGGAAAACGAGACAGTCACAGATGGCAAAGTTTATTTGTTGTTTTCCAAAGGGGATTTTAATTTGGATCGAGGCTCAGTAATTTCTTTTCTTACTTGATTTCCCTCAAGTAATGTTGCAGCAGTTTTTTCCCAGTTTGGATATTTGGGCAGTGCTGAGTAGAAATTCTCATCTGGAAGAGTTTTTGATCATTCATGGAAGTTGTGATCAGTGCCCATCAAAGTCCATGGGATTCTTTCTAGGATTCCAATAGATTTTGGGGGGAATCCACAGGGTTGGAACTAAAATCCAGGGAAATCTTGGAAAGATTCTCTGAACAGAAAATGTTTGAGACTCTTTGAAAGCAGTGGACCGGTTCTGACAGAGTTTTCACAAATTAAAACATTTAAATGAATAAAAAACTATTTATTTCAGCTTTGTAAACATATAGAGGTAAAAAAAAAAAAAAAGTTTTGGTGTGAAATTGGGGATATTTTAAAATTTATAGTCCTTTTTTTACCTTTTTGTAATAACAGAGGGATGAAATTACATTTAAAAATGAGAATGTTCAATCTGTCTTATAAAGGGTTTAAATAAAAATTTTAAAAGGGTGCCCAGAGAAGCTGTGGCTGCCCCTGGATCCCTGGATGTGCCCAAATCCAGGCTGGACTTTGGGGCTTGGAGCACCTGGAATGGTGGGAGGTGTCTCTGTCATTTTATGATCCATAAAATCCCTTCCAACCAAACCCATTCCATGATTCTATGATTATTTCAAAGCTTTTTCCAACCCTGACATAAATAATTTTCATCCCCTAAAACAAATGTTAGAAATTTATTTAACTTGCTTCTTAAGTGAAGAAAGAAAGAAAGAAAGAAAGAAAGAAAGAAAGAAAGAAAGAAAGAAAGAAAGAAAGAAAGAAAGAAAGAAAGAAAGAAAGAAAGAAAGAAAGAAAGAAAGAAAGAAAGAAAGAAAGAAAGAAAGAAAGAAAGAAAGAAAGAAAGAAAGAAAGAAAGAAAGAAAGAAAGAAAGATTTTTTTATTACAGAATTTAAATTAAAGTTCCTGCTTAGCATCAATCAGATATAAACAGTGACTGGATATGGGATTTAATCCTGGTATAAAGAAATCAGTTTGGCTGGATATGAGATTTAATCCTGATTTGGAGAAGTAAGTTTGGCTGTTTTGGAAAAAAAAAAAAAAAAATCAACATCTTATTTTGCCATTTTTCCATGTTCCCTTTCAAGTGACCAGCCAGAGGCAAGTGGTGCTTAGAAAATTTCTTGGAGTTTCTCTGTGAGGAAAATTGAAGTAAAAAACAAGGAATATTACTTTTTTTTTAATGGAGTTATTTTGCTGAAATAGGGGATTCAATTTGATTTTTAAAAATCCCTTCAAAGAAAACTGTTCAGTCTTGGGTGGAGGGAGGTGGATAAGAAGATATAAAACTCTGGTGGAAAGTTATTGTAACAGTTTGAGTAATAAATACATGGCTTGAGTAACATTCCCATAAATTTATTGGTGTATCCAGAATTGTTCTTTCACTGCACATTTAGTGGTCCCAGAAGATGTGGAGGAGGTCTTGATGTGCTGGAACTCAGATCCTTGGGATCAGGCAAAGAAATCCCACCCAGAAGCAGAGCATGAGAGGAAAAATCACTTTAGGGGGAATTAGGGGATCAGTAAACTCTAATTAGGGGATTAATAAGCAGAAAGAGAATGAGGCACCCAAAGGAGATGCCCATCCTTCATTTCATTCATTGGAGCTTCACTGAGATCACCTGGGGATAAAACTGATGGATAAAAGGAAATCTCTCTCCCTGCTTTAGGGTTTCTCTGGTTTCCTTTCCCTTTTGGTGTTTCTGGGGTTGGTAACTCAGGGAAAGTGAGGAAGGGGCTTTTTCTCCACTGGGGGTATCCAGAGGTGCCAATCCCTCTGGAATTACTCAGGCAGCACCAGCAGAGTGAAACAAAATGCTGGAAAACATCAGGGTGGAAAGAGGGAGCAGCAAACAGGAGAGAGAGGGAGAGCTGGGATGTGCAAGGTGAGAGCTCAGAGCTGTGAGGGCTGAGCCAGAGCCCTCCCTGAGTCAGAAACAGCTCAAAAAACTTTGGATCAAACTCTACAAGTTTTTTTAACCTTTTCCAAGCTGGGATTGTCATGGGTTCTGATCTGGAAAAGTCAAGGAACAAATAAAAACAATCCTCAAAAGTATTTTTAGGTTCACCAGAGGGTGAGGGAGGTTTAGACCATGTGAAATCTGGAGAGATCCATAAAGCAGAAGAGGTGGAACACCAGCACTGAGAATTCCACTGACTTTTTCCTACTCCTGAATTCCATGAGCTCTGGAGTCTTCCTTAAAATCTGCTACCTCAGCACACTTGCAGCAGAAACCAGGAATGGTTTGTGAACAGACAAGCCAATCATTCCCAAATATTTCAATGCAATTTGTTTTCTTGTGTCTTCATTCAAGCAGGAACTGCTTTAACACAACTGCAGATTTTACCTGTGCAGGGAAGTATTGACAGAAAAAAATTCCCATACAATCACAGAGATGTGCAAAGACATGGGAGGCATCCCAGAATTTGCTGGACTGTCCATCCACATTTATGCCCTGGAATCAAACCTCAAGGTCACCAAATTGAGATTGTTTCACAACCAGCTTTAAGTGCTGTTTAAGCTTTTTTTGCATCCTCTGGGGAATATTCTGGATGTAACTTCAGCCTGGCCATCAGTGCCTCTGTTTATCCCAGAACTGCCCTATGAGCTCTAAGGAATATTTAATCCTGCATGGAAGCACCAAAATCCAGACAGGACAGGGAATCTCCAAGGCAGCAACTCCCAGGAACACTCTGAATTTCAATCTCTTCCAAAATCCAGTCAGAGAAAGTCTCATCTTTCCTTTCTGCCAGAGTTCCAGGCTAATGATAATAACTTTAAATCCTTTCATCCCTTAATGGCCCAGTTATTCCACATTAAAATGGTTATTAACATGCAAGAGGCAGTCACAGGATAAGACAGGATAAAAAACTAATCCTGGAGCTGGAAGCACTTTTTCCTCATCAAAACTCCTTGTGCAGATGTTTCTCAGCACCATAACCCAGCCTGGCCTGGGTCTAAGTACCTGAAGTCACATCTGGATTAGAAATTCTGCCAAGAAACCTTTCAGAGCATGGAGGTGCTTTATGGGGGAAGTGGCCCTGCAAAAATCAGCTGTCAAATCCCAAAGTCAAGCAAGGAAAGGGGAATCTGCTTGTGGAAAATGTTCCTGTGCTAAAGCCTTGTCCTGGGATTGTTATTCCAGATCTTCCACCTGCTCCAAAGCTCCTCTGCAGAGGCTGGAGCATTTTTAATGATGTGTGTCTGTCTTTAAAAGGATCTATGGGGTGTAGGAATGGTTTGTGGTGGGATTTGTCAGTGCTGGCCTTGTTCAAGGAAGAGCTGGAGAACCCTCAGGAGAACCCTGACTGCTGCTACTGTGACCACACCACGAGGTAAATTTGGGAAGAATTTTAAGGTGAAGGAATTTTCCCAATGCCAGTTCTCAGCGTGGACACTCCTGGTATTTTCTGGTAGAATTAAACCTGCCAAAAATCCCTGGAAGGGGAAGTAACTGCTCCAATCTCATGGATCTTGGCTGCTTTGGCTTCTTGTTGCCAGGTGGGCAAGGAAAAGTTTTGGAATCAAAACTTCCTGTGGAAGGAAAAGTCTTGAAATCAAAATCTCCTGTGCAAGGAAGAGTTTTGGAATCAAAACCTCCTGGGGAAGGAAAAGTTTTGGGACCAAATTTCCCCTGTGCAATAAAGAGTTTTGGAATCAAAATCCCCTCATGCAACAAAGAGTTTTGGAAGCAAAATTCCCTCTGCAAGGAAAAGTTTTGGAATCAGAATCCCCTGTGCAAGGAAAAGTTTTGGAATTAAAACCTCCTGGGGAAGGAAAAGTTTTGGAATTAAAATCCCCTGTGCAAGGAAAAGTTTTGGAATTAAAACCTCCTGGGGAAGGAAAAGTTTTGGGATCAAAATCCCCTTGTGCAATAAATAGTTTTGGAAACAAAATTCCTTCTGCAAGAAAAAGTTCTGGAATCAGAATCCCCTGGGGAAGGAAAAGTTTTGGGATCAAAATCCCCCTGTACAAGGGAGAGTGGATGGCATCAAGTTGGACTTACAGGATTCCATAACTGCAGAAATGGAATCCAGGGGATCTTGAGGAATTTGTGTGGATGGTGCCAGGTCCATGCAGTCTGCAGTGATCATGGATTCTTCTTCTGGAAACATTTTTGAATCCTTTGTTCAGTTCCTGTCGAGCTGAACTTGCAGCTTCCTACAGTTATGAAGGAAAAATGTGGTTGGGAAAGAATCTGTGAGCCTTGCACCAAAACAAAACTTGGGTTTGCCCATGGAAAACACTTAGGGGTGTACAGAGGCAGGAGATCACACAAAATCCTTGATTTCAGATTTCCTTTACTCCACACTTTAATAGACACACCAGGATCGAACCTTGAGAGATCTTGTGCTCTAGGAAACCCAACTTCATCTGTTTCATCACTCAGGACTGATTAAGTCTCTTGCCAGCAATAATAATTCTGATTTTTCCTTTCCTCATGTCTCTTAACAAGGATTGTTTGGCTCTGCCTGGTTGTTTTTGATCAATCCCTGCACTTTTTCCAGAATACCAGAGCTTTGAGCAGCACATGGAGCAATCACCCACGTACTTGGGATTTTTCTCCCTGTTCCAAATGGGATGGAGCCAGCTTTATATTAAATCAAGTGCATTTTAGGATTTCCCCCAAAGCTATTTCTTGACAGAAGCCCAGGGACTGTGATCCCTCCGTGCTTTGGGTTTTCTTGGAGAATTCCATGCAGAATCCTGCTGGCCATGGTCCCAAACAGGTTACAGTGCTAATGGATTTTGCTTGGAGCCAATCCACTTCACCCTACCCTCATTTTATGCTGAATTCAAGCACCTCATTGTCATCCATTCTCACATGATCACACCCACAACAGCCCCTGAACTTTTTTTTTTATTCCTGGTCAAAATTAAAATCAAATGAGAAGCTTTGGAGAAGACACTCAGAGAAAAACATTTCCACTTTTAACTAAAAACAGCTTTGTCTGCTGTGAACAACAGATTGCACTTCTCAGAAGCCAAAATTCATTCAAAATTCAGATTATTTTGCCTTTTATATTTCATAAAATGAAAGCAATTTCTAAAAAGAGAGCCATGGATGAATGGGACAGGCTCAGATGTTTTGCTCTGTGTTCCACAGCCTTGTGGATACCCATCAAACCAGGCAGGTGATAAGAATGAGATAAGTGACCTGAAGAGCCACTGAGTGGCTTTGGGAACAGCACAGAGGGAGCCACATTCCTGCAGCCATCCCTGTGCTCACAGGGACTAAGCTCCCTTCAGCCAGACCATTGGTAACACGAGATAAATCTGCTTTAAATCTGCTTTAAATCTGCTTTCCAGCCCTTTCTGGCTCTTCCCTCTGGAACCATGGCAGCTGGAGAGGGCTCCATGACTGACTCTTTACCCTGGAAAATAAAAAATTTCAAGCTTCTATGTGTGTGTAGGCTTTGTTTTATAACTTTGCCTGAGGGTGAGTTCTTTCAGGCTTTGGTGTTTAATTTATTAAATTTATTGGATTGTGATTGTGAATATCGCTGGGCAGAAACATCATTCCTCAGGGGAATGTCTTCTCCTTGATTTTCCAGGAAATGCTGTGTGCCTTGTGCTTCTCCTTTTTTTCCTGGTGACCCAAGGCACACAGGGGACACTCTGGATCCTCTGTTTGTCAAGTCCCCTTTATCCCTGACAGAAAATCCTGGAATATTTTGGGCAGTTCTGGTTCCTGCAACATGGAAAAAATGTGGGAGCAAGTCCAGAGGAAGCCATGGAGAGGAAAACCTTCCCTATGGAGCCAGGCTGGGAGAGCTGGGGCTGTCCAGCCTGGAGAAGAATGTGGTGGTTCCACATTGAGATTTCAATTTTTTCTGAGCAATTTTTGCCCTTTAAGTTCTCATTTTTGGCAGGTGTGCAGAATGAATTTGAACATAATGGGACCAAAAAAAAAAAAAAAAAAAAAATCCCTCCTTCCTCAGGAGAGCTCCAGGAGTTCTGTCCATCCACCAAGGAATTTAATTGTTCTTAAAACAAGGCTCTGCCTCACATATATAATTTTTTCTCATAAATCCTCCATAGATTTCCACAGCTCACAGGGAATTTTAGGCCAGAATTTTAGGCTTGTTCTGCTCCAACGGGACAAAAACCAGCAGACAACAGCAGGAGATATCAATATCATGAAATATCAGATCCAGGACCTTGAAAAATGGCAGAAATCAGACTGATGAAGGGGAATATAAAGTGTATTCCCAGGGTGCAGCAGAGAATTCCAGCAGAGCTAAGGCAGAACAATCCATGGATATATGAATTTTAAGGAAGAATTTTCTTCTGGTTTTGCCATCATTTAACATTGTTATCTTTGGGAAAGAGAGCGTGGATTTGATTTAGTTGTTGGGATTTTTTAAATCAGTGGAATCCATCCAATTTCTTCACAACATTTTGGGTTCTAAGATTTGGGCTATTTTTGTCCCACTGCATGCATTTTTAAATGTGCAAGATTTCCAGATTCCCAAATTCCAGAAGATCTGCTATGACCTACTTTCCTCACCTACTTCCCTCATTCCTTACACTGAACTTTAGGATTTTGGATTCTGGAATTGCACCATCTGCTTTCACTCCAAATTAGGATGAGAAGATTAATTCTTCCTTCTTTCACTGAATGGAAATGCATCTGTCAAAATGTTTTCCTTCAACTTTTTTTTTTTTTTTTAAGAAAAAAATGAAATATTTCAGCATTCCTTGAAACAGGATTGTTTCACTTGGACTCACCAAGTTGACCGGAAGTATTTTATTTGACATTGGTTCAATGCTAATCTGATTTATTTGCAAATTCTTGCAAGTTCTCATCTTGACTCTGCTGCTGTTGTTATCAACTTTGGGACAGGTTTTTGGTCCTTCCCAAATATTCCTTCCTAGAATTCCATAGCAGCAAAATCTCCATCCTTGGGGATTTTTAAGATTGAACAGATTTTGTTCGAGTTTTTCCATCGTTCTTCCAAAAGAAGAATGAGCTGGTTGGACAAGAGACTGACAGACATCCAACAAAAACTTTCCCATGGTTTGGAGATTAAAATTGGGTTTCAGAGACTGGAGCTGCTCCTCGTAGCAATTCCAGGTTTCCTTCCTCCCACATCTGACCTCTGCTGGGAGCTGCCACTCTCTCAGATCCTCCCCATCACTCAGGCTTCAGCTGGGAGGGAATTTCGGAGACAAATTAGCTCGACACAAGGTGGGTGTTCAAAAAATGAGTACATGTGGCCATTCATGGTTTAGTGGACATGGGGGTATTCAATTAAAAGTTGGAATGATGATGTTGGAGGTTCTTTCCAATCTTAATAATTCTGGGATTCTAGAAAATTCAGTCAGAAGATCCCAGCTCTCTCCCAGATTTTTCCTGTGCTTCCCTCCCTCTTATTCCCTTGGATGTAGGAAAAGAGCAACCCCCAAATTTCCCCTGCTGCTGATGCCAAGGGCTCTTGCAGGAATGTGGCTGGAAGCTGTCGAGCCAGAGGTTTCTCTCTGGAGATTTTCCCCAAGTAATTCCATCCAAGGGAACAAAAGCTCCAGAAAAATCCCGAGTTTCTTAGGAACCAGATGTTTTAATGCCTTGCCAGGGCCTAATAAATGGCAGTGTATTCACACTGTCAAGGCTGCAAAGGTAATAAATTACATTTAATGCTGATATAAATACAGAAAACCACAGGGAGAAGAGGCAAGGAAAGTGTGTTTTATTCAAGAGGGAGAATGTTGGTGTGAGATTTCACCCAGGCACGTGTGGGTGTGTATCTGATTCTGTCTGTTTATATCTGTGGATATCTGCATATATCTGTGTATATCTGAATATGTCCTTATATATCCCAATATAGAAGTGAATGGTACCAATTATCTGAATTAATTACTCAAGCAAGACTCACCTGCAAAAAAAAGGGGAAAAAGGGGAAATAAAGGGGGAAAGAAAAGTAAAAAAAAAAAATGAAAAGAGGATTTGTCGTGTTTTACAAATTGCCATTTAAAGTCCAAGTTAAACCCTTAACCCTGATTAAAGCTTCCCACAATTCATCTCCTCCTTTTCAGCCTCAGTGCCTTGGCTTGTATTGAAAATTAAAGTTATTTCAGGGAATTCTGACAGCTGAAAAAAAATAATGTCTATAGCTTGGCTGCCTAAACACTCCAGGGACTGGATCCTGGAGACTCCTGCTCCATCATCCTGCAAAAAGTGGACAAAAAAAACTGATCAAAACAAATATATAAAACCAAAATTGATAAAAACAACCAACTCCTGCTCTTCCCAGTTGTTTCTCCTCATATTGAAAATTAGAAAACCTCATAGCCCAAAGTCTGTTAATCCTTAGAGTTTCCAGACTGCTCTGAGTGATGGAGATGAGCAAATATTCTGAGTTTTTTGTGCTGGTTTTTGGTTACACATGTGGGGTGGTGCTATCAATGCATTAACAATTCCCTCTGGTGATTCCTGCAGCAAAATCTCTCCAATATCTGCTTTAATTGCCATGCCTGAGGCCTGACCAAACCATTTCAAAGCCCAAGAAAGTCTTTTCCCTTGATTTCAGCATGGGTTGGATGAGATCTTTCCCATTTCTGAGCATAATTTGATGCTGTTATTGATACCCTGGCAAAGTGCTCCCCCAGATCTGTCACTGGGGATATTTTATACCCACTTCAATCTTCTTTCAAACCTCCCAGCAGCTGTGGGGCCATAAAAAAATCAATCTCATCCAAAGTCCAACCCAAAATGCTGAAACTCAGCAAGAGTAGAAAAGAGCAGAAAAAAAAAATTAAATCTCCTCCTCTTACTCCTGGGACTTGGTGAGCAGCAGAAACTCAGCATTTTCTCCTCGAGGGTTCCCCCATCCCTCCCACTTGGAATTTCCTCCTCTTTGGCTTTTATCCAGGCCTTGTGTTCTCACCTGCAGGGTCAGGTATGAGGTGCTTTGATTTGCTTCACCCTTTGGCTCCCAGGGATTTGTTTTCCAGCAGTGTGGAGCCTGTTCCAGGCAGGATGCACCATCTTTTCCTCTGGTATCAAACAGCCAGCACAGTTCCTGCTTTGGATACCTCTCCACCCTCTCTGGGTAATCTGTCCCAATGTTCAATTGCCTTCCCAGGGGAAAAAAAAAAAATTTAAAATAGAGTTTTCCTACATTTAAACAGATTTTTTTTTGTATTTCAGTTAGTCTCATTGCCTGGTTCTGAGTATCACTGAGAAACTCCTGGTTCCATCTTTTTTTTCTTCACCATGAGATATTTCACAGAATCCCAAAATGGTTTGGGTTGGAGGGGACTAAAACATGATCCAGCCCCATGCTCTGCCTTGGGCAGGGACATTTCCACTATCCCAGGTGATCCAAATCCTGTCCAGCCTGGCCTTGGACATTCCAGGGATCCAGGGGCAGCCACAGTTTCTCTCAGAATTCTGTCCCAGCCAGGAATTCCTTCCCAGTATCCCATCCATCCCTGCCCTCTGGCAGTGGAAAACCATTCCTACTCCAAGACCTTGGAAATTGTCTCTTTTCATGTTTCCTGCAGCTCCTCCAGGTCCTGGAAGGTCACACTGAGCTCACCCTAAAGCTTCTCCTCCCCAGCTGAACATTCCCAGCTCTCCCAGCCTTTCCTGCTCCATCCCTGGGATCATCCTGGAGCCTCCTCTGGATCTCTGCAGCAGCTCCAGCTCCTCCCTGGGCTGGATCTGCAGGTGAGGCTCACCTGAGCAGGGCACAGGGGCAGAGTCCCCCCTGCCCTGCTGCCCAGGCTGGGGCATCAGCCCAGGGTGTGTTTGGATTTCTGGTCCCAGTGCTCACAGGGAATGTCCAGCCTGACCCTGCAGCACCCCCAGCTCTTCCCCAGGGCTGCTCTCCATCCCTTCATCCCCAGCCTGGATGGATCCTGGGTTATCCCAACCCCAAACTGCACTTTGCACTTGTTCAAACAGGGGCATCACAACTCATTTTAATTACTGATTTTCTGGGGTTTCTTGCTATGAATCCCTGTAGCACCATGAGTGGCACATCCCTCATCCCAGTGTTGGCCTCCAGCAGTGCTGAACCAGGTAGAAGAGAGAATTATATCCAAATGAAGAAAAAAAAATCTGAATTTAGGTGTCTTTCTGCTCAGGGAGCCATCTGTTTGCTGTCTGCACATGAAAGCTGTGTAACCATGTAAACAGCATTGGGATTTTTGCCTGATTGCAGCAATATTCCCATTTGTTGTTTTTCCTATTAACCTTCCAGTGATGGAGCAAAGAGATTAGGAAATGAGCCACATGAAAGAATTGTGAGTGATATTCCCTATCAGATCTGGCTGCTCCCCAGGTATGTTTGCAATGAGCCTTTCCAGTGAGGGGAGGGTTATTCAGCAGAGTCCTTTCAAGCCTGGAATTCACAGGTCAAGATGAATGTGTCTCTTTCCTTCTTTCTCTTTCAAAGAAGCATCTTTGAATAAAAAGGGACATGCTGACCTTGGAAATTACCTCCTTCTGTTCCTGGAGGAGAGGAGAGGCAGGAGGAAGAGGTTAGGAGTGTGAGATGCTTTGGGGTTTGGATGTCAAAAGCTTCAAACTTCTGTTGCAACACTTTTGTTAAACAACCCCAGCGATGAAAAACAGCTTATTTTCCCCCTGCTCACAGCCCCTTATCAGTCTCCCCATCTGATAACAGAAATCACAACTGGCTATTAACCACTCAGCTGGAATAAAGGTGACCCCTGATCCCTGTGGTGCTGGAAGGAGCCTTGGAAATCATCGGGGACTTGGCGTGGTGCAAAGCACAGCAACCCCCAGCATCTGTTCCCATGGATCACATCAAAAACACCCAACATGAAAGGCAGCAAAGGCTCTGGCAGCCCTGATTAACAGCAGGGTCTGCTTGGTTCGTGTTCCAATCTGCCTCCATCCCAATTCCACATGAAAAAACTTCTAGGAAGCACAGATGGGTTCCTTGGCATGCTGGAGAGCCAGGCAGTGCCTGCCTTGGCAAGTCATTGCCAAAAATCACTGGCCAGGCTTTGCAGGTCTGTCCTGAGCAAATCTGTCACTGGGTGGGAAAAAAAAGTGAAGGACAAGCTTGAGGATGGAAATTCCCAAAGTTTTGAGGTCACATCACAGTGCTGTGTCCAGCTCTGGGCTGGAGCATCTCTGTGCCCAGGAAAGGCTGAGGGAGCTGGGGCTGTTCTGCCTGGAGAGGAGCCACAGCTGAGAGGGACCCCAGCCCTGGCTGTCCCTGGCTGTCCCTGGGTATCCCTGGCTGTCCCTGTCTGTGTCTGTCCCTGGGTATCCCTGGCTGTCCCTGAGTGTCCCTGGCTGTCCCTGAGTGTCCCTGTCTGTGTCTGTCCCCGGGTATCCCTGGCTGTCCCTGGCTGTCCCTGTCTGTCCCTGGCTGTCCCTGTCTGTCCTTGTCTGTCCCTGGCTGTCCCTGGCTGTCCCTGTGTGTCCCTGGCTGTCCCTGGCTGTCCCTGTGTGTCTCTGTGTGTCCCTGTCTGTCCTTGTCTGTCCCTGTGTGTCCCTGTCTGTCCCTGTGTGTCCCTGGCTGTCCCTGTGTGTCCCTGTCTGTCCCTGGCTGTCCCTGGCTGTCCCTGGCTGTCCCTGGCTGTCCCTGTGTGTCCCTGTGTGTCCCTGTGTGTCCCTGGCTGTCCCTGTCTGTCCCTGAGTGTCCCTGTGTGTCCCTGTCTGTCCCTGTGTGTCCCTGGCTGTCCCTGGCTGTCCCTGGCTGTCCCTGTGTGTCCCTGTGTGTCCCTGTGTGTCCCTGGCTGTCCCTGGCTGTCCCTGTCTGTCCCTGTGTGTCCCTGTCTGTCCCTGGGTATCCCTGGCTGTCCCTGTGTGTCCCTGGCTGTCCCTGGCTGTCCCTGTGTGTCCCTGTGTGTCCCTGAGTGTCCCTGGCTGTCCCTGTCTGTCCCTGTGTGTCCCTGAGTGTCCCTGTCTGTCCCTGACTGTCCCTGACTGTCCCTGGCTGTCCCTGGCTGTCCCTGTCTGTCCCTGTGTGTCCCTGTGTGTCCCTGTGTGTCCCTGGCTGTCACTGGCTGTCCCTGTGTGTCCCTGTGTGTCCCTGTGTGTCCCTGGCTGTCCTTGTCTGTCCCTGGCTGTCCCTGTCTGTCCCTGTGTGTCCCTGTGTGTCCCTGTGTGTCCCTGTCTGTCCCTGTGTGTCCCTGGGTATCCCTGGCTGTCCCTGTCTGTCCCTGTCTGTCCCTGGGTATCCCTGTCTGTCCCTGAGTGTCCCTGTGTATCCCTGGGTATCCCTGTCTGTCCCTGGGTATCCCTGGCTGTCCCTGTGTGTCCCTGGCTGTCCCTGTGTGTCCCTGGCTGTCCCTGTGTGTCCCTGTGTGTCCCTGTCTGTCCCTGGCTGTCCCTGTGTGTCCCTGTGTGTCCCTGGCTGTCCCTGGCTGTCCCTGTGTGCAGGGAGGGTCAGAGCAGCCCAGACTCTGCTCCAGGGCCCAGCAGTGGCACCAGAGGAACGGGCAGGGACTGATCCCAGGAATTGCCCCTGCACAGGAGGCAGAACTTCTGCCCTGAGCAGGGACCGAGCTGGAACAGAGACCTGAGAGGGGCTGGAGTCTCCTCCCTGGGGATATCCAGAATTATCTGGGTGCCATCCTGTGCTCTGGGATGGCCCTGCTGGAGCAGGGAGCTGCCACCAACTGTCCCACTCTGCTCCCTTCCAGCCTGACCCATCCTGGGATTTCTCAGTAGAGCAAAAAGAGTTCAATCCCATAAAAAGCAGCAATAAAACCTCCCAACACTCCAATCATTTCCAGCAGACTTTGCTCCAAAAAATTGGAAGAGCTTCTCCACTTGCTTCCATATTCCACTGAAATTTCAGACACTTGAAAGTAGTTGTTTGCCTTCAAAAAAGAAACATTGCAATATTCCCATTCTATTTTACCAGTATTTTAATGGATTTCATTTTCTCTGCTCCTTTAAAAGACTGGATTTTTCTTGATGGAGGATGTCAGACTGGGGTCATTTCATCTCTAAAGTTATGAATGGAAAATAATAATAATAAAAAATTACAGGAGAATAACAAATAAAACTTTTATGGAGAAGATATTAATTTAGAGAAAAAAACCCTATTTTTATTTAAACAACATAGCCTGAAAAAAACTGAAACCTGCATGTAAAAATGGACTTGAAAGAGCAACAGAAAACTTAATAGGAAATAAAATTTCCCAAAGGAATCTCCATGACCTTTTCCTGTTCTATATTTTGGACTGGGTGCCCAGGTACTATTTTCTGGTAATAAACAATAAAATTGCATTTTCACTTAGATAACTTCAAAGACAGAAGATATTTCATAATCCATGGCTTAAAAAGTACTTCAGAACTACACAAAAAAGCAAAAAAATTCTGAAAATATTTTGGAACTTGGAGGAATGTTGTGGGTTTTTTAGTCCCTTCAAGTGTCCTCTCTTAAAATAATTACAAACAAAGGAAAAAAAGGCACAAACAAAAAGAAAATTTAAGTGCAGAGCAAAAGTTTTCTGATAGTACAAATGAAAAGGAGAACAATAGGAAATAAATGAGAATTAAAAAAAACATTTTTGATCAAAACTGGAAATCAAATTAAAATATAAATATATTATTTTAGCTGGTAAAAAATTCCACAAAACAGCAACAAATCTTCTCCATTTCCCTAAAACAGAGAGGAAAACAAGGAAACATTCCCTAAAAACAGCTTAAAAAAATAATCAGCTTGAGTCTTAATCATAATTAAAACCTAAAAAGAATGGGCTTTATCAAATATAAATGATTTTTAGTTTAGTAGACTTAGTTATAATTAATGAGGACATTTTTTAATCTTGAAATTAATTAATGATGGGATTGTAAATGACAATATCCAAGCCAATTAACTTGGTTGAGGATAATTGGCCAATGAAGATAAATTTAATGGATTTAACACGTGATTAATCCAAAGCAGGTTTAAAATGGAATTGATTCATCAATTTTTTTCAATTAGATTTAAGGGAGAGCCAGGATCTCATGTTTGTTTTTAGATGTTTTCATGAGAAAAGTGCCCATGGATGATCCCACTGGATGAGCTTGAAGGTCTTTTCCAACCCAAACAATTTTGGGATTCTATGAATTCACCTCCTGTACCAGATTCTTTGTGAGCAGAAATCCAAGAAGTTGCTCAAAAGGAGAATTGTGGTACTTGGAGTGTTGTTGTTCCCAGAAAACTGAGGAGAAACTGGGATTTGTAAATTTTGGTGGTTTTCTCCTGGCTTGTCCATGAGATTCACCTGGAATTTGTACAAATTTGGATGCATTAAGTTTTACTCCTTGAACATTTTTTATTTCAACTGAAAAACAGAGGAGGGCAAAGGAAAAGGATCTTAATGATCCAAATTCCTCCCCTTCCTTTTTCCCAGCTATCTGTAAGAACCAGGAAACTTGCCTGGAAACAGAGGCTGAGTTACACAGCCCAGGATGACTAAAAAAAAAAAAAAAAAAAATTAATACAGGGAATAAGGAACTTGTAAAGAGAATTCCTTGGATAATTAACCCCCTGTGCTTCCAAGACCTTCCTTGCTGGCAGAATTGAAATATTTTGATTGCCCCACTGTTAATCAACTTATCAATCAATCAGTTAATCAATTTAATCAAATAAATCAGACAGAACCACCAAATCCATCTGGAAAGAGAGACTGAGTTACACAATCTACACAATCCAGGATGATTTCTCCAGCTCATCCCACATTCCCAACAGATCCTTTCCAGACAGTTGGAAGTGAATTCATCAAGCTCCTGTTCCTCCTGCCCTTTCCTCCATAAAAATTTCCATTTCCAGGAACCCAGGGGATGGGAAACCTGTAAAGAGAATTCCTTGGAGAATTAACCAATGCTTCCAAGGCCTTCCTGGCTGGCAGGAGTCCTGGAATCTTTGGAGTGCTCCAATATTAATCAATTTAACAGGAATCTGGTCACGCTCTTGGCTATGAGGTCACCTTGGGTGAGCAGCTGAAGCGTGGAATGACCTCAGCCCCCACCGAGGGGATTTTGGAGAAATTCCATGTTTTCCTTACGTCTTGGAGAAGCCCATGGAGGAGCAGGTGGGAGGAAATCTTTGTGAGGGTATTGCTGGTTTTGCTCTTATCCCGTTCCAGTGAAACACCTGCTGTGCTCTCAGAAAGTGCAAGAAATGTCACAAATTTTCTCTTGGAAAATGGGAATGAAGGCTTGGAAAACAGCATTCATCTTGGATCTCCGTGGGCATGGAAATCTGCAGATTAATTTTAGATGGATTTGTGGTGGGTCAGTTCTTCCATAAATTCTGGGACAAAACCTTGGCAGATTCCTTGATCTCTTGGATTAATCCCACTGTTAGGTTTTTTTTTATGGATATAAACACAAATTGGATTTGCATGTCTTTATTTTCTGGATATTATCTTAGCTCATTTTAGGAAGTGTTTTAAAATACTTACCCAGGTCTTTGTTTGATTTCATTAGTTGCTAATAACAGAATTTTATTGGCATTTTATAACTATTTTATAACTATTTTATAATTATTTAATGGTTTTTATAATTACTTTATTATTATTTTAACCTTACTAAAGTCAAACCTTTATGGAGTTGTTCAGTCTGGGTTTTAAAAGCAAGGAAAAAAAATCTCTTTGAGGTGTTTTTGGATAAATATTTTCTCTTTTATTAGAATTTTTTTTTCTAAACCTCTAACTTCCATAAAATGAAATTTCCCTGAAAGAAGTGATCAGAAAAAAAACATTAAAGCCTTTTTTTACAGGCTTTAGAAAAATTGGGAAAGAGCCTTTCCTGAAGTATGAAATCATTAACTTCTGTACTATGTTGGAAGAAAAATGACATTATTGGGAATTTTGACTTCTCCCATTAATTTTTCAACCGGTTTCAAGTCAGGACACATAAATTCAAGGGGAAAATAAATAAATAAATTCTGCAAACTTCTAAAAAATTTTTCATTGACAATTGAAAAATAAAAAAAGCTTTAACACCTTCTGTATTCTTTTATATTCCATAATTAGTTTTTTTTTGTTGTTGTTGTTGTGAGCATATTAAATAGTGATTTTCAAAGCAAAAAAAAAAATAAATTATAATACAAAATATTGCAATAATTCAGTATTTGAATTATTTGAATAATTTTGGGCACCACCACACCCTCCCAACCTTCAGCCATGAACTTTATAGATTTCCTTAGAAAATCCAGGTTCAATCCCAACTGGGTTTCTCCCCTGTGATGTGGCTGAGCCCTGTTTCAGTCATTCCTGGTTTTCCTTTCACAACATCTGGATTTGCTCCCTTTTTCCAGAGGAACCTGAGGAAGTTTTGCCTTTCCCCTCCCGATCCCACCAGGTTGAGTAGAAAGATTTCAGACTCCAGTTGTTTTGTATCCCTGTCTGTAATCCTGACCCATCTCTGCTGCCTTAAATCTCATTTTTGTCACTGTGTCCACGTATTTTATTTGGATTTCGAGTGAGTTTCAAACTATGAGCAAAACATTTCAGATTTTAATTGATATTTTTATTTTTAATAAAAGGCAATTCCAGCTTCTTAATAAGGACGCGATTAAAGAAAATGTGTGACCAAAATAAACTTTATTCAATGAGTTTTGTGAATTTTTCAAACAGATCTAAGGAAATTAAAAGGTAATAATTTTATAGAGGAAGAGTGATTGGTTATGGTGTTTCCCAGGGGAACTTCCACAAGAGTCATGGAACCATGGAATGGTTTTGGTCAGCTCTGTGGCCTCCTCTGGATTCATCCCAAGATCTTCCTTTATTTCTTGACTCACTGGAGGAAAAAAAATAAATTAAATAATCATTTCATGTTAGAAAAAGCTGCCACAGATTAAACACAACTCAGTACCAAAGCATGGGGATTTAAAAACTCAACATCTGATTGCTCCCTCAGTTTTCCAAGGAGCCCCACAGCTGGTTCATTATGGGACAATGGATGTCTGGCATTTTTCTAACCGTGAATTTCATGGGGAAAAAAAAAAAAAAAACAACAACCTAAAAACCAATCTGATTCCAATCATCCCAGAGAAGTGCACTGTAAAATCATAAGGTCGCATTTTATGGAGTAAAACTACTGTAACCAGAGCCTGAAGTTGTTATCAGTTGGTGGATTCTTCCCAATATTTTTTTCCCTATTTTTAATCACAAACCCTCAATATCCTACTCCATATCAAAGTCAAGGCCATGTGGACATTTCCTTGATTAAGCAAAGACATTTTTAAACTCAGCACTTGGCAGAAGAAAAAATCGTCCGTGACGATCGATCCCAGAGAGCTCCTCAGGTTAGAAAAATGTTTGGACAAAGGGAGAAGGCAATAATAATAAATTGCATCTGGCTTGATAACCTCCCTGCCAACATCCTCAGCCAGCTGGAAGTGGAAATGGGAATGATATGAAGCTCTGGATGCACGGTGGTGAATGGAACTTGAAGGAAAAATAATGTACAGTAAATACTGGAAATACGACTTGGTGATCAGGGGGATTTTTTTTTTTTGCAAGCAGAGTTTAAAAAGTGGCTGTAAAATGCAAAGTTTTCATTTTTTTTTTGACCCAGGATAGCTGGGTCATGGATAGTAAATCATGGATAAAGGATCCAGTTGGAGATGGGAGGTTACAGGTGCCAAACATCTTTTCCTCATAGGATCACAAAATCTTGGAATGGTTTGGGTTGGACAATCCTTAAAAATCCCCCAGCTCCACCCTTGCCATGGGAAGGGACATTTCCCATTATCCCAGGTATTTCTGCTGAGAAAAACCCTTTTAGCAGAATTCCATGGTTCCCCAGTCACCTTCCAGGAATGGGGAAAAAATCTGAAATAAAGTGGGTGAGTCTCCCACTCTGAGGAGGGGATTGGCAGCTCCAAGCTACTCAAAGGATATTCCACTGTCATTTCTACCCCAGGTCAGTGACACTCTGCAGCATAAATCAATTTAAATAGAATTTAAACCTGCCCTAAGCCATTGGATGTTTTCATTCAGGCTTTAAGTCTAAATCCTTGTGAGGTTCTTTCACCAGGGCAGGGTTTTATCCCCCAAAAATGCCAAAAAAACCACCAAAAAACCCAAACAAACAAACAAAAAAATAAACTAAAAAAAAAACCAAAAAACCAAAAAAACCAGCACAGGGATATCTCCCTTTCAACCACCTTAATCTTTCCCACCTCTTCACCCATTTATTAATACATCCATTTCTTCACCCATTTATTGATCCATCAGTTTCTTCACCCATTTATTGATCCATCCTCTTCTTCACCGAATTCACAGAATTCACTGGACCTCACTGCTTGGGGAACCTGAGGTAAAGAAAATTGAGTCCATTCTCCATGTTTTAAGTGGTTAATTAATGTATTGATTTAATTTGAATTGTTTAATTAGAAATGAATTAATTAAATTATAATAGTAATTATAACACCCTGCAGAGGTTCTGGCTCTGTCCATGAGGAGGTCACAAGCATCAGTGTAGAAGCTGACAGGAATTTCATCTCAAATCCAAGGATTTGATGAGAATTTTGAGCACAAACTCCCAGATTTTGTATTTTTATTTTAGTTCTGTAAAAGCTCCTTATCTCCAGATGGGGAAAACCACCTGGAAACCAATGGAAAACCATGATTATTCCATGCATTTTATTTTCAACAGGCTACTCTAAGTATGGCATTTCTAAATCCTTTAAATTCTAAACCCAGCTTTATTCTGACACATGGCCACTACTGTCAGGAACAAGTGACCTCAGAGATGAAAACTCCTGATTAAACTTTCATTCTTTTTCAATTGAGATCCCATTTTTATTTAATGCAAAACATGTCCCTCTCCAGCTCAATCAACTCCCCAAAAGGGGCAAGCACAAAAAGGGAAATTATCATTAATTATTCTCATCATTATTATTATTATTTTGGTTTGAGGGGTAATTACATCATGCCTGTTCTCATCCTCATATCTGATCCAAAATGTCCTCGAGGTGACCAAGAAAAACGTGGATTGTTTCTCTAACCCTGATTAGGAAGCCTGGAAAAGGTGTGGATGCTGATTTCTTGAGCAGGAGGGGAACACTGAAAGGAAAATAGAGATAGAATCTGTTTGGATTGTGTGGAATTGTGTCCTGAGGGATGAATTTGGCCTCTTGGAGCCACTCCTGCAGCTCTGCCTGCATCCCTTCAGGTATCATGGAATGCTTTGGGTTGGGAAGGACCTTGAGGATCATCCAGTGTCACCCTGATGATGATCCCTGAAAATGATTCCATGAAAACGTGGCTGATTTTTGTAGGAGTACCCTGGTACTCCTACTGGAAACTGGAAACTGGGCAACTGGGAATTTTCAGGAATGCCACAGGGCTTTGATGGGATGGGAGTGCCAAGGAAAGGCTGGCAGAGGAAAAGAGGATCAGGGGATGCACAGGAGGCTGAGCAGGGCTGAGGTTTGGCTGCTCTGAAAGTACCAAAGGATTGGGATATGGATATATGGGATTATATGGGATATATTGGGATATATTATATAACAGAAAGCTGGGAATGTGTGTGGGAATGGAGAACATCCCAAACTCAGGAATTACTTTTGTTCTTACTTGACTGAAGGTGAAAAGGACATGTCCATTTATTTTTTTGAGGGGAATCTGCTTTCTTAGTTTGTACAGTCCCCAGAATCCCAGGTTGGAAGGAACCTTCAGGATCATCCAGGGATGATCAGGGATGGGCAGGGACACCCTCTGCTACCCCAGGGTGCTCCAAACCCCATCCAACCTGGAACAATTCCAGGGGTTGGGCAGCCTCAGCTGCTCCCCACAGGGTCTGAAGGTTTGCACACAAAAAAAACCAAACCCAATCCAATTCAAATCATCCCAGAGAAATGCACTGTAAAATTATAGGGTCATATTTTATGGATTAAAACTACTGTAACCACAGCATGAATTTGCTATCAGTTGGTGGATTCTTCCCAATTATTTTTTTTTTCTGCTCCCAGGGCTGGAGCTTCTCTGCTCTGAACAAAAAATACATTACATTAGTGGTAATTTAAAACTCTGAAAAATCAGATCAGTTAAAGGTGATCACATCCAAAATCAGATCAATTAAAGCTGCTCAAATCAAAAAATCAGATCAAGTCCACAGGAAAAATGGGAATGTTGAAACGACCAGATAATTGGATAAACACTTTTAACAATAACAGTTCTTTATTTGTGGGATTCTTCCACATTTTTTAGGATTTAAAGAGGAAATGCATTACTTTTAGTCTGGACAACTCAGAGGGTTTTTAAATCTCTGGCTTAATCTTTAACTCCTCTAAGCCAGCATCCCCTCCTAACAAATGTTAAATCCAGCTTAAATCCTTTGGGAATGGCTCCTCTGGGATTCATCCTGAGCTCAAAACCAACCAGGTTTGAATGTAATGCTGAATTTTGTAGAAAACATTGATTTTTGGTAAAAAACCCCTCGGTGGAAGAATGAAAGCTTTTGCCTAAATCCTGAAAAGACAGGTTTGGAAAATGTGTGGCAGTTTCTGATTGGAACATAATTCCAATTCCTGCTCCTGCTCACTTCAGCAAATACCTCACAGCTTCACCTCCCTGGGAAAATCCTGAGATTCCTTGGAATTGCAGCATCATGGGAAATGCAGTCCAACCAAAAAATAGCATCCAGACCAGAGAATGGAGATCCCAAAACTCACAATTCCCACAAAGTCCTGCTGTGCTTTGTCCTTGGGAATATTTGTGACCTTCAGGTATTTCCTTTTCCTGCAAATAGCAAATTTTGTCACAGACAGCAAACACTTCTGGAAGGAGGACAAAATTCCTTTGCCAAAAATCTTAATATTCTATTAGCAAGTCATTTGGGTGGAATTTTTTCCAAGTTCCACAGAGGCTTTTTGGAGAAGACAGTGTGGAAAACATTGTGTAGCTGATGGTGAGGATTGAGATATCTTCCAAAAAAATAACTTGAATAAAAGGAGCTGGGATGGAAGATGCAGATCAGAAGATGAAGGCTGAAAAACAGGTTTGCTTCATGATCAAATCTGGGACATTGCAAACATCACCACTGAAATAATTATAAAAATGTGGAGATCCTTTATGGAGCTCCTTGTAATTTCCTTCAATGAAGAAATAACAATTCCCACAATGTCAGGGGAGCAACAGCACTGAAAATCCCCAATTTCTGTTTCTCCCAAATTCTTGCAAAGCTGAAGGTGAGAGATGAGAGGCAGCACCAGGATTTCACTCTGACAAGGAAAAAGGATGATGGAAGTTGCTGAAGGGAAGTTTGAACAGGATTCATGGAATAAAAAGTAGGAAAGAAGTGGCTCAAACATTCTTGCCTAAGGTGCCCTGCTGTGAATACCATGCAGATCACAAATTTTTGGAGATCACAAAGATTTTTTGGGATTTTTATCTGCTTCCATCCTCTGAGACCCTCTGTTACCTGGTCCAGGTGAATAAAAACCAGGCTGGGACACACCCACGACCTCCAGGTGTTTCCAGCCCAACTGAGACCATAATGCCAGGACAGGACATGATCTGATCATTGAGGGATCACAAATTCTCTCTCCTCAAAAACTGGGGCACTCCCAGACTCCCCCCAATCCTGTGATTGATCCCCTCTAAGCTCAGAGTGCTCCTCTGGAGTCAGACTCAAGTTTGTCCATGTTAATGCTGACAGATGTTCATCCCACTTTCTCTGCTGGAAATCCAACATCCTTTCCAGGAAATTAATATTCATGTTTCTTCCAGCAGCAGAAGGATCCCTCTGGGATTATCTGGAATTATCTGGGAGCTCGTGAGAGCCCAATATCCCCTCTGGGGGTGTGTGGAAGAGCTCTGGGATGGAGGGTGGGATGATTTTCCTGTCTAGGATGTAAAGAGAGGAACATTTTTATTGCAGTTTTAATCACTCCCTCATTCCCTCTCCATATGGAATTCTTGGATATCATCCTGCCAAAAAACCACCCAGAAATGCAATCAGCACTAATTAATTTCCACCTCTAATAATCAATAACCTCACTGCAAGGTGCCCAGACTTGAGCCAAACCCTCTCTGGTGATTTTTCAGCCTGGCAGCTGCACGTGGAGCATCCCTGCAGGGAGAGCAGCTGGTGTGGATGGGCTGTGTCACTCCAGAGCTACTGGAACGCTCAGAGAGATGGATCAGAGCCACAGGGTCATAAAACACGAGATTCCCTCTTCCAGGAAATATCCCAGGACACAAACTGGGCAGTCAGCACTTGCACTGTGCTCTGAGGAAGAGCAGCTCAGGCTTTCCCAGCTCCCCTGTGACACTCAGAGATTACAAAGAGCCAGGAGCTCCAGGATAAGGGATGAGGTCACGGATATCCTGCAATTTTTTTTTTTTTTTTTTTTTTTTTTTTTTTTTTTTAGGAACATCCAGCCTCTCACCAGGACTATTCCAAATGCCCAGCACCTGTCTGCTGATTTCAAAGTCAGGTACATGACCTGTGGCTGGCAGGATTCTGCCAGCAGCATCCCAGCAGTGCCCCTGGATATCAGGATATCAGGATATCAGGATATCAGGATATCAGGATACAGCCCCTCTCCCATCCCAACAGCATCATCCTCCTCCCACCTCTCCTTTCCTGCCTCGGGGAAACCACGTCACGTTTTTGGGTGGGGAAGGGAGGGGATGTTAGGCAGGGCTAATCTCCAGCAGCAACCTTGCTCTGTGGGTTCAAAGAGCATGGCAGGGATTGTTTGGGACACGGGGAGGGCTCCAGGACAGATCCAGGCAGGAATTCTGTGCTGCTCACAGGGGTAAAACACATCCTGGCTTCGACAGCAGCACATGGTGGGAAAGGGATTTGCTGCTGCTGCTTGTAATCCAAGCCTTTTCCATTTTTAATCCCTTGATGACAAATTGTTTCTAGAGTCCCAAATCATTCCTGTCAGCTCCATTCATTCAGTTTCCAAGGTGTGTCTGAACAGTGGGATCATTATTCCATTTTTATTTCATGCTGGGAAACTTTTCCTGTGGGAAAAGGCAACTTTGGGATCTCCCTTTCCATACAGATCCACTGCACACAGTCCCAATTCGAGGCCAGAAATATAAACCCTCAATTCCTTTAAATTTGGGGAAAACTTTCCTGTTGGGATGTGCTGGGAGCCCAAGAGTTTCCTGAAAAAAAATGAATTGCTAGTGGCACTGGAGTTCAGCAAGGACTAATTGGACTCCCTGGAAATGGAAAAAAGTGTGTCTGGAATGATTCAGGAATTTTTGTCTTGAGTAATTGAGTGAGAGCAGTTTGGGGTTTGTTCATGAGACAATTAAAACACCAAAGGGGAAATTATTATAATAAATCAGTCTAAACTCATCTGTAAGTTAAGGAAAGGTTCATGGTAACAGGGATGAGTTTCTGGAAGAACATCCTGTTATAATAATGAGGAAAAGCAGGATAAATGGGGACAGTGAGGATGATGCTGTGATCCAAGAATTCCCATTTTAGTTCTGAGGTCCTGTGAGGAGAATCCTCATCTCCCCTTCATGCAGCCACTTCAAAATGCAAAGTAATGAATATAACAGCAGCCAGTAGACAAAACAGGGAAGAAAATCCCCAGGAATTCTGTCCATGGACCTGACTTTTCACAGACACTTGCCTGGAGATTCTTCAAATGAATCTTTATATTCTTCTCTGATTTATCCACATCCATTTAAAACCATTAAAGACTCTTTTTCCCTCTGTTACCATTCAGGAATTTTCCCAAAACTTTGCTCTTCTCTCTGTAAATCTGCTGTTTTATGACTCAAAATTTGTTATTTCTATGAATTTTATTATACATTTCTATCCCATCAGCTCCTTTTAGTACACTCAGATTTCTGCCTTCCAAATATTCCCATATCTCACCTGCTTATTAACTGAGCAAAAACTGATATTGGAGTTTCCTCATCCTAATTTTCCTGATCCATCTTCCAGCCTTGCTGCACTGACTCTTCCAGAGAAAAACTTGTTGGATTTCAGGTGGAACTTCCCTCATTTCTTTCCCCTCTGTGTCAAAAGAATCTCATGAATCTCCTGCTCATCTTTCTAAAACCCAGGGATTTCCATCCCAGAAGGAATGATTGAATAAAACTAGGGGACTGAACTCTCCAGGATTTGGCCACTGTAATTTCTCTGACTATGAGGGAATTTTAGAAAGCAGCAGGAATAAAAAATAATAATAATATTAAAAAAAAAAAAAAGGATGAGAGAGGAATTTGAGAAGAGGGTTCATTTCCTTTGAAGTTCTGCTGACTTTGTACCTCAGCATGTTCCAGGGAATGAATCCACCTTCTCCTTGTTCCCATGGATGGGAATTTCCCACTTCCTTTATTCCTCACAGTCCCCACCTCTCCCATTTGCCCTGATTTGTGGGAGAGCTGGAAAAGATTTCAGCCTTTAGTCAAGAAATGAGTCTGGATTCACTGCCCTGAAGGTAAAATGGGATATTGGGAAGGAATTCCTGGCTGGGATGGAATTCCCAGATTTGCTGTGGCTGCCCCTGGATCCCTGGAGTGTCCAAGGCTGGACAGGGCTTGGAGCAGCCTGGGACAATGGAAATGTCACTGCCCATGGGATGGGATGGGATGGGATGGGATCATCCTTCAGGTCCCTTCTAACCCAAACCATTCTGGGATTCTATAACTCAGCAGGTTGGATGGACAGACCCATTTATATCAAATGAAATCAAATGAAATCAAATGAAATCAAAGAATCTCTGGTGTAGAGTCCCAATTTTCCTTTTGGTGTTGTAGAGAGAACAGAATCAGTGCCTGTCCCTTAAAGCTTGGTCCAAAATGTGTTTGGGTGAGATAAAACAATGAGGGAGGAGCAGAAAGTCCAATTAAATGATCTAATTCCAATTAAATGATCCAATTCCACTCATTCCTGAAAATCTGAGAAACTTGGCAGCTTATTTATGGTTTATATCTTTCCACTGGGCTGATGTTTCCACAAGAGGGTTGGAATCTGCTAAACACTCAAAAAGCTGAAAAGAAACTTAAAAACTTCTCTTAATTCTTAAATCCATTGTGTTCTTTATTAATATTATGCAAATTATTTAATATTTGGCTGTGGCTTTAATTCCTGCTCTGATTCCTGATTGAGGCAGCTCTTCCTTTGCTCCAGAAATGAGATTTTGGGGAGTTTTTCAGGATTTGTTTAGGACAGGGATGGCCTGTTGGGAATTATGACTTAGCACAGATCTTAGCACAATAAAATTCTAATCTTGTGTGCACCAGGGGTTCAAAACTAACTTTAATTACAACGTGCAAACAGCTTTTTGGGAGGTTGCTCCATCAGACCCTTGGCTGCAGGAATTTATCCCACACTTCCCCCTTGGGATGGGAGCTCAGCTCCTGCTCATCTTGATTAATTCAGCAAATTAGGGAATTCATGCTCATCTTCCAAAGATTGCTTAAGTGCTTGTGAATGTGTTTATGATGGGAGGTGGAATTCCAGGAAGATTTACAAGGCCTGGCAGGGCTGGGAAAGTGTTTGTTCCATGATTAATGTGCTTAATGACTCCCAGTCAACAACTTCCAAATATTGTCTCAGGATTTGCCAGGGGAAATCTGCAGCTCCAGCCCATCCAGGGAACAGCAGCAGCTTCTGTGCTACTGGATTTCTGGTGGTGGTTGTGTGGGCTGGGGAAGAGAACTGGAGGAATTCTGGATTAAAAAAAAAAAAAAAAAAAGATGCATTGTGGATAAAATTTAGGGTGTGGGGGAAAAATGGGTGGACAGAACTGAGAATGATGGATTTAAAGGGAAAGTGCAACTCCCTGTGTTTTCCACTTCCTACAGAGAAACTGGGCCCAAATGGGAGGAAAAATACAACTTAAAATGGTTCAAATTCCTTCCCTTTTATTTTCCATGGTTTTTTTGCTGCCTATATAAATGGATGGCAGGAACTAAGACTAGAACTACAAACTGGAACTAAGAACTAAAGGCTAGAACTAAAATAATGCATTTAGAGTGGAAAGGCAACTTCTTGTGCTGCCCATCCTCTTGCAGAGAAACTCAGCTCAAATGGGAGAAAAATGACTAAAAAATTGTTCTAACTCCTTTTCTTTTATTTTCCATATTTTTTTCTGTCTACAGAAATGAATGGCAAGAGCTAAGAACTGGAACTGGGAACTAAGAACTGGAAGTAAAATGCTGGATTTGAAGTGCAAGTGCAATTCCCTGTGTTGCCCATCCCCTTCCAGAGGAACTGGGCCCAAATGGGAGGAAAAATGCAACTAAAAATTGTTCAAATTCCTTCTGGTTTATTTTCCATTTTTTTTGCTGCCTCTAAAAATGGATTGCAAGAAGCAAGACTAGAAAATTAAGAACTGGAACTAAGAACTAAGAACTAGAACTAGGAACTAAGAATGGTGGATTTAAAGTGGAAATTCAAGGGGGAATGGTTCCCACTGCCAGAGGACAGGGTTAGGTGGGATTTTGGGGAAGAATTCTTCCCTGTGAGGGTGGTGAGGCCCTGAGAAACCTGAGAAAGAAAAACAAAAATCAATAAAAACATTTCTATTTTTTTTTTCTTTTTTGGAGGAGGGGTGTTGGTGTGTGTGTGAAAAATGGAATTATTCCATTTTCATCCCTAAACGTTCTTCCCAAAAATTCGCCTTTTGGAATGCAACCACTGAGAAATTTATTAAGACTTGGAGAGAAAGCCTAACAAACCTTTTTATTGCTGTTGTTCAGTTCTTAATTTAAGGTTTGGCTTGGAAAGAGTCACAAAAGTCCCCTCATAACTTTATGTCTCCAGCCAAAATGAAACAGGATTGTTTAAATGGTTATAAAATGTCCAGTTCTCATCCATTCCCTGGGTTTTGTGAGGTTGAACTCTCCTGAAATCCTCAGAAATTGTCCTAGCACTGCTCACACAGAGATCTTGGTGACAGGAGGTTCCCAACATGAAGCCAGGATAATATTCCAGAATTTGGGGAAGTTTTCAAGGCAGGAATCAAACAGGGACTGGAATTCCAAAGTGCCTGATGTGTTTTTCTTATTTCAAGTTTTTCAAGGAAAAAGGAAAAGTCAAGAATTCAGTTCAGCTGTTTGAATAAGAAGTGTGGTTATCCAAGGTCTTCCATGAATTCCTTTCCTATGGAGCTCTGGAGAAAGTTAAATTTGGATGGGATGAGTGTGGGTCAGCTCCAGAAATGCAGCACTTCCAAAAAAATCTGGGGTGAGCAAATTCAGCTCTGGTGGAAAACATAAATTCTGTGGGGATGAGATTGGTGGAAAAGGATGGGAATTTCCATGGTGAGAATTCCCAGAGGGGAGTGACAAAAGGCAGGAACCAGGAGTTATCCAAGGACACACAGTGGAGCAGCAGGAGAGGGAAGAAATGGGAATTACATGAAATCCCAGCTTGCTGCTGTATCCATCATCCTGGGAAGGTTTCCCTCCTGCTTTGGGGTTAGAAATTAAAATATTTCTGACCCTTGATCCTCTTCCTGAGTCATCCCTTCCCCATCCATTCCTTCTCTGACCCTTTGCTCCTTCTCCTCTGCCATCCATCCCCTTCCCTTGGGAGAAGCACCTGAAGATTAATGGAAAACTAAGACTCCAGAAAAGATTCTCCTGCAAGTGGATTTAATCCAGCCTCTCAGTGACCCCCCCAAAGTGCATTTTTTGGGGTGTAATTAGAAGTGATCCACAGAGAGCTCATTTATTGGGGAATGAGCATGGAAGTTGTGTTTGCTCAGGCTTTTCCCTCACACCTGACACTCCAGCATCAGGACACAAAGCTGCAGTTTCCCTGAAAATAATGAAGTGAGATGTTCCATAAAGTCTCTCCCAGCTGAGGGGCTCCATGCTCCATAAATATCCAGGAGAGCCCCAGAGGAAAGCAGCAGGTCACTGAGGTTTGCACCAGATTCCACCCAGCAGCCAGGAGAGATCCCTCTTGGAATGGCAGCACTTTCCATGCAAGCTCTGCAGATGTTCAACTCTTAGAAATACATTTAATTGATTTTTTTTTTTTTTTTTAATTGCTACCAGTATCACACCTCCTGCTAAGTTCAGGCTGAGTTAATTGGTTCAGCCCCTGTGGATTCAGGGAAAAGGATGGGATGGAAAGTGTTAAGAAACACCTGTGAAGTCACCTAAGCTGGTTTTTCACAGAAGCAGAAATGCCAGCAGAGATTTTCTGGAAAATGGGAGAGACTCAGGACAATTTGCCTCAGACTGGGAAAGGTCAGGATTTCTGGCAGGCAGCAGAGCTGTTTCACTGATTCAACTCAAACAGAGTCATTTCTTCTTCAGGCTCCCTGCTGACAAATTCAGAGCAGCTTGGATGGGGATGAGGGAAGTGTGTCAGGAAAAACAAGACCTAGACATCCACTTTTGAACTAAACCTGAACCCAGGCAGGACTTGGATCTGAACCTGATGAAAGCTTCATTTCTTTTTCTCTTTTTTTTTCTTTCCTCCTTTCCTATTCTTTCTGGTTTTTTCTGGAAAAATGAATCCATCTCTCAGTCACAGGTTTTTCAAGATCTAGAAAAATAATCCCACAGACAAGAGATGAGGCTTTGGGTACCTGGAATCCTGTGTATAAAACTCACCCAGATGTATTTAAATTAATTTGTGCATCAAAGCCAGCATTGGTTTTAACTTTTTTAATAACAGGGTTTGCAACAGGCAGGAAGAAAGCAAAAAGAAGTAAATTTTAATTAAACCAAGAGGCACTGCTGCACCTCAAGTTGTCACAATTTATATCTGAGGAATTTTTACTCTGTGTAAAGGATCCCCAGCAGTGAATTCCTGCTGAAGGCTGATGGTCTTTCTCCAGTCCCACCTCACTCACTGCTCCCTCCATTTGTTTTTGCACGGAGAACAAATTAAAATCCAAGTGTCTGTGAAGGAACATTTCGGTTTGGAGGGCTGAGAATACCTGAAGGGTGATCTCTGGCTGGGCTTTCTGTGCTGCACTTGGCAGCAAAAAAAGATTCTAAACTAAAATCACAATCACTCTGTCCCATTCCTGCTCTTGGCATCTGCAGAAAGGAGAATTTTCCCTATTAATTACCAAAAAATCAGATTCAAGGCTCAATTTCAATAACATTTCTATTCAGAGTCCCAAAATAGTGGTTTAATCTGAAAGAAGTGGCAGCAGGAGCAGTGAAGCTTCTCGTGGCTGACACTCAGGATGTTTTATCATGAATTTTATCATGCACCCTTCTCCCATTCCCACTCTGCATCAGGAGAAACCTGGAATTTCCTTCCAACTTTGAAGAAAAAGGGGAATTAAGATCTCTGCTGTGAATGCTGGAAGGTTCATTTCTTACAAACCCACAAAGAAATCTGCAGATTTAACTGGTGTGGCACAGCCCAGCTCCAGCCCTGTGCTCCCAGGACACAAGGGCACAGCATCATCCAGAGAGCACGAGGAGCCCAGGGGGAGGAAAAAACTGGAGAGGAAAACAAATAAAACCCCAGGAAAGGACAAGATGTGATCTCCTGACACTCATTTGCTCTTGAACCACCTGGGAGTTCTCTCCAGAAGCAGATTGTGTTCCAGGCAAACAGCACCACAGCTGCTTCTTTTGGCTGCACACTCCAGGGCTTGCCCTCCACAGCTAAAATTCATGAATATCATCCAAAACAAAGCTTTTCAAAACAGGAGAGGCGACCTCTGTGTCCTGTCTGGCAGCTCTGGGGGGGGAGAAGCACATGGAAAAAGGGCTGAGGGATGCTATTCCAGGCAATGCTGAATATCCTAAATCTGGTCCTAAAGGCAAAGATGTTTCCTTACTTTGCCCAAGTTATTTATCCCCTTGGGATGGAGAAAAATCCTAATTTTCTTCTTAAAACAGAGCTCCAACTTCTGTGTGATGAACTACAACAGTGCCCTGCTTGGGATAAGAAGTTTTCCCATTATTTGGGGCACATTCAATACTTTTTAGGCTGCACTTCCAGGGAAATCCCCACCATTCCCACAGCCTTGGAAGGGTCCTGGGACAGGGATGGTGTGTTTGGCTTTGTTGTTCATTTTGGGGTTTTTTTGTGATGGTTTGTTTTATGTTGTGTAGGAGAAACCTCCCCCAGGAAGGTTCAATCCTGCTGGAATTCCCCTGGGACAGCAGGTCCAGGGTCTATGAAATGGGCCATGAGAGGAGTTTGTCTCCTGGGAGGGTGGGGAATTCTGGCACAGAATTCCCAGATTTGCTGTGGCTGCCCCTGGATCCCTGGGAGTGTCCAAGGCCAGGCTGGACAGGGTTTGGAGCACCCTGGGGTGGTGGAAGGTGTCCCTGCCCATGGGATGGGATGATCCTGAAGGTCCCATCCATCCCAAACCATTCTGGGATTTTACAATGACACCAAGCAGTTCCTACAACTCTGTCACAAACCAGGAATTTTAATCTGATGAGGAGAAAGGTCAGATTTGAGGGGTGGAGGAGTCTGTGGGATCCTTTCTGGGCTGAAGCTGCACCTTCAGAGGAGACATTTGACATCTGAAGGGTGTTTGGATGGACCAGGTCAGCTCATCCCCCCGGCAAAGCTCCATCCCAAACCTCTGGAACCCCCAAAATGTGGCCCAGGTCACTTAACCCTTCCTCCTTTCCTTGTCACATGTGTCCTGCCTCATCCAAAACATGACCAGAGGCTTCTGGCCAGGACATCCCAACCTTTAGGATCTTGTGATGTGAAAATAAACCAGTGATATACCCACATGAGAGTGTTACACAGATAAACATCTGTATGAATAAACGAACAAATAAATAGATTAATTAATTAATTAAAATAGTAAAAGAATATATAAATATATATATTCCTATATATAAATATATAGGAATATATAGAAATAGATCTTTATATTGAAATGTATAAATATATAAATAAATATATATAGATAAATATATACTTTTTTATATACACAGATTCCTAGATTTGCACTGTTCCCTGTCTTGGCTGAGGCCTGTTTTAGAAAGGAGACAGCAGTGAACTTATTAAGAATCCACACTCCTGCTAAAATACCTCTTTAGTACAACAAAACACACGATTGTTGAACTGGGAAAAGATATTCCATAAATCTCCCAAAGTCAAACACCATGCCGGGAATATGGAAAAATACATCTATATATTAACTGCTCTTTTAACAGCATTATTTGACCCTTAGAAAAAACAAACAGAGGAAAGAAAAACGTTACAAGCCCAGAAAAAAATTCTCTGCCTCTTATCAAAAGCACATTTGAAGAGAGGCCTCGGAGGCATCTATTGTTTAATGGGCTATGCTTGATTTATTGATGATTATGTAGCAAAAAAAAATTCATGTAATCATTCCAAGGCCATGAGAGGTGCAGGGCTTCAATTTATTAGAGCTTGGAACTAGAAAATGGCTATTTTTTTTTTCTCTCTCTCTTTTTTTTTCTTTTTTTTTTTTTTTCATTCAAAGAGTTTTGTTTGCCCAGCAGCATGAAAGGGTTTGATGGGCAAATCCCCCGGAGCTGAGCCATTCCTCCCTCCTTTTCCAGGAGTAACTGGCCACACGAGGCTGCAGTCAGAGTTTACACAGCTGGAGCTCAGAGCAACGAGTTCACTGCTTTTATTTTTGGCCTCTTGGAGTGATGGCAACGAGCCCCTGTCCCTGCGTGTCCCTCAAACTCCAGGGCTCTCACCCACTGTACTGGTTTGAAAGCAAAACCAGTGAGATTCCAAGTCAGAAATACAATGTAATAGGGAAAAAATAATAAAATGCATGTAATAGTACAAAAGAAAACCACTGGCAGAGTCAGAATACAACCTGACATCCCACTAGTTGGGGTGGTGGTAGCAATCCAGATAAAGTGGTTTTGTTGAAGAAGTGATCCTCCTGTCCACTGGAAACCAGTGGGTAAGAGCAGCTTTGGAGTTCCAAATCTTAGATTTTTTCTATGTAGGAAAGGCTTGGCTCCTCCCCCTGGCTGGAGCATCTCCCAGTGGGATGATGGAATTTTATCAGTCATGGCCCATTAACAGGAGATATCTCCTGGAGGGAGGATGGGCAGTGGAAGAGATAAAAATCCCATCTGGTTTTTAACAGATGGTGATAGAATACAGGCTTTTGGGGACATCTTGACATTGTAAGCTAGGACACTCACCCACAGGTGGCTGCTGCTCCATCCCACCCATGGAATTCATGGAATCGCCTCTTTCTAGGATGAGAAAGGGGAAAAAAAAATCAGAGGGAAAAGCAGGAAAAAAAATCCAAAGTCAAGAGTGGTGTCAAGGCCAGGTTGAGGAGCTTGGAGAACCCTGGGATCGTGGGAGGTGTCCCTGCCCATGGGATGGGATGGACTTTAGGACCCCTCCAACCCAACTCAACCCAACCCATTTTAGGGTTCTGTGATTTTAAGGGGTGATGGTTGTTCACATTCATCTTCAGCATCAACTAGGACAGTCCAGAAATTCCATAGTCACTCTTCCCACCAATGCACAGATTTGGCCCAGATGTTTTGGCTCTGCATCCCTTTGTTGAATTCCAGAGCCCTAATTTTTCCATTTTAAACCCACTTAAAATGCAAGGGAATTCCTTTGGCTCCATCAAGCAGAGCTGTTAATTAATTTTTGGGGTCCAAACATGACTGACATGGTAGAAACACATGGAGAAGATCCCTTTTCTCATGGATTTTAACACCTGAACAAACCCCACAAGGAGAAAGAAGGGACACAACAGCTCAGAGCAAGGGAAGAATCCCAAAAATCCTGAAATTCCTCTGCTGGATTTTGCTACAAAATCATAAAATCAGTCCTGGAATAGTTTGGGATAGAAGGAACCTTCAGGATCATCCCATTGCATGGGCAAGGACACATTCCTCTGTCCCAGGGTGCTCCAAGTGTCCAACCTGGCCTTGGACACTCCCAGGGATCCAGGGGCAGCCACAGCTTCTCTGGGAGGCTAAAATAAAATTATAAAAAAATTAAATTAAATTAAATTAAATTAAATTAAATTTAAATTTAAATTAAGTAGAATAAAATAAAATAAAATAAAATAAAATAAAATAAAATAAAATAAAATAAAATAAAATAAAATAAAATAAAATAAAATAAAATAAAATAAAATAAAATAAAATAACATAAATAAAATGGCCACCTCCATCCTGGGAGATGTTTTTGCCTTGGGAGCCCCTAAATTGAAGAGAATCCAGGCAGTTTATCCCAAATCAATCCATCAGGGATTCTGGTGATGGGGCAGGACACGATTTCCCAGCTGGAAACATTTCACTTTTCCTGTGTTGAAGTTTGCAATGAAATGTCAAAATATTCCACAGAAAACAGACCCTTTTTTTGTGGTGGAGATAATTTAGGTGAAAACTCCACTTGCCACTGAAAAATGACTTTGGCAGAGCTGTTTTTTCTGGCTTCTGTTCAGAATAATGTGGCTGCTCCTCCCAAACTTTCTTCAAAATCCTCCTTAAAAAGTTTCTTTTCTGGGATAACTATAAAAAATTCAAAAATAAATGTATTTATTGAACTGCTTCTGTGCATGGGCCATTGTCTGCCTTATCTTAATAATCTGGTTTCGTGGATTCCTCGTCCTGACACATCTTTTCCTTCTATTTTTTCCACCACAGAGTAAAATTCCCTGGATCTTGGCACTATCACTCTTGTGTTGTTTCCAGTGGGATATTTCCCATTGGGATATCAATACTAAAATTGTTAAAATTGATAATTCTGATATCAATATGGCTATTTTTGTGCTAATAATGATATTTAGAGCTGCTGCAGACACAACTATCTATATGAAGGATGAGGAAGGGACTTCCAGGTGTATTTTCCAGGTGGAAATCAGGAAGTTGGATTCTAATATGGCTTAATTTTCCTCTGAATCACTCTAAAATTGTGTTGAATTCTTGTGGTCTAATTCATATATTTAAAAGTAGGAGAATCCTGATTCTAAAATTTATCATGTGATTCCTGATGTAGATTTTGAGAGAAGTTTCCAATGTGCTCTATTTAAAAGTAAAATAATCCTAATTCTAAAATTCATAATGTGATTCCTAGTGCAGATTTTGGAAGAAATTTCCAATGTCTTCTTCAGATCTTCCTTGAGGAGTTATTTTCTATTCTGAGTTGACTCCCAAATAATTTCCCACTCCATGTGCATCCAAAATCACCAGAGCTTGGGGGGAAAAAAGATAAAATTCAGTTTTTCAGAATAAAAGTGGGAAAAGGTGATATTTGAAGGTCAATCCTATAAAAAATACTCCACAGACCTGTGGAAATTTCCTATTGGATTTATTTTTATGTCCCCCACTGCCATTCCCTCAGGAAGAACCAAAAAGGAAGTTTCACCCCAGGGATGTGTTTGGAAAAGTAAAGCCAAGATGTCCCCAAATCCTTGGTGGCAAATCCCTGGTGCTCAAGTAATTAAAAAATAATAATAATAATATTTTGAGAATTCATTTTCCAGTCTTGGTGGCATCTGATCCCATCTGATCCCTGTGCCCATGGAAGGTCTTTCCCAACAGGACTTTGCTCTTTGCTGGGCCCCCAAACAACAATGACAGAACCTGGAGCCCTGCCAAGCCCAACAATGGCCTTTCCTGCAGCTTTCCTGGAGCATTCCCAAAATTTCCAGGCCTTCAGACAGGGTGTAGCATGGCAAACCTGAAGATCTTGGGATTTAAATATCCAGCTCCACACAAGTGACTCACAGGGCTGAGAGTTTCCTATTTTCCCAAAATACATTTTCCTGGTGAGGTTTTATTGTCAGAGTCAGATGCTGATTTTCTGAGGATCAGGAAACAGTGAAAAGTCTGAGAGGAGTTTTATGGGTTGGATGGGTTTGTCCTGGAGTTTTGGATGTTTTGGATTGGGTATCTTTGGAAATAAATTCGTGCCTCACTGGTGCTTATAATGAGGAAACAGAATTTCTTCAGTGTCCAAAGAAAAGTTGATCCCAGTGAAGATCATGGAATCCCAGAATTCCAGAATGGTTTGGGTTGGGAGGGACCTTAAACATCACCTTGTTCCATCTCCTTGGACATTTCTCACTCTCCCAGGTGCTCCAAGCCTTGTCCAGCAGTTCCAGGGATCCAGGGGCAGCCACAGCTGCTCTGGGAATTCCATTCCAGGCCCTCACCACCCTCACAGTAATTAATTCTTTCCCAATAGCCCATCTAAAATTCCAGCAGGGGATTTTGAAAAATCAGCTGTTACATTTGTAGAGCTGCTGTCCCCAAGACCTCGAGTTTGGTCACCTGTAAATCAAAATATCTGAGAGGCCCAGAAGGTATTAGAGGAAAAGCTGATGGATTTTAAGCATCAGGTTTTTTGTCAGAAGAAAATTGGATTCCTGAGGTGTTTTCCTGCCGTTGGATTTGCTGATTGGAATCTGTTCCAGCAGGATCATCTCAGATCCTCAACCCAGAGGAAAGAAATCCACAGACACTGGACAACACAGGAAAAAATATTTGCAGCCAGTCCTAAAAATTTATCTCTGCAGCTTTGACTCCCAGCAGTGACACTGCCACCACCCAGAAACTGTGAACTTTTCCTTATTTTCCTTATTTTTGCTGGAGAATCATGGAATGACTCCATCCCCTGGATTTATTCCACCCCATGGAGGATGGGACCTGATATCCCTATTTCCTCCTGGAAATCCCTGAGCAATGGCTGGGTCTGGCTGGAGCACTCCCCCAAATCCAGAGGAATTCCTAGGAAAACTCCCAGGAATCCTCTTTTTCACAATGACCAGGAAATGTGATTTTAATTTTTTAGTTCAGGTTGCATTTGTCAAATGGACCCATCTGGGGTATGGTCATATTAGGATGTCGTAGAAAAGGTGCTGCAAAAACAGCCAGGAAAGGAAATCAGGATAATTCCTGACTTTTTGGGAGAATAAAGAAACCTGACAAGACAAGAAATGGGGGGGGAAATCTTGGAAATGGAAAACTGAAAAGTGGAAAAGGTGGATCAAAGAACCATTTATTTCATGGCATTTATTTAATCTGGGAGAATGATAGTGAGGAACATTTGGAAAAAGGAAGGATTTAATGGATAACCTGGAATAACCTGTGGATAACCCTGGAATATTCAGTTAAATCCCTTTGGATAATCATTTCCATCTTCTCTCCAGGCCTGCTGGAGTCCCCAGGTGTCCTCAGAAATCTGCCACCTCCACCTTTGACTGCAAACCTCCATGGATGATGAATATTCCATGGTTTTCTTTCACAGTTATCAGCAGAATTCTGACCTTTCCCCAAGGAATTCTTGTAATTCCCAAAACTATTTTGGATTCTGCTTTTCTGCCTTATTTTTTTCTCCCTTTCCAGTGCTCAGAGCCTTCCTTTCCCATCAAAAAGCTCTTCTGTGACAGCCTCTCCTTGAGAAACTCCATCCTCCCACCACCTCCAGCTCCATTTTCCCTGGAAAACTCCATTCTGTCAGAATGTCAAGGGCAGGGATATTAAAATAATCTCACTAATAAAGAACCCAGAGCTCAAATCCTGCTGTGGTTCAGGGTGGGTTTGCTTTAAATCAAATTTCTGAGGCTGCTGAGCCTCAAATTGTGCTGTGAAATGAGATGTGATGTCCCACCCTGCCTCATTTTCCCAATTCTAATGGAAGAGCCAGCATTCAATCCATCTAATAAATGGAAGCTTCTGGAAAATCTGGGAGAAGATTTTCTTGCTGTGTGCAGGGAAGAGAAAGAGCAAACGCCCTGAGGATTTTCTCAGATGGAATTTCAGAGAAGGTTTAATCTTTAATCTTTAATTTTTAGGTGGTGGCCACCTTTGCCTGCCTTTCAGACAGCAGCATGGGCAAAACTGGATTTCCTTGGGTAATTTTTACATATGGTGAGAGAGAAATAGGGAATTATTTTCTGGTCTTTACCTATTTTAAAAAGGTAATTTTGGTGTTTATTTTCAGTGCCTCTTGCACAGCTTCAAGAAATAAAAGTGAACTCCAGTTGTCTTTTAATTATAAATCAACTAAAAATTCTTTAAGTCTGATTTTAGCTCCTGTCCTCTAATTTTCCAGGTATTTCCAATCAAGGAAAACTCAGTTCCTGTTCTCTTGGTCCCCCCTAATCCATGTCCCCAAGTGTCACATCCACAGGTCTTAAAATCCCTCCAGGGATGGGGATTCCACCACTGTCCTGAGCAGGAAAATTCATCCCAGGAATAAGGAAAAAAAAAATTATTCCATGGAATTCAGAGATGTTGGATCTTCTGGATTTTTTTCTCTTGCACAGAGTAAATTCTGTAAATTAATCAGATTAAATTCTGCCTGCACATCTCTTTTTCCTGACCAATATGGTTCTATTGTCACACTGGGATTTGCAATTCTTCTCTTTATTTTAATATTAAATGATTACACATCAGATATTTTTTTAGAAGAGGGTTGACAGCTTTTAAACTTAGGAATTCCTCTTTCTTTTCATTTTGTGATTGTTCTTTTTTTATTTTTTTAATTTTTTCAGTGTATAGAACTCTTTCAGAGCACTGGGAACTCTTTTATTTCAGCTTTAAAACTTTTATATCACAGGTCAGAGAAAAAGATAAAGCAAAGAACAGACAGGAATGGCCAGAAAATCCAGGAGGACGAATGAAAAAGGGAAATTCAAGAATTTCCAGGTCATGCTCATGCTGATGGATGCTCCTTGTAGATCTGGAAAATGTCTTCATGTGGAGCATCACAAAAATATAAATCATAGAAATCATAAAAATTGCAATTGAAACTTTTTTTAATATACTTTTAGATAAGGAAAGGAAAGGAAAGGAAAGGAAAGGAAAGGAAAGGAAAGGAAAGGAAAGGAAAGGAAAGGAAAGGAAAGGAAAGGAAAGGAAAGGAAAGGAAAGGAAAGGAAAGGAAAGGAAAGGAAAGGAAAGGAAAGGAAAGGAAAGGAAAGGAAAGGAAAGGAAAGGAAAGGAAAGGAAAGGAAAAGGAAAGGAAAGGAAAGGAAAGGAAAGGAAAGGAAAGGAAAGGAAAGGAAAGGAAGAAAGGAAAGGAAAGGAAAGGAAAGGAAAGGAAAGGAAAGGAAAGGAAAGGAAAGGAAAATAGTCCATAAATAAAATTCTTTTTTTTTTTCAGGAGGGAGCATTACAGTCCCCAGCCTGACCTTCCCCATAACAGGATGGATACACCCAAGGAGCTTTAGGAAGGGCCTCAAATTAGGGAAAAATGAGCACATCCCTCCCTGACAAAACCCAGCCTAAGGAGCAAAGAGCTCATTTGCCCTCCCTCGCCCTCCTGATTTATTTCTGGGTGATTAATTTTGTGTCCTGTCCACCCTGGGTATTGTATGACAGCTCTTTCCTAAGATTCCAGAGGTTTATTTCTTTGGAAAAACTGACTCTGCCTTCAGTGTCTCGCTCCTGAAGATAAATCACAAAGCCCAGATTTCAACTGGGAGGGGGAGGTGTTAAAGTTTACCTTGAGTTTGACAGGGAGGGTGTGTGGGAGTGAGGTTAAAAATGACTTTAATTGATTGTAAATCTGGATTTACTGCTCCTAAAACAGACTAATAGATCAATCAAAATGAAATAATTTGATTCCTCCACCACAAGCCTCAGGTGGCTGTGAGTGACACGGGTGCTGGTAATGATGATAAATAAAAAAATTCAGTAATTCCCATCCCTCCAGTGCTCTTGGCAGTTATTCCTCAGTCTGGAGCTGGAGCTCCAGGAGGAACCATTAGGATGGTGTGCTCTGACCTGTTCCACAACACATGCCAGGGAATTTCATGCAGGAATTCCTGCTCCAGGACTGGAATTTCTGCAGCAAATCCCACAGATGGATTGCAGTGCTGATTTAAAGCCACCCAGTCATGGAGAAAGCTGTGGATCCAGTTCAGGTGCAGTTTGGACAGCCTGGTCTTTATTTTTAGATTGGTGCAATATGTAATCATTGGAAAAGTTGGATTATAAATCTGGAATTACTCTTAACATCTGATTAAAAAATAAGACAGGCTTAGGGGGCTGAAAGAAAGATTTGCAATGATTTCAGCTATGAATGACCAAAGCCATTCCAAGTAATTTCCAAGTAATCCAAGAGAACCTCCTGGCCTAAATAAACAACTGCTGGGCACCTCCTGTTTGGACCCTAAAATCCTAAAAATTCCACTTCTGGACACAGCCAAAGGTCCTTGGCTGGAGCAGGTGAGCACTTTGGAGAGGAGCAGTCACAGATAAGCTGAGGAATGTGAAATATTGACTTCCAGATCTGAATTTCCCTTAAGGACAGGTGATTCAGAAGCAGATCTGATATTTTTGTTCATTCCCTCACTCTCTGGATCTTCTGTTTCTCTTCTGTTGCTGTAAAGGGACCTTGGGCTGGCTGGAGTGGCCTGAAATGTCTCATTTTGAGACAATTTTTGTTATATGAGATACATCCTGTCCCTGCTGGAATCTGATGAGTCCCTAAATCCATCCAGAGCAGTTTTAAGGGGCAGTGATTGAGCTCTGAGCCTGATTTCATCATTCCCAATGAGAACAGAACCTCAGTGGTGACACTGTCTGGCTTTAGTGGAATGATTCAAAATTAAAATCTCAAACTAAAATGCTGAGGCACTAAAGAGAATATTCTTCTCCACTTTTTCTTTTCAGTCCTAATCAGCCAAAAACCATAAATAGAGAATTCAAGGAGGAGCAAGTTTGGCTCTGTGGTCTCCTGGCTGAGGGAAGCATCCCACCTGATGTGGAATCACAGAATTCCAACATGATTTGGGGTTGGAAAAGAGCTTAAATCCCATCCAGTGCCCCTGCCTGCCATAAACAGAGACACCTCCCACTATCCAAATTGCTCCAAGCCCCATCCAAGCTGACCTTGGGCCCTTCCAGGGATGGGACATGCACAAATTCTCTGGCCAAGCTTTTCCAGAGCCTCCCCACCCTCATGGAATAATTTCTCCCTAATTTCTCACTCTCAGCATTTGTTTTCCCCTGGCTTGTTTGTTTTCTCAGCCTCCCACACTGGAATATTTGCCTGTGGGTGCCATGAATTTCTCTCACCTCTCACAAACATCAAGCCTTGCTCCTGAACTGCCAAAATATTTGGATATTTGCAGTGGGGAGTGCTGAATGTGCTTGCCCTGAAATTACAGCACTGGGCAGCAGGGATTTGATGGACAGGTGTGATCTGGGAAAGGGTTTTCCTTGGGAAAATTTTGGGTGAGGTCATGCAGATGGTGGAGAGGATGGAGATTTGTGTTGGGAGGTGTTTGGGAATTTTCATGTTGAGGAAGGTGACATGGTTTGTTAAACATTGCTGGGCTGAGGAGCACAGGAGGTGACAAAGAGGGGCAACAAGCAGGAAATGATGAAGAGATAAAAATTAGATTAATTTTTGCCTAAATAAACTTCAGCTGAGAGAAGGGAATCAATGGGGCAGCCAAAAAAGATCACATAAATATCAGTTGGTGCTTTACCCCTTTTGTGATTTTGGGTTTTTTTTTTTGCATAGGATGGGTTGGGTTGGAGTGGAAACTTAAAAATCACCCAACCATGGACAGGAAGACCTTCTACTATCCCAGCTGGCTCCAGGCTGGCCTTGGACACTTCCAAGGATCCAGGGGCAGCCACAGCTCCTCTGGGAATTCCATCCCAGGGCCTCCCCACCCCCTGAATAAAGAATTCCTTCCCAACATCTGATCCACCCCCTCTGTCTATCACTTTATGGCCATTGTCCTGTCACTATCTGTAGAAAAAATCCCTCTCCTTCCTTTTTTATGGATTTCCAAGGCATGCTGGGTGATAGTTTTGGTTATTCAAACTCACGGCTCTGGGATTTAAATATTTTTAACTTTTTTTTTTCCTGTGATTCTTCTCTCACCAATTCTGCTTTAAGGAACTCATCCTTACCCACCAAGAAATGCAATGAGACTTCTTGGGGTCATTCCTGTCTTGCTTTTAATGAATTGCACACATGCAAATGTTCTTTTATTCTATTTTTTTTAAATCAGATTGACAACCAAGCTACCAAAAGTGTTACCCAACAGCTCATAAAGGTGAGTTTTCAGCTCCTTTCTGAAAAGTCACAGTAAAACTAAGCAGAGAACCCAGACATAAAGAGGGTTTGTCCCTTTGCCAACATGTTATGGATTATTTTACAAGAGCTTTCAGTCTGGAAGTCCTTAACCTGCCACTTCAGCTATCAACATTCACTATCAGTGATTAAATCTTGACTACTCTGAGGCTGGAAATGGTGCCAAAGATAAACCTGGTTCAGCTCAGCCCAGTCTCTCTTGGCTTGAGGAGCTACCCCGGGGTCACCACAGAGTCAAAGCCCCAAGTGTCTCTCAGGAACCACTCAAGACTCAGGCTCCAAGCCCATGGAGTTTAAAGTTTTATAATTTAGATCTTTTTTTTTGCCAGGGCTGTGAACTTCTTACCACGTGGCTCTTATAAAAACAGAGTTATTCCATTTCTTGCTTCTTCCCAGACTCGTACAGAGTTCCCCCATTTCAGCTTTGCTGTTTGACAGAAGGTATTTTATCTTTCTGGGGACATCTCCAGAATGATTTGCTGAAGGAATTTAATTTTTTTGCCTCTTCCCACGTTTGCCAGGCTTTCCCTCCCTTGATTTCCATGATTTTCTGTTCTTTTAGTTTGTTGAGGTTTTGCTTTATGGATGCAATCTCCACATGCCCACAGGAAAATGAAGATGCTGCTACAAGTATTCTCCTGTTGTTATCCTGATCAATACCCTGAGATTGATTTTATTTAAAAGCAGACTCAAACCAGCCACACACTTCCCTTCCCTTCCCTTCCCTTCCCTTCCCTTCCCTTCCCTTCCCTTCCCTTCCCTTCCCTTCCCTTCCCTTCCCTTCCCTTCCCTTCCCTTCCCTTCCCTTCCCTTCCCTTCCCTTCCCTTCCCCATGGTTAATTTAATTGGAATTCCTTCTTTTCTGTAGCTTTCACTGCCACACTTGGACATTGGGGAATTATTTTTCTGCTTATTAACTAACTTTGGTCTCCATCAAATCAATTATTCATTGACTTTCCTCAGATCTCTCTGGTTCTGTGACCTCTTTATCCCTTCTTTAAATACCAGTTCAACCCTAATAATGAATCCCCTGATTTATTAACCCATCCCCATCATGGAATTAATTCAGGAATTAAACCCCCAGCCTGCTCCAGTTTGATTTGAGGCAGCCACTTTGCTGCAAGATTCCTTTCAGCTGGGTTTGAATCCAAATAAAAGGAGCAGGGAAGGAGGAGAGAGGATTCCATGTGCAATTCCACACACCCTGCAAGCCAGGGAAAAGCAGAGTTAGGCTGGACTTGAGGCTGAACAGAAGGAGAGCTGCAGGCCAAGTCGATTAACAGAATTAATCTTCAGAGCTGTCAGGTTTCACTTTTATTTTATGGTGACTTTATTCCTCTCACACACAGCCCTTCATTACTGGGCTGTTTGGGATCCAAGGCAGACAGAACAGCAGCTTGACCTCGCTCATAAACCCCACTACTGAGGCAGCTGCACAACCTGAAACCAGCAGAATTAGCTCTGAGCCTCAGCCTTCCCCTCCCTTCTCCCTCTCCCTGCCTTGATTAGTTCCCACCTGTTTAGTCTTCATGGAAATGTTGACTTTTATACTTTCCTGTCTGGCAAAGACACATCTCTTGCCCTATTTTATTTTTTTTTTCTTCCCTTCTTTCTCTCTTTCTTTCTGGGAATTGAAAAGTGAGCTTCACGGTGTCATTTTAGGGTTCCCTGCAGACAAAACACTTTTTTGGGCCAAATGAAGCCGTTGGTGTGTGTTTGGAGTGGAAAGGTTCAGTTCATGTGACAGAGACCAAAGAACATGTTACAGCAATGCTGTTACCCCTTGGTGATCTTCAGAGCTTTTCCATCCAATTTTATTTTTCCAAAGGAATAATCAGACAAAAAGGTAACATGTGAGGCTCACCTCATTCTGGATTAGGGGCTGGAAGGGGTTTTTTTGGTTTTTTTTGTTCTTTTTTTTTTTTTTCTGGGTAGGCTCTGGATGCTGTGGCTGGTGCTCAGCTCTGAGTTATCCCTCTCAGGAGAGCAAGTCCTGGCTTTGGCAGGACCAACAGCCTCATTAATTACTCCAGAGCAGACATCTGGCAGCTCCAGGGCTGACCTAAATTGGCTCCATCAGGATTCCTCACCCCTAGGAAAGGTTTATCTTCTGGAACAGTGTGAAGGTCACTGGGGGGACAGGAGCTCTTCCTGTAAAAGTCTGGATGGAGCCTGGGAATGGTGAGGAAATCTGGAGCTCTGCTGCTCAGTGATGTCATTTTCTGCTCCTTCCCAGCCAAATGTGATTGGATTCAACCATTTGGTGGGAGGCTCCTACACTAAGTCAGGGAAAGCCATTCCTTATCTGTTTCCATGACTCCTAAAAGCAGATTTTGGACCAGATATGGGGAAAAAAGGGGATGGAGAAAGAGGGGATTATCCAGGCAGAGTTAGGAATTTCTGTCCATGTATAGACACCCATTCCTAGAGTTTCTCCAAGCTGGAGGCAACCCCTGCCAGGCAAATAAATCTCAGGAAAGGAGCTGACAGCCCCAGATTATCAGGTTCAGCCAGACCCCCTTTCATGTCCTGATCCAGGGAAGAAAATTCCTGCACTTTTAACAACCCCTGGCTCCTGAGGAGCAGGTGGCAGAACTTCACTCTCCCTACTCCACAAAAAAAACCCCTGGGGACAGGAGGCACCATGTAAGGAAGGATTGTTCCACAAATTTCTTTGCTGTGGTTTGGGTTTCACTGGGTCAGCTCTGAGCCCTCCCCGAGGCTGAAGTGGCAAAGAATTAACCTGGAAAAGTTGATGGGCTGGGATTTGAGTCCCTTAACTGGTCCCTTTTGGCTTGTTGGCTGCTTTATGAGGAGGGTGGGGAGGCAGGGAAATGTGCTCTGCTCAAATTCCCTCCCGTGGAAAGGAGGGAGAAGTGGATGGGCTTTGGCACCACCTCCTTTACTCTCATTTATTCCTGTTATTTTCCACCCAATTGTTCCCTGAAGATTTGGATCTCCAGCTGACAGAAAAAACAGGATTTTTAATTTTTTTTTTTCCCTTCTATCTCCTGGGAGGGTGGAGGTCAGAACTTCTATTTTCTTTTCTTTTTCCAGCACTGTATCTAAGAGCTTGTCAGGAGAACAAATTAAGCTCCAATTAAATTTGTCCCGTTGATCAGAGTCCAGTTATGGAATTCTTATGGAAAAAAGGGAGGAACCTGTCAAGCTCTGAAGTGCTACTGTATTCCACATGTGCCAAAGTGTGCTTGGAGCTGGTGCTGGGATAATAAAAATAACAATAATATTAATATTTATTAATTTGCGTGTCTTGTGCTGCTGTCACTGCAGGGGATTTTTAGCTCTTTCAGGCAAAGATTGCCCAGTTTTCCAGAGGTCACCATGTTTGGAATATGAAAATTGTCCTGAAAATAGATATTTATGGCATTATGTGGGATTATTTAACTGTCAGCACTGTGATAAAGAGCCATGGATTGTTAACAGCAAACAGGGAGTTAATTATTCCAGAGAAGTTGTGGATTCCCCATCCCTGGAAGTGTCCAAGGCAAGGTTGGACAAGGCTTGGAGCACCCTGAGATACCATTTGAGTTTTTCCACCTGTTCTACCAGTGAAACTTAATATGAAAAAAAAAAAATAATAAGTTTTCAGGCACCTGGATACTCCATAGAGCTTAAAGAAGGGAAAAAGAAGAATTATTAAAGTTTGCTCCATGTAATAAGGAAGAAGGAAAGGTAGAAATGAAGAAGGGAGAAGAAGAGCAAGGGGGAAAAAAAGGAAAAGAAAAATTAATAAGAAACAGAAGAAATAAAAGAGAAAGAACAATGAGAAGAGAAAAAAAAATGAATGGGAAGGAAAAATGAAAGGGACTACATTCCCTTTTTCCCCCCTTTTTTTCCCCCCCCTTTTTCCCCCTTTTTTCCCCCTTTTTCCCCCTTCCTTTTTTCTCCCTGTGCCAGATCCAGGGAAATTTTACCTTCAGCTTTCCCTACACTCAGGAATCCCAGGAAGATTCAGGTAAATTCAAGCCCTTTGGCCTACCCAAAGTGGATTTATAATCAGCACCAGCAGAGGAGTTTCCTCAGGAATTCCTTCCCACGTTAATTAGGAAACTTTTGCATTCCAGGCCTCATCAATCTGCTCCTTCCATGTTCAGTCCTGCTGGGAATAAATCACAGCTTTCCCAGGGATATTTTCTGCCTGCACAGCACCAAAGGGAGCAGCAGCAGCTCCCTTCCAATCCTGTGTCAGATTCCAAAGATATCCAGGGAAGATCTCCTGGCAAAACCATCCTTGGCAGCCTCTCTCCATTTGTTGTTCATAAATCCCAAAAATTCAGGTTTGGATCTTTTTCTGTGTGCTCAGCAAGGCTCCTCCAGAATTTTTGCATTTCCTTCTGGCTCCCTCATTATCCTGCTCAGAGGACTCTGGGGGAATCTTGGTTTCCCTGATAAACTTGATCAGTTTGATCATTCCCAAGGGATAACAATGCACAGAGCCAAATTTGGTTATTCCCACTCCTGTTTGGGGGTCAGAGGTCAGTCCCAGTGTCCAAAAAACACCTGGAAAATCAAAGCCACAGCAACACAGACACTCAGTGGAGAGCAGGGAATGCTGAGGAGATAATTGCAGGTACAGAATAAAAAGGAAATGGGAAAGAAATATAAAAAGTAAAAAAGGTGATGTCACTGAAGGAGGTGGGAACATTTTTCAATTCAGCTCCAAACCAGGCAGGTCCTGGTTCTGTTTCCTTTTCCTCTCCACTCTCTAAAGCCCAGAGAGACCTTGCAGGTGGGGCAGGGATCACTGCAGGGATTTCCCTGCCTCCAGCAGCTCAGGATCTGCCTTGGGATGGTGGGGCTGGACAAGAGCTGAGAGCTCTGGGCCCCAAAGGATGATCCAGAACATCAACAGTCACCACTTCATCTTCCTGGACCTTTGCTTCTCCTTTTTCCTTTCCCCCCTTCCCTTTTATTTTCTCTGCCCTAATTATTTCCATGGTTTAGAATAGAGACTCATTAATAGGCAGGCAAAATTTAAGGTGTTTTACCCTTTCCTTTCCTTTCCTTTCCTTTCCTTTCCTTTCCTTTCCTTTCCTTTCCTTTCCTTTCCTTTCCTTTCCTTTCCTTTCCTTTCCTTTCCTTTCCTTTCCTTTCCTTTCCTTTCCTTTCCTTCCTTTCCTTTCCTTTCCTTTCCTTTCCTTTCCTTTCCTTTCCTTTTCCTTTCCTTTCCTTTCCTTTCCTTTCCTTTCCTTTCCTTTCCTTTCCTTTCCTTTCCTTTCCTTTCCTTTCCTTTCCTTTCCTTTCCTTTCCTTTCCTTTCCTTTCCCTCTCAATCAGCTCCTTTTGCCTTATCCCAGAACCACTCCTGTTTTCCTATCCAAAGACTCCATCTCTATTTTAGGAATGAAACATCCCTAAAAAACCTTTTTTTGGGCTCACAAAAATGAATCCAGAGTGGTTTGCACCCCCCACACCCTCTTTGCCTGTCCTTTGTGATGACCACATCCACAATCTTAGTTAAGAATAGTTCCTGCCTCATTCCAGCTCTTGCCCAGGAGTTTATTTTGGAGAAGGATGAGTGGGCTGGGAAGAAGATGAAGGACATTGTCACCTCTGGATGTTTCCTGGCACTATTTATTGTTAATAAAGATGGAACTTCCCTGCCCAGCTTCCAAAATCTATAGGAACAACAATTTTCTGCTTCACTGGGATAATCACCTCCTTAAAATTCCATGGAGGATTCAGGAGAAGGAATAAGGATCCCTAAAAGCTGGGTGTGGGTTCATTTCTTTTACAAAGTGAATTCCTGGGGTTTTCCTTGTGTTTTATAAATAGATCCATGGCTGGGAGATCATGGAATGTGATACAGGGAGCAGGATGTGCCATGGAATCACAGAATTCAGCTTGGAACAGACCTCTGAGATCACCCAGTCCAACCATCACCCACATCCCCAGTGCCACCCCTAAATGGCTTTTGAACACCTCCAGGGATGGGGATTCCCATCCTGACCACCCTTTCCAGGAAGGAATTTTCCCCAATATCCAACCTAAACCTCTCCTGCTGCCACTCGAGGCCCTTTTCCTCTGGTCCTGTTCCTTGGAATAAACAAATATATAAATATTAATTTGTTAATAGATGAATTTTATTTGTTTATAGATAAATAAAAATCTCCCCTGGCTGTCCTCTCCTGTTGTGCAGAGCCAGAATTTCTCCCTGAGCTTCCTTTTCTCCAGCTGAGCCCCTTTCCTCAGGAATTCTCCAGCCCCTTCCCATAGCTCCGTTCCCTTCTCCTTTTTTAACTCCCTAAAAGTGACCAAACCCTTCATTAGGTTTAAAAACCTTCTCCTTCTGCTGCAGTGATGAATTTTAGGACAAAAAGAGCAGGATTCCTTTGGAAAAACCTTCACACCTTATCAACCAGAACTTGATGGAGAGAAAAAAACCCAGGAAAAAACCCCAGAAATTCCCCTCGGGCTGGAATTGTGACAATCCCCGCACAAATTTGGGTGTCACAGCCGGGATTACCCAGGAGGGAACATTTTGGAGCGTTTCCCAACATTCCTGCTGTGCTTTGTTTTCCTGTAGGGAATGCTGTGCCCAGCACACAATGGGAGGATCAGGGATGGAATTTCACAGATCTCTCATTCAGGAATCCCCTCCCTGCTCTCAGCACAGAGAGCAAAGAAAGAAAATCAATTTTCTAAAAATTTTCTAAATTTTCTAAAATAAAAAAAATAAAATAAAAAAATCGGTTTCTAAAAATGACATCCTGGGGGGAAATCTTTCCCAGGAAAGGATCAGAGCCAACGGCATCATCCATCTCATATTCCATTTTTTTTTTTTTCTTCCCCCAAGACTTTTTAGCATTTTTTCCTCATCCTTTCTCCCCATTTTTCTTCTGGTTTCTCTTTATTCTCCTGATCTGGAATTCATTTCTTCCTTTTACACTGATAAATTGCTTCCCTCTGAATTGTCTTCCCAGCACAATCTCCTTTTTCTCTGTTATCTCCAAAACATTTTCTGCCTCTGATTCGGTTCATCTTCCTCAATTTTCTTGATCTTTGTGTCATTCCATTAATTTAAAAGCCTTTTTCCCTCCCTTTAGGTCAAATACATTTATTTTCCTTCTTCCTCGTCCATTTTAAATGTTCAATCTCCTTTTTATTCCCTTCCACCACTGGAGGCAAGGATTCAACTCAGAAATATCATCAAACAACTTCAATTCTGCAGCACTGTCATCAAAATATTCCTTTAAAAATCACATCCCATGACAGAAAAAAAAAAAAAAAAAAAAAAGATATTTCCACCAAACTTCCAAAGTTTCCTAATCAGCATTTAAATTTCACCAACAATTTCAGTTTCCAGTGGAAATGGGGATGAAATTCTGTTTAAATGTCCTTGTGCCTCCATTCTAAATTGAGCTTCAAATCCTGTTTGTGTATTTATTTAATGAGTGTAAAATGCCAGTTAATTACAATAAATCATTTTCTCCAGCACATCCAGTGGGTCCATCTCTATTTTCCTTTATCCAGTGGAGGGAGGAATTTCTGATTGGGCAGCAAAGGAAGAAGCATGAGAAAAAATAGACAAGAATTAATTTATTCACACAAGATGTGAGAAATCCAGAATCACACTGCAAATAAATCAAGGACTGCAGGTACATGAAATTGGAAATTTCATATCCTCTTGCTAGAGAGATTTCAGAATTTCTTCTCTTTCCCTCCCACTCTTCCATGAGAAAAATTTCATGGATTTAATGTGTGCTCAAGCAAGCAGAAAGGTAATTTTCTGGCCAATCCTAAGACAAATAGAGCAGATATTTGATTTGATATGAAAATAAAAGGTGGGATTTTGTTTATAGGTAAAAAAACCCCAAAACAAATGGAAAAATGACCATCAGCTGAGGAATCTTGTACCTGGAGAGCTCAGAACAGGGAGCTGAGCCTGGAGAAGGCTTTTCCTGGATCAGCATCTCCCAGGAGATTCATTTTTATTTGCTTTTTAAACAAATGTTATGGATAAATTCAAACTGTGGTAGACAGTCACCATGGTCCTTTGGCTTCAGGAGAGTTTTGTGGAATTTTAGGAATTCCATATCCATATGGAAGCTGCCCCTGGATCCCTGGAATGTCCAAGGGCAGGTTGGACAGCCTGGGGCAGTGGGAGGTGTCCCTGCCATGGTGGGGTGGAGCTGGATGAGTTTTAGGGTTTTTTTCCAATCCAAAATATTCCAGGATTCCTCAATCTGGGTTTGTCATGATTTCCAGGGACACCTCCCATTATCCCAAACTGTCCAAGCCCCATCCAACCTGGACATTCCAGGGATCCAGGGGCAGCCACAGATTCTTTGGGAATTCCATCCCAGCCAGGAATTCCATCCCAATATCCATCCATCTCTCAGGTAACCAATTCATCCTGCAAAATGCAAGGTGAAAAATCAGGAAAAATGCTCCAAGAGCATTTCTTGGATGCTGGGATACCCAGGAAACTTAGAAAGACTTTTTTTTTTTTTTTTTTTTTTTCCCTTTCTTTTCCCCCCTGATTACTTGGAGCCAATTTCACCTTTAGGAAACTGCCCAATGGGTTTGACCTGATGATGCTGTGAAAACTTTGGAATTTCTTTACATTTCCAGGTGAACTTTCCTTGGACAAACAGCCCCTGCAGCCAAAGCAACCAGTGAGAACAATGAGTCAGAAAAAAAGCTGGAATTAGAAAAACTTTGCTTTGGTCACATCCTGGATTGATTTCCTTTAATGATTTCCCTCTGAGGGCTGTGGTCAAAAATAATATCAGGAATAATAAAATGAGGGAATTTGCCCCTCCCTGCTGCTTCTAATACAGGATTTACTCACCATGTGTTGACAGAGCCCTGCAGACAGACCAAAATGGGAATTCAAGCAATAAAACTCCAGGAAAAAAAATTGGGATTTTCCTGCTTTTGTTATTCTTACAGCAGTTGCATTGTGCTCATAATGTAGAGGTTAAAGGGTCTGAGGGGGTACAGGGACCACTCTTGGGGTCTTTTTTTTTACTCTTTGTAAACTTGAAGAAGAATTTTACTTATTATTGAAAGAATAGATAGATAGATAGATAGATAGATAGATAGATAGATAGATAGATAGATAGATAGATAGATAGATAGATAGATAGAATATTTTTCAATATAAATATGTAGAAATTCAGATTTTCAATTTTTTTTCTATAAAATTACATTTCCTCTGTGTTCCATAAAATTCTCACTCTTCTCCCCCACACAACTGCCAGACAATTACACAATATCTTCATAATGAGTGAAGTCATTATATCATTTCTGTTGTTATCATCCCATCAAAATCACAATTAATAACAGCAACAATTGATCTGGTTTTCATTAATTGAGGAGAGAGATTATTTGAGCAAGTAAACCAGCCCAGATTCAGAGAAATGCTCCCTGCTCAAAGATGCATAAAAGGTGATAAATATACAAGTAGGCAAACAGAATATAAATAGATAAATATGTGAATATATAAATATGTGAATATATAAATATGTGAATATATAAATATGTGAATATATAAATATATAAATATATAAATATATAAATATATAAATATATAAATATATTCATGTATTGATATATATACATATATGCACATATACATATTTACATATATAAATAATATTAAAATAATTAATATCTAAATATTGTATAAAATTAAACCATCTTTTAAAAATCCAACCCCAAAACCACAACCCAGAGCAGATTTGGGGTCCTATTTCTACAAATGCTTCACTGCTTTTCATTATGTTGTTTTATTCTTTTTTATTCCATATTTAAAACAGGATGAGCTGCACCAACCATTCAGGGGAGTATTTGTGATTCAAAAATTCAGTCAAAGGGTTTTATTAACTTTAATCTTTCCCCATTTTCCTGCTGAAAAGATTCAGTTATTCCCTAAAAAAATAAATAAATAAATATATATATATATATATATATATATATATATATATATAAAAGAGAAAATGAGTTGGTGTGGCCTCATCAGTCCTTGCAGTGCCAAAACCTTGCAGGGAACACTTCAAGTTTCCATGGCAAAACCTTATGGGCCAAAATATTTATTCCATAGATCAGGATTCTTATTTTTTTTTTTCCCAAAGAAATCAGGTTTGAAGAAAGAATATATTTATTTAGGAGATTGATTGTGTTGGAAAAAAACTGTTTGATCTCCTCCCAAAGGATACAAACACACAGAACACAGACTGCACCAGGCATTAATTTTGGAGGGTCGTGGCTATTTTGGAAAAACACAGAGCAGCAAATTAAAATATTGCTAAAAAATTAATATTTTTTATACTTAATTTAGATTTATGGATGCCACAAAAGAGCTGGAGCGTGTCCAGGGAAGGGAATGGAGCTGGGGAAGGGAAATGGAGGCTGAGGAGGAACCTTCTGGTTCTGCAGAACACCCTGAAAATTGTGTGTGGTTTTAAATTTGTAAATTTTAATATTCATAAATTTGTGATGTTCAGAAGTGAGACATTTTGGGGGAATGATAGGAAGGAAGGAAGGAAGGAAGGAAGGAAGGAAGGAGGAAGGAAGAGGAAGGAAGGAAGGAAGGAAGCAGGAAGGAGGAAAAGAGGAAAGGAAGGAAGGAAGGAAGGAAGGAAGGAAAAAAAGGAAGGAAGGACGGAAGGATAGGAAGGAAGGAAGGAAGGAAGGAAGGAAGGTGAGGACGGAAGGAAGGAAGGAAGGAAGGAAGGAAGGAAGGAAGGAAGGAAGGAAGGAAGGAAGGAAGGAAGGAAGGAAGGAAGGAAGGAAGGAAGGAAGGAAGGAAGGAAGGAAGGAAGAGGAAGGAAGGAAGGAAGGAAGGAAGGAAGGAAGGAAGGAAGGAAGGAAGGAAGGAAGGAAGGAAGGAAGGATCTTTAAAGAGTGAATCAAAGCATTTTCCAAGATGTACAAGAGGATGGAGTGACAGGACTGGTAATTTTGTAAAGGAAAGTCATGGGAAGGTCATGGTGAATTCATTTTAAAGCATCAAGAATAATTTGAAACATGGGTGTGAAAAAATTTCTATCAAAAATTCCAAGAAAAATCCCAGTCTGGCAAAGCTGTTGACAAAGAAAACTGAAAATGTGACTATGAAAAGTTTAAAGTCAACAATAAGTGTCTACCGATAGAAGAGAAAAAGGAAAATTTTGTGTCAAAACACAGAGAATCCTCATGGTTTAAAGATATTCAATGCTTTATCAAAGTCTGGGACAGTTGTTATAGCCCAAACAGGAATTATGGATTTTAAGTGAGTCAAAGAAAGTTACGAAAGCAAAAGAAGAAACATCTTAAATGATTTGTTTTTTACTTCTTAAATCATTGCATGAACTCTTCATAATTCCAGGAGGGCCAGATGACTTGGTCACCTCAGCAATTTAGAATCCTAAAATCAGAATAAATCTGGAAGTTCTCTGATTTTCCAAAAGCCACGAGCATTTCACTCCAAACCATTCATCTTCCTTGGAAAAAAAACCTGAAGAGAATTTTAACAGAGATGTCACATCCAGAGTGACAACACTGGATTTAATTTCTGTTCCCTACTGTAGAATATATAAAAGGTGGATTCATCATCCTGGAGAGGTTAAAGGATGGTGAAAGGTGTCACTTGGGGATGGTATTTAATTGTGGATTTGGTACTGCTGGGTTCAGGATTGGACCCGATGCTCTCTGAGATTTTCCAACCTGGCTCCAGCTCTGAAAGAAGCAAATCTACTGCTGAGATTCAGGTGGGTTAATTTCCACTGGCTCAGAGGTTTTTGGAGGCAGAGAAACATCCAGCTCATTTTGGGGATTAGTGTTATTACCTGGGTTTTTCAATAATCACCCATGATGGGATTTATGGCTTCTCTGTTCTGGAGAAATGCAACAGGTCTACCCCAATGCCAACATTTCCAGGGAGGGAAACACACTCCTGCCTTCCTGCTCCTGTCTGAGCCAGGGCTGGGAAAACCATTGGCTAATCCTTAGCTGAAGCAGTGACACAACATTTCCAGAAAACAGTCTGGGCTTCTTTGAATTTTTTTTTCCCCTTGGTTCTCAAGAGAGATCTGAGTGTTGTTACAAAGAGCTGATTCAACCTCTCTTTGTTGGAAGGAGCTCACTTTTGGAGAGGAACAAACTAAATCCCACCCCTTTATCCCCCTTCTCATTCCCAAATCTCCTAAAAGAGCTGCCCCTCTTCCCACTGGAAGATCCCATTTCCTCCCCTGCACTCCTGCTGTGCTCTAAACCCACTATCAAAGCTTAAAACAATAAAATTTTGTGAAATCCTCACATTTTCCATTTTGTCCATGTGCCAAGCCCTGCATTCTCTGTCTGGACCAGAGAATGTTTCAGACCTTGCACTGATAAATTATGAGTATTAGGGATATTTTTGGGAAAGTAGTGGAATTTCAAAGACATGCCTTTACATGAACAGCTGCCTGGAAAATTAAGAACTCAGAACAAAACCAGTATCCGATAGAAGGAAATCCTAATTTGTGTCTCTCCTACATTTCTGATTTTTTAGCTGGGCTGTTTTCAAGTTGCCTCTGTGTTGTAAAATCCTCCCTCTCTTGGTGCTTGGAAAGGCCCATTTATGGACCTAAGGGATGATAAAGTCTCTTCACTCCAACAGAACATGGTTGTTCCCAATATTTTAGGGATTTAGTGCTGGTAAAACCACCAGAATGACAAATTTGGGAGAGCAAATCCTCCTGACTAACCCAAGCACAGAAGTTGACAAAGAACATGGAGAAGATCCTTACCTGTGTGATTTATTTCAAATAAATCAAAATTAAAGCTTGCATTTGTTGATGTGGAGCCAGAATCAACATGAAGAGCTGGAAAATTCAGATCTGGAAGAATGCTCACAAGGGGACCAGAAGGTTCTTCAAGTGACTGTGTTGCCACATCCCATGAGCAGATGATGTCCACTCAGGATGACAGAATCAGCCAGATTTCAGAAAAGAAGGATGGACCATGACCTTCAGAGAGGTGAATCCCATGGCTGTGATCCATGACTGGATGTAAGAGCTCCAGAACTTCTCCTGGATTTTGGGAAAGGTGAGATTTCTGCATCTCAGGTGGCTTCAACATCTCCATTTAGGCAGTGGAGTTAACCCTCAGTGGAGATTTTGGAGATTTGATGATGATGACTCAACACATCCTTGCAGATGGCCAAGAGGAGCTGGACTCCTCATTTAGGAGGGACTTTCCCAGGATCCAGAATTCCCACTATGCTTAGGAATAGCCAGACCCTGGGAATTTGGTGGTGCACTTGGTTGCTGAGGATTTTATTCTGCTTGGGCCAAAATAAACCCAAAATACGAGAGTTTGGATTATGGCATCAAATTTGGAGCCTGTTTTTATGGAAATCTGGAGGTCCTTCCTGGAGTGGTCATTGCTTTAAGGAATGTTTCTATGGATTGAGAGGCTCACCAGTCACTCCAAGACAGCTCCCATGGAATGCCAGCAGGGAACAGCACTGCTTCCCAACACCTTTTTTTTTTTTTTTTCCTTCATCCTTCCCAATTTTGTTCTTTCCATCTCTTCCCCAATATTTCTCTGGGATTTTGTTTGTGATTGGTTGAATTTCTAATGTACGGATTCTGGGCCTGAGTGGAGATTCAAAAAAGATCCATAAATTATCCCTAGGGTTGATTTTCACTTATTCCCTGTTGCACGTGGATGTTAAAACAGACAAAAATTGCCTCTCCCTTTTCTCAGTAATTTTTCCAACCCCACTGGCTTTTATTAAACTGATTTATTTATTTTTCCCCTCCTTTCCTACTCAATTTGAAGTGGCTGCTCCCTCATCCCCAGCACTGGCTCACAAAACATATATGGAAAGTGAAATCATTTATTGTTCAATGATTTGCTTTTCTGTTGGTAGATATGACGTGTTCCCTCCTGTTTGCTGGGGCTTTTTCTACCCCAATAACGTGGGGGAAAATAAACAACATTTTTTTAATCTTCTATTTTTTAAAATCTTGACTTCATCCTTGTATTTTTTACCTTTGGAAAAAAAAAAAAAAAAAAGCCCTTTGTGATCTCAACAACCACGTAATGAATACGAGTGAATAACCAGTCTATCCACGAAATGTTTTCCTGGGTGTTCCCTTCTGTACCAGCCAATTTTTCCTTCATTTCAGGAAGGCAGCCAAGATAAGGAAATATTCATCATTTCTGCACTGCATTATTTCAGTGGAAACAAAGGCTCACGCTGTGCATATTTGTGTATATTGTGCCTTGGTTGTAGGCACTGTCATCCTGAATCCAGGATTTTGGAGTGGCTTTGGAGCCTTCCTGTTCTCCAGCCATTCATGGAAAAGCCACCTGGATAAGTGAGAGAAGTTGTGGTTATAATTTTGGTGTTCCTAAAAAACCAAGGATTTGCATTTCTGCCCCTCTTGTCCCCCTCTGAAACAGAAGTTTGTGTGGACACTCCTTGAACCTGATTAAGGAGCTGATCCAGCTGAAAAAGAACCTGGGGGAAAAAAAAAACAAAAACAAAGCAAAGCCAAAGCAAAACAAAACAAACAAAAAAAAAAAAACAAAAAAACAAAAAAAAAAAAAAAAAAAAAAAAAAAAAAAAAAAAAAGAAAAAAACAAAAAAAAACCAAAACAAACCAAAACCGGAATTTGTTTTTGCCTCCAGATCAGCTCCTTGGTGGAGTTCAATGCCTGGTCAGGAAAGCTGCAGGACTGATGTGAGGGCAGGAAAGAGGGAAGCAGGAGGGGAGGGATGTTTAAACTGGGATTGACACCAAATCCCAAAGGCTTTGAAAAGCTTCATCCTGAAGGAATTGTCTGCATTCAGCTTTAGGAACATGGAATATTTTTTAGGTTGGGAAAGGCATCTAAAACCAAAGACCAACCATTAACCCAATGCCACCAGTGCCAGTGCACAAGTGCCACATCCACACGATTTTTTGGGGATGGGACTCCATCAGTGCCCTGTGCAGCAGTGCCAGGGCTGGACAATCCTTTCCACAAAGACATTTTTTCCTGATATCCAACCTAACTATGAGCTAGGAGAGATTATGATATAGGAGATTTTTATGGAAGCAATGTTATGTGTCAGGAACCCTCTCCTGGAATATTTGTATACTGGGAAAGAATGGAATAAATCAGGGAATTGTTTTTCACCTCTTTGAACTAAATCCAGCTGAAGACCTTGCTGACAAATCACTGAAATCATCAAGACACTCTGCATTTTCCCCTGGAATCAGATATTGAGTTGTTCATCCCTAAATAATGACATTCCAGGTGGGAGAGGAATCTGAGGAGAGCAGTGGAAAAAGTTGGGCTGAAAATTAACACCCTATAAGACAGAAAATATATAGAAAAAAAGGAAATAATTAAAAACAAAATTAGTAGTTATAAAGAACAAGAACCAGGCTGTGATTAAAGCCAAAATGAGGAATTCTTTCAACATTTTTACTGTACAGAAAGTGGAAGTTAAACAATTTTTGAATCATGAACAATAACATCTGTGCATGAAAAACTAATTAGCTCAATTAATAAGGAAAGGCTCTCTGCAGGTTTTTGTCTCATTCCCATTAAAAACTCCTCTTCAAATGTCCCATTTGTCCAAAGACAAACTCCAAGATTCTCCTTGCCCAGCAATTCCCAGCCTAAACCTGATTTAGGCAGCTTTAGAAGTGTTCCCTAAGGGATTAAAGGATGGGAGATCAGGACATTGCCAGGGAAGGTCCAGTCAGGAAGGAAGGCTGGGGTAATGCAATTAATTTAATTTAATTTAATAACTGGGCAGGTACACAGCAGCAATCCATGGAGCTCTGCATGGATCTGGAAGCATATGTGAAAAAATCCCACATTCTGCTTCCTTCCCTCAGCATTGGTATAGAGATCATACATGGATTTTTGGCCAAAATAGACTTTTCCAGGCCTGAGATAGCAGAGAGGAAAAGGAGAGGCAGAGAGCAGGAAAACTCCCATGAATGTGTCATCCAAACCCAGATAAAATTTCTGTGACACCAGAACTATAATTATAGTTGTAACTATAATTAGAGTTTTGATCAGACATCTTCAGCGTGCTCCAGCTGATCTTAGCCTTGGTGTGATGGACACAAGACCAAGAATGTAACTGCCATTGGGAAAGGAAACAGGAGCATTAAATTATTTATTCAGAGCTGGGGAGAAAATTCCTATGGGATCTATAAGACAGATTCCATCCCAATTCCTTGTCATATGATCTTATCTGGTTTTTGAGAAATAAAATTTTTCAAGGTAGTCACAGAATCCCAGAATGATTTGGGTTGGAAGGGACCTTAAGGGTCCAACTTTTTCTCCTCCCACTATCCCAGGTTGCTCCAACCTTGCCTTGGACATTTCCAGGGTTGGGGCTTCTCTGTGAAATCCATTCCTGGCCCTCACCACCCTCACAGAGAAGAATTCTTTCCCAATATTTCACCTAACCCTGCTCTCTTACAGTGGGAAGCCATTCCCCCTTGTCCTGGAAGAAATGTAAAGGATGGGTGTAATGAAAGCTGTAAAGGAGAAAATATTTTGAGGATAGATTGGACTTTGATTTTAGGAATTTGGGGTTTTTCATGGATGCTGTACCCATACATGTAGAGCAGAATGTCTCTACATTAATCAGCTTTAAATGTACCCTATGGAATATCCTGCCTCTTACAGCCTGGAAAACAGAAGAGCAGCAATGGGAATTAAAATTCCTCCTGTTCTGCTTTGTCCACATGCACAGGGTTCAAACAAGAATCCAGCTCCTTGTTAAAGTTCTACCCATGGCTCTTCTTTGGCCTCAAACCCATCCATTATTCCTCCATTTTCTTATAGTATGGGAAGGTTATTAAATCCCATCCCAATAGTTCAAGGAGATTGGGAAAAAATCCTAATGGGGGGTGGTTCCCTCAGAGCAGGGAATGCTGGTGGTGATGTAACTGTAGAGGAGGGAAGGATAATGATGCCAGAAGTAAGGAAAAAGTGGCAAATGTTCTTTTTTACTGGGTAGAAGTTTGGGAAGGAGCACAGCTAGGTCAGGATGTGCAGGGGATGATGTAAACTGTTACTGGTTATCCTGGTTTGTGCCAAGGTTGGATCAAGCAGGGATGTTCCTGGTGTCTGAACTGTGGAAAAAACTTCAGGCAGAACTTACTGTAAAACAAGAGATTTCAGCTTGCCAGAACAACTCATTCATGTCTGGAGAAGGATTTTTAATGGTTTTTTTCAATTTTGAATTTATTTTTCCTCCTGTGACAGTTTGCAGATTTAGCATCGCCCATAGGGTGACATTGATCATTCCCAAACGGGGAAATCTCCAAATTTCCATTGGCTGAGAAGTTCCCTTGATGTTAACTGATGCTGCTTCTATGGATCAGGGTATTTTTTTTCCTGAGTGCCTTGATTGTTTCCTCTTGGCACTCTGGAAAACTTTGGCCTTCCCCACAGCATTTCTCTGCCCTGGAAAGGACCATGACATCGGGCCTCAAAGCCAGGGGTGTGGCCTAATTTATTCAATTCTTCCCTCTTTCCTCAGCTCGTTCCTGAACATTAATTGTGTGGGGACTGGGGCAGGAGCAGTGTGTGCTCCAGAGGCTGCCAAATCCAACGGATCCAGCCAAGTGAGAAAAAAAAAAAGGTCGGGTTCAAAAGTCTAAGCGGGAGAGCCGCAGGTTTTCCGATGGCTTTGACATCTCAAAGGCTCTGATGGATGTTTCCTTTGTTTGTTCTGTGACCACGCAAAAGTTCTATAGAAATTCGGGCAAATCCCATGATCTCCTCCCCTTGGCTGATCAGGAGTGAACTTAGCTGGGATTATTTATCCTGGTTTATTATTCCTTGGGCCACATCAAAAGCTCGTCCTTGCCTCTGACGAGCGCGCTTGACGCCGTTTCGAGACGTGGAATACGCACAATTCATAAACAACCTCCTTCCACCATCCCTGCAATACACTGTGGGAAAAATAAATTATAAGGAACTTCGATTCCACACCCAAAATTCCACCAGGGAGCCCTGAAAACAATTTACCTCTTGCTCCTTAATTTGAAGCCTAGCAGCAAATCTGTCCTCTGGATTGGGAGTGAGTCAGAGCTGCAGATAAAAGCGGGTGTGGTGGTGGAAAGAGGGAGGGCAGGAAACAGATGTGTCTGTGGGGTTTCTGTCTGGGCAACTGGGTGAGCTCAGGGGCCCTTGATGAAGGTCTGGGATAGTTCTTTAATTGGTGTAAATTAGGGTTGAATTTTCTCTGATTTACTCAGCAGAGCATCGACCCTGTCTCTGTTTGTATGGATCAGTCAGAATCTGAAAATCCCCAAAGAGCCAAATCTGTCTCCTCTTGGAGACAGTGAAAGCTCACTTTAAATCACTGCACTTATCTCCTTGATTTAATTAATGAATTAAAACTTTTGCTTTGTGAAAGGAGAGAGATTTAAGGCGAGAGACTAAAAATCCCCACCTGGGAGTTCAGGAGCCGGGTCTCCTTTACTGTACTCAAAGCAGCAAAAAAAAAAAAAAAGTTGTGAAAATAAAGAGGGACTTTCTTTCCATAAGGCATCAGCATCGGAAAACGATGGGATAATTGGTTTCCTTTAGGAAGGAGAGTATAGAGACTCTCAGTTCTGCCTCCCCAAATCTCCAGCTCCCCTTTGGAAAAGCTTTCCGTGCATGTTCAGTGATTATCCCATCAGAGGGGAGGACACTGGGAAGCACCTGATGAAGAAACATGGGAAGATCCAAACTAAACAGAAGTGGGAGCAGAAGAGCCAGCTCTGCAGAACATTGGATAACTGCAGCCTTTAATTTTTAAAGGAAAATTTTCCACTTCTTCAGTGAAAGGTCACATCTGGCAAACATTGTGAGAGTGTTAACAATTAGAAAAATGAAATATCTTTGCCTTCAATTTTAGTTGACAAAATAAATACGAGAATTCCATTGATCCTTTTAACAGACCATTGTATTATTCTTTGGGATATAGAGAATTTCCAGCCTATTTCCAATCTGATCCAATTAAAGGGAATGAAACTTGAATGGCAAATCAAGAGGCCTTTCCCCACTTTGGTTCCAAAAAAACCCTTATAAATATCTCAAGGAATTGCTTTTATCCTCTGGTGACTCAACAGGATCCCCATAAAAACCAAGAGGCACATTTTAGATGGGATGTTTTGCATGGATGGACACCAGTGCTGGGACCTGCATCAGGGAATTTTTGTAAGGATTTTATTCCCCTTCCCAGGGAATTTTCCTGTATTATCATATAATACCTTGGAGATGGGGCAAGCTGAGATGGAAATTGCTTCCTACACCCTGGTGTTGTCTTGGGTATCGTGGTAGGTGGTCCAAAAAGTCTCTTTTTGATGTTGTCTCAGGAGAAATAAGATCCAATTTCCTTGGTTGTTCTTGTCAGTGCTCCATAATTTCAGCAGAATTTTTTCAGAGCATCCCAAGTCTTCCCCAAGCTTGAGGAATTGCTCTGGTGCTTTGTTAAAAGGAGTTGTGAGGGTCATTTTCAGCACTGTGCACCTCAGAGGAAGAAGCAAATTCCACCACAACCTAAATGTAGTCATTATTTATCCTCTTCCATCCCAGAATTCCCAGTTTCCTGAGCTGGGTGTCTCCATTGTGGCAGCACAGGACCAATTTCAGAGCATCCCAGGATGGTTTGGGTTGGAAGGGAATTTAAGGATTACTTTGTCCCACAGGCAGGGACATTTCCACTATCCCAGGGTGCTCCAACCCCTGTCCAACCTGCACTTGGACAATTCCAGGGATCCCAGCATCCCTGGGAATTGTATTCCAGGGCCTCACCACCCTCCCAGACAGGAATTCCTTCCCAAAATCCCATCTAAACATCTCCTCTTTTAGTTTAAAGCCCATCCCTCTCACCCAGTCACTTCATCCCTTGTCCAAAGCCTCCCTCCATCTTCCCTGTTGGCTCCTTCAGGAATATCACAATTAGATCACCCCAAAATTTCTTTTCTCCAGGCTGGAAAAATTATCCTGTTGGAACGTGCAACATTTTAGTCCCATCGAAAAAATTTCATTTCTGTTTTATGAGCAGGATTTCTGGTGGAAAAAGATCATATTTGATTGAACATTCTCCATTCTGGAATTCTTTCCAGAATCTCTTTAAAATACACTGGTTTTCCATCAGCTTTCTTGTTTGTAGCTCTTGAACATAAGGAATTAGAATATCAAAGAATCAGACTTGGGGCATGTAAGTTTTACAGAACTTACAGAAAATGTAAATATTTTTAGAAGACGTTAAAATTTTTCCCCGAACATGTCACACAGAGTTTCTTTTAATTCTCACAGGTTTTTCACTGATAAATAAACACTGCGCCACTGAGGAAACTTTGGAATCTTCACAATATCTTTTGGGAAATAATTATATTGATTTCACTCAACAAGAGCCTAGGTTGTTTATTTTTATTGAATTATTTTTTCTTTATTTGGCATTGGTTTACTTATGTAGGAATATCCAGACATACATAAAATAAAATTAACTGAAAGAACATTATTGTTTTGGTTTGTAATGGGGAAAGATTTGTACATTGAACAAATTAAATAAACGGATAAATAAATAAATCTGCAACACACTTTACTCTTTGGAACATTCCCTGAACATTTTGTGGAGTAACAGCAAGAGGAATAAAAGGAAAATGAGTAAAGAAAAAGTCAATTCAATCACTAGATTAAAGTTCAGCTTCTTGTAGTATCTGCCCAGCTGAACCCACCCATGGTCTGCAGGTACAATCCCACAATTCTTCCTCCCCTCCAACCTTTCATTTCCATCTGGAATTTCTCCCAGAACATTTTAACTCTTTTCCTTGATCCTGGAGCAAAGCTTTGATTGCTTGCAGCTGACTAAAGCTGAAGACAAGACATGGAAAAGCATCAGAGGGAGCTGAAGTTGAAGAGCAGAGCCTGGAATGCTGCAACACATCAGGATTATCCCGAGGGTTTGGGAGCTTTTCCATGCCTGGAGGAGCAGTGGGATGAACTCTGTGTCCTGGAGAAAGTCCATGGGGCTCCCATCTGGATGGCAGAGAAATTTTGGATGTGCCATCCCTGGATGTGTCCAAGGCCAGGCTGGACAAGGCTGGGGGTAGTGGAAGGTGTCCCTGCCCATCCCTGATCTTCCCTGGATGATCCTGAAGGTCCCTCCCAACCCAAACCATCCTGGGGTTCTGGGATCTGTACAAGCCAAGAAAGCAGGTCCCCCCAAAAAAATAAATGGACAGGTCCCTTTCACCTTCAATCAAGTAAGAACAAAAGTCCATTTCCTGAGTTTGGGATGTTCTCCATTCCCACACACATTCCCAGCCATTCCCAATTCCTTGGTACCTTCAGAGCAGCCAAACCTCAGCCCTGCTCAGCCTCCTGTGCATCCCCTGATCCTCTTTTCCTCTGCCAGCCTTTCCTTGGCACTCCCATCCCATCAAAGCCCTGTGGCATTCCTGAAAATTCCCAGTTGCCCAGTTTCCAGCCCACCAAGTTTGGGTGCTTTTTTTCTCCTTCAAGAAGCAGCCACGTTTTCATGGAGCCTCCCCATTTTCAGAGATCATTCCCAAGTTGTATCACTAGAGAACAAATATTCCCAATATTTTTTTCTGGGAAGAGGTAAAAAGGCAACTTGTCTGATTTATTTTCCTGTTATGGCTTCCTGATGGAATTCCCACTTTTGCTTATCCTACCAACAGAGAATCAAAGAATCCTAAAGTGGTTTGGACTGGGAGAGACTTTAAGGATCATCTCATTCCAACCCCCTGCCATGGACAGGGACATGGAAGAGGAGGGTATATATTATGTTGGAATAAAAGATTTTTAAGCAACAAATCAATTTTAATTAGAGGTATTTCCTTCATTAAATCAACTATCAACAGAGTTAATTCAATGGGGAAATTCAGCATATTCCCATTTAGAATAAATGGGGGGAAAAGAACATTATGTTTTTCCATCTGAGGGGAACGAGACATGAAAATATTTCCTTCTCTGAAGGCATCTCAAAAATCCCAAAATATCCTTAATGAACAGAAAATCCTTATTTGGTTTGAGACAAAGGTGATGTTGCTCTAATTCTAAAGGATTATTTTAAACTGAAAATATATTTTTAAAACATATTTTTGGAGCTGGAAATAGAAAACCTTCCATTAACAACACTGGAATGAGACATTTATAAAATTAAACTCTTCTATTTATTGAAACAAAAGTCACTGGTATTTAATTACATTATTTTAATTGTATAAAAACTTTGGCCTGGTAATTATATTTCCATATTTTCCAGGCGGGAAGCTGAGATTTCCTACGGAAAGTCTAAGGAGTAGAATTGTCTTAACTCTGCATCTGAGCCTGGCACAATCAGAACCTTTATTATCCACAGTTTGGGGCAAAAAATATCCAAAAAAAAAAAACATGGTTATAAGATTTGGCTTCACATTTATCCACAAGTCAAAATGTTGAGTGGAAAATAAGTTGGGAAATCTCCTCCATCGTGGACTTTGGGAATTTTCTGTTGGGTCAGTGTTAGACCTTGGATTGATCACATGGATCTTGAGATAAGCTGGGATCATAACCAGGGAGATCCAGAACTTCAGGGATAGAAAATCAAGTTTTATCTGGGCAATGTGGCTTTTCTTGGGAAATGGATTAGGAATCATTGCTGGAATTCCTCTGCCACGTTTTTTGTTTTCTTTGCTGATAAGAGTTGGAACCTTCCAGCTCTTTATGAGATCCTTCCATCCTTGTGGGAACACTGAACTTTGCTGCTGGATCCGTGGGAACATCTGGAGTGCACCTGAACCATGGGAATGGCAAAGTCATGCAGAACGACAAGAGGAGGAATTTGTTTGTCCATTCAGATTGGCAGTAAAAATAAAATAAAGTCCTTGGAAGCCCAAAGAGGTGATGGGGAGACCACAGGATCATGGGATCATGGAAGGGACCTTTGAAGGATCATCCCATTCCATCTCATCCCATGACAGGGACAACTCCCACTGTTCCAGGGCTCCAAGCCCCAATGTCCAACCTGGCCTTGGGCACTTCCAGGGATCCAGGGGAATTCTCTGGGAATTCCATCCCAGGGCCTCACCACCCTCCCAGCCAGAAATTCCTTCCCCAAATCCCACCTAAAGCTCCTCTCTGTCAGTGGGAAGATGCTCCAGTTCAGTCCCATTGTGGGAAACAAATATTTGGGAACAGTCAGTGTCTGTCTGTCAGTCTGGAGACACTGCCTGGGAATTGTGTTTGTGGGAATGTTCAGGAGAAGGAGACAGTGAAGAGAGCAGATAACAAAACCTTCCCTTCAAAACAAAGAATTCAATCCAATTCCTGGTCCAGCCTAAAGAATTGAAACACAAAGAAAACCCACAAGGAAATAAGATGGAAAACAAGGCAGGTCTTTTATCCTTTTTTTGTTGTTGTTGTTGTTGTTTTGTTTTCTGGGGTTTTATGTTTTGGGGGTTTTTTTTGTTTTGTTTTTGTTATCTGCTCAGACTTCCATAAAATCCAAGTCCTGACTTGGTGATACAGGGCCAGGGAAAGCCTCAGGACCTGACTCTGGAGGTAATTTTCCAGAACAAAGAGGAAGATGGGGATTCCAGGAGCTCTGGCTCCGTGGGCACAGTGGGACTTGGTCCAAGGCTGGACTTGATCTTCTTTTCCCACCTTAAAGATTCCACAATTATCTCATCAGAGAATGATCAAACCCTCAATTATCAAAACTCCAAGAGCAAGAATTGGTTGGACACTTTGAGGAACTGATGTTTTGACAGATTTTGTCGAGACAAACTCACATTTTGAAGTTTAAACCTTCCACACCAAGGGTCTCAAACTCCCTGGACGCCTCCACGGGCTCTGAAATCCAAAATCCTCCCCAGATAACTGAGCTCCCATTTCAACAACCTCTGCCTCTAATTAAAGGGAAATAAATAATTTTCCTTCCTTCGCTGTCCCTGCTAACATTAAAAACCTGTTTGCATCTCCTGGTAGAATTTTATATAACATTTTAAAGGTCACAGTTTGTCGGTGGACGCCTTTTGTATAAAATATGACTTTGTGTTGGCAGCTCTATCCTGAAAAAAGTTGCAGTTTTCCTGTAACTCCACTAAGGAGCAGGAAGGACATTAGGGCTGGATCCTGCTTTGGATTTAAAACTAATAATCCCCATCCCATTTTTTTTTTGTAAAACTTGTGACTCCTTTCACTCAGCTGATTGACAAATTCACTTTTTTAAGTGCTCTACAATTTCATTTTCTTCCAGGACACAATTTATTTTCTACTCAAAAAATGGGAGGTCAAGACTTTCCCATCGTAAGGAGAATTTTGCTGTTCAAACACAGCAATTGAAGAACCCCAGATTATTCCAGAGCCAAATAATTCTGTTTTCCTTGAAGTTTTATACTCCTTGTTCCTGAATTCGTCCAGATCTGGTGGTGGGTTTTGAAGAATTTTCCATGGAGCTTTAGTGGGAAGAGTTTGAGATGAAAAAGGGGGAAAAATAAAATATATTTGTGTGAATATGGGAAGTGATGAACCAGAGTGAAATCCCAACAGGAACAACAATGACCTGGAACAAAGGAGTGTCAGATGAGCAACTGGAAAAGTTCTGCTGAAGGGACAAAGTCAAAGCTGAGCCATCCTAAATATTAAATAGGAAAAATATCAGTTGCATTCAAATAATTTATTGATAACTTTTTAAATTATCCATTATTAGAAGTGGTTCTGTTAACAGGGATGGGGATCTGTAAAGTCCAAGACTTTTGTAAGCAAATCCAATTTTAGGAGGAGCAGTGAAGACACAAAAACAGGCATTAACAAACAGAATTATGATCTTTTAGAAACCTGAGAATTGACTTAGATTTCCCTCTAATTTCCAAGTCCAAGCCACCATTCCTCACCACACAACCCAAATATTATAGAATTCTGAATTTAGGAAGAGATTATCAGCCCTAAACCTCTGCTTGGAGCAGGTTGTTCAGTGTCCAGCTGGGTTTTGATATCTCCAGGATTGGAGACTCCACAACCTCCCTGGACAGTCTGGCCCAGTATCCAAACACCTTCCCAGTAAAAAAAAAATACATAAATTCCAAGTTCAGATGGAATTTTGTGTTTCAGTTTATTCCTCTTATCCTCTCACTGTTCACAACAGGATAAAATTTGACTCTAGATCCTTTATTAATTTTTTATAATTATTTTTTCCCACTGATAAGAACTTCCTGAACTTTCCCTTCTCTAGGCTGAATTCCCAATTTTTCCATCTCCTTGTCATATACCAGATGCTCCCTGACCCACTTTTGTGGCCTTTTCCTTTCCACAGCTTTCCATGTTTTTCCTGTGGGCTGGGGAGTTCCAGATGTGTCGTCCCCCCCACTGCTATTATCAATTTTAGGGAACTAAATTGGAATTAATGGACAAATATTGGATCAGTGCACATCACTTTTCAAAGAGAGCTGCCAAATCCATCCAAAGAAACTCAGGAAAATGGGATGAGGAAGAGGGAATAAGGTCACATACACCAAATTCCATCTCTGGGAAAGAAACCTCTCTGCCCTACAACTGCCTGTGATTTTTCCAAACTTCTCCAATGAAGGAATTCCCAGATCCTTCCCAGGAAATTTCAACACTTTACTGTTCCCACTGTTCTCCTGATTTTATTGGAATTTTCCCTCTTGGAAGCTGGGATAGCACAGGCAGAGTCTGCCAGTTCTGTGCCATCCCAGGAAAAGCTTAGTGAGGTTTTCAGGAAGAATTCAGGCCCTAAAACAAGGAATTTGTTGTGGATCTTGTGCTACATCCCTCATTTCTGAGAGGCCAACAACAGATTTGGGAATTCCTAAATGGAACAGGCACCTGGAATTTAATATTCTTCCCATACAAAAATCACACCCTTAAGTGGCAAAATTGGTGGGGTTTTACAGAATGGATTGCCAGGTAATTCCTTTTATTTTCCTGTGGGGTAGAAAAGAGGATTTTAGAGAGGGAGAATTCCTCCAAGCTTCCCAAAGATGAAGTTTCATAGGACTGTGGAATTGTTTGGACTGGAAGGGACCCCTAAAGGATGATCCAGTGTCACCCCTGGATGGGCAGGGACACCTCCCACTGTCCCAGGGGGATCCAGCCTGGCCCTGGACATTTCCATAGATCCGGGGCAGTCACAGCTGCTCTGGGAATCCCATCCCAGCCAGGAATCCCTTCCCATTATCCCATCCAGCCCTACTCTGTTTCCATTCAAAGCCATTCCCTCTTATCCTGGCACTCCAGGCCTTTGCCCAAATCCCTCTCCCTTTCCAGAGAAGGCAGAAGATGGAAATATTCCCCAATTTTCCTTGGATTTTGTAAAACTTTATTCCCTGCTGGTCTGGTGGAAAGAGAAAATTTTCCATGAGAAACACCTGGAATGTGATCCCTGTTTGTGTTCAGTTCTGCTCAGGGTGAGAGGTCAGAGCATCAATCCCTAATTTCAGGAACACTTTAGAGAAATGGAGCCACTTCCAGTGGGGGGAAAAATCAGGAAAATGAGGAAAAGTTTTGTGCTGTGAAATTCCTTCTCAATTAATGGGTTGGAAAGGAGCTTCAGGATCATCCCATTCCATGGGCAGAGGGAAATTCCCCTGTCCCAGACAAATCCAAGCCCAACCTGAACTTGGACACTTCCAAGGATCCAGGGGCAGCCACAGCTGCTCTGGGAATTCCATCCCAGCCAGGAATTCCCAATTCCCAGTATCCCATCTATGCCTCTCTCTGGCACTGGGAGCCATTCCCTGTGTCCTGTCCCTCCATCCCTACCCCAAAGTCTCTTTCCAGCTCCCCTTACAAATGTAAGGAAGTTTTAAAATGTAGTTTTATCTCCTCTCTGGAAAATCTTCGTGTGAATATTAAAAGATGATTAATCCTCACTTGATAATTCTGTTGATGAAATACATCAGTCTGCAATAATAATAATAATAATAATAATAATAATAATAATAATAATAATAATAATAATAATAAAATCTGTGTGATTTAGGGTGCCAATCAGCCAACTCGGATTTGGTTTCTCCTCCCATTTGAAATGTCCTGAAGACATTTGGGATGAGCAGACACAATCCAAGAGAACCTTCAGGCAGCCCAGGGGGGATAGAGAAAGGCTTGGGAGAACATCCTGGTGGAAATCAATATGTGTTCAAATATTGGATTATGGCAGATAGTGCCCACATAAATTAATGGGATTAAATTTTAGTAAAATAACCTGACAAATAACCACGTAGCTACTTTTGGAAATTTGGGATTTTTTGGGATATTGATCCCATCAATATTTTGTGATGCAGAACTGTAAGTGCACAGATTCCTGTCCTGTTCCTGCTTGTCTGGTGTTATGGGAGACACAAGACGGGATTTCAGGGATCTGTCAGTCCTGGTGTCTCCTGGATTAAAAAAAAAAATCCTAATTTTGGGTGGGAATGGTATAAAACAGGCAGAAAACCCTTCAGAGTGACTTTTCACTGCCCAACAGCAACATCCATCTCTCCTCGACTGTACCTCCTCATGGAAAAGTTGTGTTTAATTGGATTCAGGAGGACTGGCTGGAGGAAGTTCAGATGGGATTCATCCCAGTTAATTATCCTCTCCCTGCCTTTTTGGGAAGCTTAAAAGGTCACTTAAATATCAAAGCAGATTGTTCTAGGGCTGTTCCCTCTGTCATTTCCAGGTTTAATTCCTCCATTTGAACAGCATTCAGGATCTCTCTACGAATCCACAGGACAGTGAGAAAACAAAATAATTCCAAAATGAATGTAATGTGTCCAACAAATGTACATAGTGTGTAGATAATTTTTAAAAACGGCGATCAAGGAAAATAATGGGGAGTTTATCCCTATTTTTGAGGTGAGAGAAGGAGGTAAGGAGCTGATTTTAAGATTTTCCAGAGCTGTAGGCAACTCCATAGTCCAGCGAGAAGATCCATCAAAACCTCTCGAGGCTTTGGGAGACGTGGCAACTTCATTTTCCTGCTCCACGTGGTCGAGTGCCACTCGTTTTTTTAATGGAAAATAAATGTTTCCAGCACGCAGCTGATTTCAGCTACTCTGAGGGTTTCAGCCTGAGCAGATCCTGCTTAATAAATAAATAAATAAATAAATAAATAAATAAAATTTTAAAAGGCTCCCAGGAGGGTTGTGGGTTTAATCATCATTACTTTCCCTTCCTCTCTCATCTTTCCTCACCACCCCTAATCTGTGCTGCTGCATCTGCAGATAAGAGTCAGCAGAATCACTGGGACTGAAGGATGGTCTGAGGGAGGAATTCTTTCCTTTGAAAGCCTGGGAAGTGTTCCCCTGGGTGTGTCATTAAACTGGAGGCAAAAGCAGATGCAAGCTCAGATTATCTGCTGGTGACAGCAGAAATAAAACACAGTGACTGGCAGGGCGGGGGGGGACAGGCAGCGAGTGCTGTGCTGTGGGATCTGAATGGGATTCAGGGAAAAACAGGGATTTTCCTGTGAAAAAGAATCTTGGAGTTTCCCTTCTGTGCACAGGGGGTGAAGGTGAGGGCTTCCATCCCTCCTGCAAACAAGGATGGTGACGGTACAGAGAGAAAATATTTGATTTGTGCTCACTTTGTTTTCCTCTCTGCTGGACTGGAACTTTATTTCAGTGCTTGGCAGCTGGGAAGAAGTGTTACCTGTGGAGATTTTTCAGGAATGAAGATTTCTCTGAAGCTTCCCTTCCAATCCCTGACAATTTTAATCCGATTTGTGACGGAATCACGGAATGGTTTGGTTGGGAAAGGAGCTTAATGATGATTTGGTTTCAATCCCACTGTCCCAGGTGCTCCAAGCCCTGTCCAACCTGTCCCTTGGACATTTCCAGGGATCCAGGGGCAGCCACAGCTTCTCTGAGCACCCTGTGCCTGGAATTCCTCCCCAAAATCCCACCTAACCCTGCTCCCCTTCATCTTAAAGCCATTCCCCTTGTCCCATCTCTCCAGACCCTTATCCAAATTCTCTTTCCATCCTTCTAGGAAGCCCAAATTTTTATGGGAAGCACAAGGATTACTGTCACTGTGTCTCAGCACTCAGTCACCAGGACAAAAGCTGGAGAGTAAAACCAACCAATAAACCAAGCAAAACTCCTGGAAATATTTGTCCCCTGCTAATTTGAACGTGAGGAATGATCCATGGCAGAATATCCTTGCCCTCTCCATGGGTGCTGCTGGCAAACCCAGGCAGTTGGAGTTGTTGGTTTGTTTAGTTGGGAATTTTGCAGGATGTCTGATTTCTAGGAATGGGCATTGTGGATAAGGCTTGTTTGTTTTGGCTCTGTTTCCATGGGGATAAACAGAAGTGGAGTGATTAATTTCCATTCTGTTGCCATGGTTATTAATAATAATGAGGTGATTATTACTGCACTGTAAACCTGACAGCAATTCCAACGCTGCCATAAAAAATGAGAGAAGGGGGGGAAAAAAGCAACAATGAAAGAGCTGGAGCTGATCCTGAGCCCAGGAAAATCAGCACTCACACGTTGCCTTCGATGAGAGGCAGTGAAATAAAAGATGTTTTCTTGGAGAGCCTGGACTTGCAGACAGAGCAATATTAATAAAACAAGTGATAGATGAGAAGCCCTGACTGACTTCAGCAGATTTGCACCCACTGAGATTTGATGAGGCCGGAGATCTGCCAGCACTGGAGTCCCACCTGGTTCACACATCCAATGGAAAATCAGGATGTGCTCAGCATTCCCTGGGTCGGGTCTATCTCATTATTTTCACCATAAAAAGCCGTGGTGCTGCGTGGGGGCGAGAGTAGAGGCGAGTGAAAATATAATTAAAAAAACAAGCAGCAGCTCTTCCCCCTGGGTGAGTAATGAGCAACTCCCACATTCCTGGTACCTGCTCAGCTGGCTCTGCCTCCCTCCCTGCTCCAAGTGATTTGTATTCCTCCTGGAGACATTGCCATGGTGTTGGAACAACAAGTAACACTCTGTCCATCAGATGGTCCCCACGGGTGAGATCACATTCAGTGAGGATCCTGTGCTCACAGCCAGGGTGGTTTGCACATTTCCCTCCTTCCCAATCCCAGCCTAGGTGCAGAAAGCTCAGGATTGGCAAATCCCAGCCACTGGGCAGAGCTGTTGTTATTTTATGGCATCACCTTTTTCACACAAGCCTTGGAGTGACAGGGACAGGATGGGAAAGTGACTTCACATTCTTCTCCCCAAAGCTGCAGCCTGGGCTGCAGGGCTGTGTGCAGGAAGAAACTGGAGTTTGAACAGCAAATTAATGTGATTTCATAGAAGCCCTTTTATTGTTCCCAATTCACCTCAGTTATACATTTCTAGAATCATTACTCACATGGGTAAAGTGATTTTAGAATGTTAATTCACCCTTATAACCCCCCAAAAGTCTGTAATTGGTGGTCTTCAAAATTTTCACCACCCTCTGCTATCTTGAATCTTTAATCTTGGTATTTTATGTTTTCAACATCATCTCTCCCAGTTTAGCATAGTTGATGTTCCAGCTTCCTTGGGGGGTTTCAAACAAATTATTTAAAAACTCCCAAAATTTTTTCATGTTGTGCACCTGTTGTAAACACTGGTCTAAACTAAGAAATACACCAAAGCAGCTAGATGTAAAAGAGACATGAGAACTAACAGCAAAATGTGCAGCAATAACTGAACAGCAGAACACAGCAACCAAATATAGTTTTTGGCTGGTGCACACACACAAGGCCCAAATTTGTACAGAGGGGTTCAAACCCTGTTCAACTTCACAATAGCTGTGAGCTTTCCATGTTTCCCAAACCAGGGGAAATTATTGGGTGTATTTGGTTCTTTCTTCCCCTTTTTGTTTGTGAGTGCAGGACTGACTTTCCCATCCTATACTTTGCCATCTTTTATCAGGATCCTTTATCTGTCGTCCTTTATCTGCCTTTGACAGAATAAAATCCACAGCCCAGATTTCCTTGTCTGCTGAGGTGGCTTCAAAAGAAGCAGGACAGCAGAGCAGCACTGGCTGTCAAACCCTGCCCCAGAGCCAAAGTGAAAAATAAAAAGTCTTGGCTGTGGAGAGATTTTGGGTTTTGTCCTTCAAACAGGAATCCCTGTGCTCAGAGAATCCCAGGATGGGCTGGGCTGGAAGGGACTGATATGGACAATGTGTGTTGATGCCTTCACAATTCCATGGGTGGGATTTTCCACAGGGAAAGGAAGAGAGCAACATGCAGCCAGGAGTTTGGGATAAAAGGAGGCTGCACCCTCCTGTATGGAAAATCCCACTGGGAAAAGCCATAAAGGAGGCAGAGGAGTCCTGCAGTTTTATTGGGATAAAGGGAGAGAGGCCACTGGGGCACAGCCTGCAGGGTTTTGTCTCTTGAGGTTTAGGAGGCAGGCAGACTAAAGGTAAAACAGATTAAAAAGGTGTTTATAGTGACACTTAGAGTGGGATCATCACTTGTCAAGATGGACCTGAAACTTGAAAAGTGTGGCAAATAAATTCCAGAATCGTGAAAGAGCTTTGGTTGGAAGGGACCTGACAAATCACCTCATCTGGAGTGTCAGGGCAGCCTCCCACTGGACCAAAATCGCTCAGGGACAGCAAAAGAAATCGGTTTAAAAATCAAAAACAACCACACTGAGATTAAATCTGCAGGAGCATGGAATAAAATGCAGGAATATTTCCAAAAGCACCTCTCACGACAACCCCACACACACACAGGAGGAGAGCACACATTACACCACACTTACACCCTCTTGTAACAACAATCCCCTCTGGCCGGGAGCACATGGAAACGGGAGAAACTCCCGGAGTGTTTCGTCTGGAAGAGAAGAAAAGGGAAATAAAAAAAAAATTAAAAATCCCAACCCCAAATTCCGGAAAAAATGCCAGCGCCAAGTTCCGGAGCGATCGCAGCGATGCAGCGCGATCCTCCCTCGGGTTGGGATGGAGGGAAGGGGATGGGGGAGAGGAAGAAAAGGAGGAGGGGGCAGGACAAATTCGTGGTTAGATTGGGAGCTCCCACCCATTTCCTTTCCTTGCCCTTCCCAGGCATGTCAGAGCCGGGAGCCAAGACGGGACGGACAGACGGACAGACGGACGGACAGACGGACAGACGGACAGACAGACGGACAGACAGCATCGCTGACCGGGAGCGAGCCCAGCCCCGCAGCGGGGACCGGGGGAAGCACAAGGGGGGCAGTGCCCTCTGCTGCCAAAACACCGCTGAGGATGAGGAGGGATGGAGAGGAAACCCAGCCATGGGGGCTCCGGGAATTTGGGGATGAGCAGGGAGGGCGGGGGTGGTGCCAGGGCAGGGGGATCACCTGCGGGATCACCCCCCAACAGGGAAGGGGATCCTGTCTGGGGTTTCTCCTTTGCCCCCAGATCACCCCAGAGGGACATGAGGTGGTTCAAACCCTGGTTTTCTCTGAAGCAGCCAAAGAGAGATTGCTGGAGATGGTTTTCTCTTGTTCCAAGGATTGTTTATTATATTTTATCTCAGGCACTTTTTGCCTGGCCAGCAGGATCTGCTCAGCCTGGCATCCATGGTGGGATCTGCCTGCTGAGGGCAGGGCTGATCTTATATAGTTTGTACTGTGTATTACATGTTTACAAAATTTTCCCAATACAATACAATTTTATTCAATGATCCAGCCCTGACCCCATCCAATCCAAGAGTGCCAACGTGTCACCCAACATGGATGACATGGAGAAGAAGGAGCAAAAGGTGTCCACCCCCCAAATTCTCCATCTTGGCCATGTGTCCCTTATCATAAACATTCCAAAAAAACCTATTTATACATTCTGAAGGTCTAATTTACACTTTACTAATTTTGGTGACCTGTTTCCATTCTCTTTGTGCTGACAACTTCCCCCAGGGTTGGAATTCAGCACCTGTGACACCAGGGTCTCACTCAGAGTCTTTGAGACCTTTGCCAGGGGGGTTTTGAGACCCCCAAGGAGGCCAGGGGTACACCCTGGGCTCCCACAGGAAGGGGATCTGCTGATGCCTGGTTCCCTCCCTGCTCTGCTCCCAGGAGTTTGGGTGAGCTGGGGGATCCCTGCCCATCCCTGGATTCCTGGAGCTGGGATCTCCTCGCTGATGCCAAAGGTGGTGGCACAGCTGGGTGGGTTCCCTGATCTCAGGGATGCTGCTGGAGCTGCCCATGGACCACAGCAGCTCCCCAGGGAACCAGAGGGCAGCTGAGAGGGCTGGGAGGAAGCTGCACCTATTAAACATCCAAAAAATATCTCCAGGAGAAGAGCTGGCTTGGCTGGTGCCAAAGAAAATGGGCAAAACTCCTGCTGGAGGAGCCCAAGAAGAGAAAAGCAGCTCCCTGTCCCCACCTGGGGCCACCAGACCAAAATCAGGGACTCTGCCACCTCTTTCAGCCCTCTGAGTGCTCCTCATCCATGAGAACAGAGCCTGCATCCACCTGCCAGAGGGAAATGATGCCTGGAGGAGACCATGAGATGTCCCCTTGTCCTATTCCAGGTGTCCCCTGTGGGGCTGTCCCACTCTGCATCCCCCCTCTGTTCACATCAGGAACCTCCTCAGTGCTGTTGGAATATTCCCAGGAGCTTTCTCCCTAATATACATCCATGATCTAAAATAATTTGTATATAAAAATAAGAGTTTAGCTGTATATGAGCTGCATCTTGTTAATAATATTGTTTATTTGGTCTTTAATACTTAGACTCACGTTTTCAATATTTTTTTCTTGACATATGAGGAATCCAGACTTTCCTCCAGCAGGTTTTTGGCACACAACCCCTCCTTTGAGATTTGAGAGAAACATCAGTTATTTGGAGAGAGTTTTAAGTAAGTCATAAAGGGAAATTGAGAAAAAGAAAACAAAAAACGAACAAATAAAAAAAATCAACAACAACAACAACAACAAAAAAACCCCTATAAAAACAACCAACCAAAAAAAAATCTTGATATCTTGAAATCAGGAATTAATGGTCTGGCTGGCACAGGGAGGAATCTCCAGTCTGATCTTGGAGTCATTTATGAGCAGAAAAGCCTGAAAATCTATGGAATTTTTTAATGTAAAACCTGAAAATCTATGGATTTTTTTTAAATGGAATAAACACTCCAATTGACAGGTATAATTAGGTAACCCCCTAATTTCATATCCTTGTTAGAATTATCTCCATCACAAACCCCTTGCAGTTGTAGCTCTTCATTTTCCACTCTTTCACCTTTCTCATCTTCCTCCTGTCCCTCTTCTTCCTCCCTTGATCCCACCCAAAAATTTTTTGTCTTGCTCACACCTGTGCAGGTGGGATAAGAAGAACCCAAGGATTCCCTTTCTTCCTCTTCATTTTCTTCTCCTCCTCCACACCATGTTTTTCCATAAAATCAGAACTGGTGCACCTGGAAAATGCAAAACAGAATAAAAGGAGCAGTTGGATGCTGTGGGAATTGGGGATTGCAGCAGAATTCCCATTTCCAAGGCAAGGCTGGAATTTCAAGGAACACCTGCTTTGTTCTGACAGGGAGTGTGAGCAAAGCCAAGGAATTCCAGATTTGCAGCCTCTCCATCAAAATCAAGGGGAAGGAAACTGAATCAGGAGCCTGGGGAGTTCCAGGAGCTGCAGCCAGAGTTTGTGTTCACACCTACACCTGCAGCTCAGGAGCCCTGTGGGATGGGCTTGGAGCAGATTGGAAAACCAGGAATGATGCAAAGCCCTAATCAGTATTTGACACTTCTCCCTGGCTCATGGATGTCACCACATCCCTGCTGGATGAGGGGACACACGATGGGATTCCCCACTCCTGGTGTGCCTCGTGTGGCACCTCCACTGATGTGGGGAGGAAAGGATTCCAAGGTTTCATGCAAAGCTCATGGGTGAGGACAAGGTGTGAGGTGTCCCCAGCTGCAGAGGCACCCCCAGCACCCACTGGGAAAGTGGTGGGTGAAGGAATGTGAAAGCATCCCTGTGCTAAGTCACAGTGGAACCAAATAAAGTCCCAAATCCTTGTGGGTCCCTTCCAGCCCCAGATATTCCATGATTTTGTGATGAAAACAATGAGAGATTAAAATCTGGGAGTCCCTCTCCAATTTATTGCCTAAGAAGGCCAAGAATTCTTTTCACCACAGGGTTCAAACTCCAGAGGTCAGAAGAAATCCAGGGCTCTTTTCTCTCATATAAAATTCTCCAGTAATTTTGAGGAGGGGCTGACCCAAGCCTGAGGTCACCCAAATTATTTCTCCCTCTTTCAGTCTCTTCTTTGTGTCACTGCTTGGAAAAGGTTTGTGCAGGACCTCAGCCATGCAATGACATCTTGGGATCACCTGTGGGAGGCTGGACCATCCAAAATTCCTTATCAAATTCACCTCATCTTCATTTGGGGAGAACAAAACCTCTGTTTCAGGGTTTGTCCTCTCTGCCCAGTGCAGAGTGAGGCATTCAGGCTGTTGGATGTTTAGGACAAGTCAGACACTTGAGAAAAACCAAAATGAGGAGCCAGAGAAGCCAAGGAATGATTCAGAACAAGTGAAGACGAGAGGGGGGGAAGTCACAGCATCTCCTCTGAGTGTCCAAACAGGGCAAGGATCCCACAGGGCAAAAACAAACCCAGGTGGGCTGGGCAGAGGCACAGAAAAGGTGTCAGAGCTGAGAGAGGAGGGTGAGAACAAACCACAGAAAGGTGGGGCAGCCAAAATCAACAGAGAGGCTCCAGCTGATCCCAGGGGTGGAGAAAACACAGCTTTGGGTTCCTGCTGCTGTCCAGAGTCTCCTGGGGATGGATGGGCTGTGGCAGCTGCAAGCTGAGCAGAGAAGGAGAAAGGGGAGGGTGGAAAAGGGGTCAGGTGAAAAATTCCCCAATTCCCAATTCCCCAAGGTCAGGTTGGAAGGGCTTGGAGCACCCTGGGGGAGTGGAAGGTGTCCCTGCCATGGCAGGGGGGTGGAACAAAATAAAATTCAAAGTTCATTCCAACCAAACCCACTCTGGGATTCTGGAGGAAATATTCAGGGCCAAACTTAACTTCATCAGGTCATTCTCAAACATTAATTAATTTAAGGGACCTGAACTGATGATTTTCCTTTTCCTCTAGGGAAAAACATCCATTAAAAAGAAAACAAAAATAGATTTTCAATCATCTTCCCCAAGTCCTCAAAATTAAGAAAAATACAATTATCCCCCCTCAGCAAAAAAGCATGATTCACAAGAAATATGAAATAAATTAAACTAGACATTATATTAATAATTAATGTTTAACTTCAACATATATAATATAATATAATATAATATAATATAATATAATATAATATAATATAATATAATATAATATAATATAATATAATATAATACAACATTATAATATAATATTATAATAATTATATAATAATAGAATATAAATAATATTAATAATAGAACTGGTACGCATTGCATTATAAAAAAAGAATAGTGAAATCTGAGACTTCCATCCTTATTTATGGAGGAAGGGATGATGGAATAAGTTGATAAAGCACTTTTGCCAATCTTCACCACAATATTTGATATTTTTCTTGCAGTTTCAGCTTGAAGGAATTAGTCATTATAAGGGGAAATGAGCTCTTATAAAACAAAACAAAAAACAAACCAATTTTCAGCATTTTTTAAAGCTTTCATAGTGTTCAAACAAATCCTAAGGAAGTCAACTTTAAAAGAAAAATAAATATCATCCTCCTCAATGAATTTTTTTTTAAATTGGAGTTTAAGGTCCTCCTCCTTCTTTATATCTTTTCTGTGCTCCTGGAGAGGATTAATTAATTAAAATGCTGTTATTAACTCACACCAATTTAAACAGATTTATTCTATTTTAATACCTATTAATGAAGACAAAATTAAATTTGTTTGGAATGCCATCATCAAAACAGGATCTCAGACATTTATGACAAAGTCATTAAAATGAAAACTATTAATAATTAATTTCCTTTTGTTTCCTTGCCTTTCTCAAGTACAGAGTCTGTGTAGCCTAAACTGTCATTGGAGACAGAGAAATTAAAAATGTGATAATTTCCAAGGCAGAAAACAGAATTGAGGATGCCACTGGCTTTATTTTAGGATGATTGGGGAATGACCCCAGCAAGGAGGAGCCAGGCTGGGAGAGCTGGGAATGTTCACCTGGAGAGGAGAAGCTCCAGGAGAGCTCAGAGCTCCTGAAGGGATCCAGGAGAGCTGGAGAGGGACAAGGGATGGAGGGACAGACACAGGGAATGGCTCCCACTGGTTAGATGGGATATTGGGAATTGGGAATTCCTGGCTGGGATGGAATTCCCAGAGAAGCTGTGGAATTGTCCAAGGCCAGGTTGGAAGGAATTTGGGACATCCTGGGATAGTGGGAGGTGTCCTTGCCCATCCAGGGGGTGACATGGATCACCTTGAACCGGGAATCACCAACACAGGAACTCGTTAGCGCTTCAATTAAACGCTTCAATTAGCAAAGCGCTGCCAAGGTAACGACTCCCCTCCACAATATTGTCCTGACTGAACAACTTTCCCTAAGCTCTGTTGAAATAATCTGTTTTTTCACCTGCAGGAGTGAAACATTCGAGCCGACATTCCAAGACACGGATCTGGTTAAGGCCGTAAAAATTTTGTGGTCACCTATATATTATTTTTATGCATATGCTTAACACGATGTGTTTTATGGATGTGCTAAAGTGCAATAAATCACCCAGAATGTGGTGTGAAACACTTCAGGCTCTTAGCAGAGTATCAGATGCTCGCACAGATTCCATAGAACCGTGCTGATGCAGGAGGGTAGGGACATGTCATCTCCTGGGAATGGCAAAAAAGATGGGAATGTGGCTTCTCTTCTGCTTGGGAGGTCGGGAGAGCAGCCCCAGCTCTGTGATGGATTAGCAGCCAAAATGAAGGAGGAATATGTGGAAGAATGGCACAGCTCCAGCCTTTACTGGGTGTGATCCCAACAAACTGGAGTTTTGTAGGAATTATGTTGCAGGACAGAGGAATTCTGGTCTCGCCTGGTGGATAAAGACAAACACACTGAAATTCCTGCTTGTGCAGAAGCCCAACATGAGAAATCCTAAGGAAAACTGAAACCCTCAGCTGAGGGTCAGGATCCAGAGTGGATGAGCCCTGGACTGACCTGCTGTTCCCATTTCCCCTGGATTTATGGATCTGGGATTACAGCACCACTCCACACCACGTCCTTCATTTCTTCAACTCCAGCAAGTGTGGCCTGAGCTTAGATGCTTAAGTCAGGCTGGAAAAACATCCAAAAAGCTTTTCAAGTTAAGGGATTGGAAAAATTCAGAGGGGAAGGTGCTTCAGAATTTTTCATATCCTGTTCATCGTCTCCAAGTCGTGTTGGAAAAAGTGGCACGAAAGAAATTTCCCTTTTTTACTTAGTAGTTTTAATTAAACGTGGTCATAATGCTCTTTTTCGCTTATAGCACCTAGAAAATGTTAGAAATGAGTTAAAGAGACTCAAAGGGATTTGTCACAGGAATTTGGGTTTCATTTGATATCATTGCTCTGCAGATTTGATATCCTGCTGTCCTGTTTCAGACCAGAATTGATCCAGTGATCCTTGTGTCTCCCTTCTTACTCAGCATATTCCATGATTCAATATCCAAAAGCTCTAAATGTGTAAAAATCACATTGGGATGTGGATTTCAAACAAATAGTGCTCTGAGCAGAGGAGGGATAAAGAAGTGAGTGTTTAATTTAATATTTTTACTGCTTTTTTGGCCATCAGGGAGCTCTTCCTGAGGGAGCTGCTGGTGATTTCAGTTGTCCAGGAACTCCCAGTCCCTACACCCTGGAGTTTAGGATAAGGCAGCTCCAAGAGAAGCATCTGATGGGTGAGGTGGCAGGAGAGCTGGAAGCTGGAATTATCCCAACAAGTTTCATATCCTGCCAGTGCTCCACCAAAACCAACACATTTTCCCCAGAGCACTTCACTCTCCTCGAGGTGAGGAAATGTTTTCCAATGGAAAAATATTCCATGTGACCAGATCTTAGAAAAGGTCAACTCAGGCCCCTAGGAAAATAAATTTGGGTTCTTTGAAAGTGAGCATCCACAGGGACCAGGTAATTTTTTATTTTTATTTGTTTTAACAAATAATTTGTTTGTTTTTACTTGAGGAAACTCCCGTTGATTTTGGCTGAGCTCAGGTTTCAGCCCTAAGAACAGACAGTCAGAAAACTCCAAATTATGAATTTAAATGTGCTGGGGAAATGGCTCTGGAGAAACAGGATGGATAATTATGGAGCTGGAGATCTTTTTTAGGGGGTTAGGAGTGAGAGTAGAAGAAGTAGGAGGAGACAGTGGCATAAAAGGTCTGAAGAGCAAAACCTGCTTTTTATTTTTAGCTGAAATCCATGGGATATGATATAATATATTTATTATATATACATATTATAATATCTATTATATATTATATATATGTTATGTTTTTTAATATATATGATATTATATATATAAATATTATATATATGTGTATATATATATAGATAGATATAGATATAGATATAGATATAGATATAGATATAGATATAGATATAGATATAGATATAGATATAATGTGATCTCTCATTGACCAGCTATTAGCTTCAATTCCCCAAAAACCAGAAAATTCCATAGATTCCCAAATGTGCCTGGAAGTTTGGGAATTCATGGAATCACCAACCTGGTGGGGGGAATTCCAAGAATTTGGAATTCTTCTCTCCCTGCTGGCCAAACAGGCACACTCCCCATTTTTTAACTTTTCTGCCCTTCTCACCAAACTTTCAGCACTCATTCCCAAATTTCAATGGGAAAAAAAACCTGGGAGATGCTGATGGGAAAATGTTGGTGAATTGCTGACAGCCCTTAGGGCATTTCCAGGTTATCCATCTTGGAATATCCTGAGCTGCTTTCAGTGGAAATATTTTTTTCCTGATATCCAATCTGAACCTCCCCTGGTGCAACGTGAGGTCTTTTCTCCTGTTCCTCATTCTGTGATTCAGAAGTGGCCAGAAGGATCTGCTAGCCTCAAATATAAATAAATAAAAATTCAAAATTATAATTATTTCAATAAATTTATATTTAAATCTCATAAAATAATGTTCTACAAGATTTTTGGCAGCTCAGTTGAAGTGCCTTTGGAAAACAGATTAATTTGAACAGACAAGATTAAAAAATCCATCTCAGGTGGATTCCCCCTTCCAAATTTGGGATATCTTCCTTTTGGTTTTGCTCTAAATATTTCAAGAAGAAAGTAGAGCATTTTCTTTGTTTCTTCCTCACAGGCTCAATTATTAAAATGGGATTAAAACATTGATTTATTACAGCATGGAGAGGGATAAGACTCCAGTGTTTTTATGTAATTGGGACCAAATCTCCCTTTTTATCTCTGCTGCCAAGAGCTGGAATAGTCCCTTCCTGGAAATGTCTGCCAAAAGCAGAGATTCCCAAACTGCTACTGTCTCCCAGTGATCCATGAAAAAGCAGCTTCCAAATGCTTCCCCTAGGCAGACAAAAAAACACCAAACCACTCAGAATTAGGAATATCTTGAGCAAATTTAGTGATCTGCTGCCCCAAAATTTCTGCCTAGACCTGAAGTTGGAGATGTCAAAGCTTGGGCCTCTCTCAAGGCTTAAATTTCCAATTATTTTTAAATCCCACAGCTTTAATTTTTTTAAGTTTGGAGGGGTTTTATGCCTTTCTTTTCTCACTTAAAGTGCCCTCAAATGTCAATTATGTCGTGACCTGGAGCAGCAGAACAAATCTGAGCACATATTTCAGATCCCCCAGACTTGCAGACAAGTGGTAACAACTTTTCATCACTTCTCCCTTTTTCCTGCTGGAAGTGGGAATATTGCAGCCCACTGGATTTTGTGCTGCTTTCCCTGTGGATCTGGAATTTGTGTAGCTGCACTCGAGGTGGTGCTGAACCTGAATTATTCTGAGCTGTGCCATTGTTGAGCCATAAATTTTCCTGCTGGAAGAATTGCATCTGAAATTTTTAAGGGGAAGGAAGGAGGGGAAGGAGAAGGAATGGAGAAGGAAAAAGAAAAACAATATATCTGACACTTTTTTATTTTCCAGCATAGTAACATATTTTTTTTTCTCTCTTTTTTTCCCCTGTAATATTTAAAATAAAGGAAAAACAATTTTTCCTTTAGCCAGCCCACGAAAACCCAATGCCAACACAGTGATTGATCTGAACAATCTCACTTTTCCATTTCAATTTCTTCCCAGGTGAGAAGGGAATAAAAGGATCCTCCCAGGGGGAAGCAGCCCTGTCCAAGGTTCTAGTCCAGCTTCCCACCAGCAGCATTCCCTGATATCTTTGCCCACATCCCAAATTTTTCCAAAATCCCCTCAGGAACAGCTTCTGGCTGTAATTACACAGTCAGATATTCCAGCCCACCTGCAGGGAAAGAGGGAAGAGTGAATTTGTGTGATTTTATTTTTTCCCCTGTGTTTCCAAGTGATGTCTTTGGAGCTGTCTGAATCCATGGGAGATCCTCAGGGATTTTCAATTTGTTCTGAAAAATGGGAAGTTCAATGTTTGTGACTTCATTCCAAAAAAAATTTTCTACCAGTGTTTTTGATTTCCAAAAGATCCTGGCTGGGTCCACACCCCACCAAAATGTGAAGTATTATTTGTTGCTAATTAGTCTTTCTGCTAATTACAGTTATGTAATTTAGCACCAGCTTCAGGAGAATGGCCATTTATGGGAGAATTAATATTCCCAAGGTTTTTGGGGCATTTCATTCCCCAGCTCCTCTCAAATCCCAGATTTTACACACACCACGTGTAGCCAAGTTCCAGAACTTCCCCTGCATTGTGCTGGTCTTTGCGCGCAATTTATGAGAGAAGAAAGCAAAAAATTATGATGATTATTATTAATATCATCATCATTATTATTATTTTTTATTATTACCCCTGGGAGTGCTGGGTGTTGCTGGAAAAACCAGATTTTGTTGGTGGCAACAACCACAACCAACTTTCCTTTCCATAGCCTGGGGAGATCCAAACTTGGCACAGCACAAGGACAACTTCCCCAGGACAATTTTGCTGCTTGAAACAACACCTGGCTTTGTGTATTCCCTGAGCCAGCCTGGAATTTAATCCATATTTCTTTAGAACTGACTCACACCAGGCTGTTGTTCTGAGCATTCATTAGTGAGGGATATTTCATGGAGGGCTAAAGAAATCTAAAACTGCTGTAGGCTGGAATGAAAGCTTTGGTGGTTTGCAGCTTGTCCTCAAAAATGGTTTTTTTGTCCAAATACGTGACCTGAATATATTTGTAAAATAATTAATCTGTGGGACCACATCTGTGCTAATGAACTGAGCAAGGTCCACGGTGCTGGAATTGATTAAGTGGTTGGAACAGACTGGAACAGGAATTAAATCTTTAATCTCCTCCCAGTTTAGAGATGATTTGAGCATTTGAACATTCCTGGTTGTCCAGAGAGGTTTGGAATCCCCAGGCCAGGTTGGATGGGCTGGGAGCAGCCTGGGACAGTGAGAGATGGAATGGGATGATCATGAAGGTCCCTTCCTTTCACTTTATATCTTCTTTTTTTTTTTCTCTTTTAAAACTCCCAGTTTCCAGGGTTCCAGCATCTTCCAACCCAAAACCTTCTGGGATTCTCACACAGACAACAAGGACAGAGATGATGATGGATTTTCATATCTGAGTCTCATTTTAGGTGATTTAGGTAATTTTAGGTGATTGGTCCAAGCCTTTCCCAAGATCAATCAGCTGCAAAAAGCAAAGCAGAGAAGGATCAGAGATAAGGAAACAAGAAATAAAACTGGTCTGACCCTGGCTGTACATCTTGAGCTTCCTTTACTCATCTTTCCTTGGCCTTTTATTCCCTGATGTTCCTTTTCTTCTGCTCTTCAGATGATGGTGGCTTCAGGCTGTCCCCAAGTCATTCCTATTTTCCCATTTTACAGAGTGTTGGTGAAGATTTTGGCTCATTAGGGTCTGTAGGAAATGAGCAAAGATCTGTGAATGTCAAAAATAATTCAAGTTTCAAATCTTCCTTGTGTCCTTCTCTACCAAAGCTGCAGGTTGCTGCTTTTCCCCAGTTAAACATCCACAGAATTTTTTTTCACTTTCATATTTCACTTTTATTTTCTTTTAGTATAAATTGTGTGGGTCTAGATTAAAAGTCAAAATAAATGAAACTCTTTATTTCATGTATTTTGGGAAAGCCCTCTGCAGAGGCAGGATTGAACACTGCCTTTTTGTCTCCCTGATTATTTGTGCCAGAGGAAAATCAGCAGGAGATGCTGTTAAATGGCTCAGAGATGACTCCAAAAAAAAAAAAAATTCCCACTCCCCAAATCCCATCTCCAGGGGTCAGGAGTTTCCAGGTATTTTTAAAAAAAAAAACCTGCCAAGAGTCAAACCCAGCAGCATGTCTGGGTGTAATGACAGATATATTAATTAAACACATTCCTCTCCAGGAATATGTCTGTTGTCAGTGACAGAAAGGAGATTTCATGGAAACTTCTGAAGAAGTTGCCCATGAAGAACTCCAGACAAGTCCAACCCTGTTCTTCCTCAGCAGAAATCTGCTTTGAAACCAGGGGATTGCAGAGATTTGTCATTCCAGAGTTTTTTTTTCCAGGCTCCATCCTGTTTTTCTGGCTCTGGAGTGAAGCAGGACCTGGAGTGTGGCTGGGAATTATCCTGGGGAAAATCCACAGGGGATCTGCTGTGCTGGTTAATTCCATGATTGTTGGAACCCTGAGAATTTTAGAATTTCTGTGCTGACAAGCACTGATCCCCAAAAAAACACTGTTTTTGATCTGAGGACATGGAAAAGGCTCCCAAAATTGAATAATAGAACTGAATAATATAACTGAATAATACAATTGAATAATAAAATTGAATAATACAATGAATAATACAATGAATAATACAATTGAATAATACAATTGAATAATAAAATTGAATAATAAAATTAGAATAATAAAACTAGAATTATAAGTGTGTAGTTTAAATGGAAGTGTGTAATATCACATAGTGGTAAATTTAACATTTAAAATTTTAGAATATAATAGTGGATATAAAGCAAGATGAAAGTTTTAGGGCAGAGGTTAGTCTTTCATCTTTGCCTTCTTCATGAGTTTGAGTGATTTTGTGTAATTAGATAAAAAAGTCTGTATTGCAAGGCACAGCTGCTTAGTAATTAGGTTAAAAGTAAAAATAATTTAAGCATCATTTCTTAATTAGACAGTTTATCCTGAAAGGGCCTTGAGAGAGAGATACAACTCCATTTTTAGCTTATTAGCTTAAAGTGCTGTAGAACTCATGGTCTGTGAAACTGTAATATAAATAAAAATAATAAATATTTCATTCCAAATAAAAAATATTATCTTGCACATTTAATCCCAACCCTGGAAAAAAAAATGCAATATATGATTCTCCATTTTTTTAATGTTCTCAAGAATTCACAAGGATGTTCCACAAAACTTGAAGCTCACAAAAACTTGAGGATCCCCCTCTCTAAATCTTATATTTTCTTTTTCCTTTCCTTTCCTTTCCTTTCCTTTCCTTTCCTTTCCTTTCCTTTCCTTTCCTTTCCTTTCCTTTCCTTTCCTTTCCTTTCCTTTCCTTTCCTTTCCTTTCCTTTCCTTTCCTTTCCTTTCCTTTCCTTTCCTTTCCTTCCCTTCCCTTTCCTTCCCTTTCCTTCTATTTTATTTAAGTTCACTTTATTTTCATTTTTTTTTTCTTTTTTACCTCATGTTCATGTGAGCCAAAGTGGCAAACGAGACTTTAAGTTCCCAGTATTCCAAAAAAAACCCAAAAACATTCTTGCCAAGCCTATGAATCCCCATATTCTGCAAAATGTAGAACCCCAAATCTTTGTGAGATTTCACATTTTCTTAACAACTCCTCAAGACACCAGGCAAACACTAATTGGCTTGTTCAAGTTTGATTAATTTTTTTTATTTTATTTAAGAATTTTTTTTTTTTGAAATTTAATTTTGTACATCACCATGGGAGGTTCACATCTGGTGAAGCAAAGAGCTGCTTTTTGGTGCTTTCCTGGAATTATTCTCCAGCTTGGCACAGCATCAAGAGCCACCATTCCTGCTGGAACTCTGGGAACTGGAGAAGTGACCTCTGGAATTAAAGCCAGGAGCTGAATCCAGCTGAGCTTGTGCCCCCCAGTTAGGATTGGAAGCAGCACAAATTCTCTGAGCATCAGGAGAAAAAAGTGTAGGACAATTTCCAACGAGATTCCAGAAGGGCAAACAGGGAAAAGCAACAAGATTCTCTTTTTTCTTTTTTTTTTTTTTTTTTTTTTTTTTTTCAGGGATTCAAGTGGAGGAGCACAAGAACTTTCTGTGTGTGCAGGAGATGAAGAACAGCCCCAGTGTCATGAAAGAAGCAGCAATTAATGGGCTCAGAGGGTTTTATGAAAGCATTAAGGTTTTAAGTGCTTCGCATTTGTAGGGCTTGTTATTGCTGGATATTCCTCCCAAAGCTGTTGAGAGACATGAAGCAAATTTCTGGAAAGTTTCCCTGGAGTTTCTTGAGGCAGAGCAAAGCTTGTTGTGTGTCTGCTTGGCTTGGGGATCCCGAGGATCCTGCAGGAGCAGGAGAGGTGCCTGAATTCCACCAGCTCCTGCTGTTTGTTGAAGGTTTGGGACTCCCACACCCATCTGAGCTGGATTTTATCCCTCCCTCTGTGTCACACCCATTGCACTGCCTCTTGAAATGAAGGTTTTGTCAGGATCTATAGAATGTTTTCATTCTCCCCCCTCCTCCAGTGACACTCATCAGACTGTCTGAGTCTCTGAGTTATGCAAGAAAACCCCAAAATGTCTCAGCCTAAGCCCACCCAAAAAGTGAGGGCTGATATTTCTGTCTCCCAGGCTGGAGGTGAAGCCAAAGCCTTTCCACCAGAGTGAATTCCAGCTTAATTTGGTGGGACAGGACTGTGAAAAAAACAAAAAAAAAAAAGCAGGAGGAAAGCTGGAGCTGCAAAATAAAGGCTGTAAACACAACCAGGGGAACAAGAGCTGCATTTTCCAGATGCAGTGAGTCAGTCAGCAAAGGCAAACCCTCAATTCCTTCTCCTGACAGAGGGACCTGCAATGGTCCCACAGAGCTCCAGCACTGAGATCTGTGCTGATTCCATCCCCTGATCACATCCCTGCTCCCTGCTGGGGTGGGATGGAGCTCTGGAATGTTCCTTCACTTTTTTATTTTTATCCAAGGGGGATGAGAACACCCAGCTCATGGAGCACAGCTCACACCTGGGCTGGGCCAATCTCACATTTTTGTAAATTCCTTGGTAAATTCCAGAGAAAGGCAGGTTATTTCCATTTTAAAAGTTAATAAATATGTTCCATGGGGTTGATTTGGGGGTTATGTTTATGTGTTGTTAGTAATTATGTTATTATGTGATCATTCCCTCCTTGCTCACAGGATTTCTGGCTCAGTCAGGCAGCAGGACTAAATCACATACAGAGTTGGTTAATGAAGGTTATTGAAACCATTATTTTGGGGGGTTTTTTTAAGCAAAATTAAAAATCAGACAGAGTTAAAAACATGGAAAGAAATGAGAAAATAATTCAATATTGCAGCTGTGGAGAAGAAGTTGGATTTTACCCCCATTTATGCCCAGAATTCTGTGTTGATGTATGACTTCAAACCTTCATTTTTTACCTCCAAAGCTGAATTCTTGCAAGAGATCTTGGATTTACTCCAAGAACTCTTAGAGATGTTGAAGGTGGGTAGAGATTTGTTTGGAACAGTGCTGAAAAATGGCAAAACTTATAAAAAATTGCCCCCCAAGAATCAGACCAGTCTCACCTAAATTCAAATTCCTCACATTGTATCAGAATTTATTTGGTGTCAAAATAAATTAATCCAGAGCTCTGGATGAATCAGGACATGTATCCCCCAATCCACCTTTGGAGAAGGCACCAAATTCCTAATTTAGGCAAAATCATGGAATTTGGTAGGTTAATTCAGGTCCTGGGGCATCAAACCAAACTCCAAATTCCACAGAAAATTAAGTGTCCTGTTTCCTTTTGCCTCTGCTCCCCATTATATAATTCTGTGTCCATGTTTGCCACAAGTGCCATAAAAATATTGTCTGAAAAATATTTGGATAAATAGGATATTATATTAAAATAACTGCAAATGTGCTCAGAGCACTGTGAAAGAAACATGGAAAATGTGTTGCACGTGAAGAAAATCATGGATATTATTTGTTCTCATGTTTATGAGGTTGGTGTTTATCCTCAGAAACTCTCTGGCAGCAGCTGGGGTGGATGTTCATCTCATGGAACACATGGAACATTCCAGCACATGGGCTTGGAAAAGACTTTTAGGATCATCAAATCCAACCATGGTCACCATTAATCCATTTCCTCAAGTGCCACATTAACACATTTTGGAGCACATCCAGGGATGGAGACACTGGGCAGCTGTGCCAGGGTTGGACAATGCTTCCCATGGAGGAATTTTCCTAAATTAACCCTAAACATCACCTGGTGCAGCTTAAAGCTGTTCCCTCTCCTCCTGTCCCTCTTCCCTGGGAAAAGAGCCCAACCTGCAGCTCCATCCTTTCTCAGGAGTTGTGCAGAGCCAAAATTTCCCTCTGAGCCTCCTTTTCTCCAGCTGAGCTCCCTCAGGGATTCTCCAGCCCTTTCCCAGCTCTGTTCTTTTCTCTGGACACCCTCCAATGTCCTTCTGGTCATGACAACCCCAAAGTGACCCCAGGATTTGGGATGTGGCCTCAGCACAGTGAAAATCACTTCTCCTGCTGCTTCTCACACAAACCAGGGTGCCCTGGGCATTTTTGGCCACCTGGGCACACCTGGGCTCATGTTCAGTCTCTATTGACCAAAAACCCCCCAACTCTTTTCCCACTGGGAACATTCCAACCCCTTTCCCTCAGCCTGTAATGATGGTGTGGCAAAAAGAAAAAAAATATATAAAAGATGTGTTTTATTTATCCCTGACTGTGTGCTAACACATCCCTGGATCCCAGGGCTGCCCTAACATCTCTCATCTGCAGTAAAAAATAGATTTTCACCCAGACAGAGCCATGAGCAGGTTTGTGGTGCTTGGCACTTGTCCTGACGTGTCCCTTGCTGCCACAGCCACGGGGGATGAGTGACATAAAAGCAATTTTTGCCAGGTTTTTCACTCCTCCCATCCTCTGGAAGCTATTCTTGGATGGGACAGCAGAGCCAAGACTCAGCTCTTCAGCAAACTCATGGAAAAAGGGTTGATTGTGTCACAGACTGCAGCTCTGGGAACTTTATCTCCCAAATGTGGAATTCTGCTGGGTGAAGCAGGGAGTTTGGTTTAGCATAAACTGACAGAAAATCGCTGGATTTTCCAGAGCTTCCTTTGCTGTGACAAGGATTCTGTTTAAAATGCTGAGTAATCCATTGCACAGCAGCTCCTGGGGGTTATTTTGGGAGTAGAATCATTGGCTTCATGGGATTTTTTTGCCAGGCTGAGAACCATCAAAACTCTACAAAAACAAAGTGTGTTTAACAGAGACATTTTCTTCACAGAAACAGCCAAGAGATAATGCCAGGGCAAAAAAACAGGGAGGAACAAACAAACCTTTTTCAGAGGGGCAAGGTGGGAATTTTGGGGATGTGGATGAATTTTGGCCCTGCTTTGCCACCTCTGTGCTGATGTAAAGTGGTTTTCCCTCATTTAATTATCCTGATTTAATTATTCTGGCAATCACTGCTGGTGCAAGGAATCACTGAATGATGAGATTTTTTAGAAACAGATTGATAGAATGGTTTGGGGTGGAGGGGACCTGTAAAAGTGTTTTAGTTCAATCACAATGAAATGAGCAGAGACATCATCAATGAAACCAGCTCAAGGTTAATCAGGTTAATTCAAAGCCTGATGAAGTCTCAGCTGTTGTGAGCATGAAAGTTAAAACTGAAAAAGAAATTTTTGCGCCCTGGAACACAACAATTGGAACTTTTAGAAAAGATTTTTAGCTCAACTTTCACTTCACAAACCAAATCCTGGCCGTGGTTCAAGACCCAGGACCATTCCCAGCTGGTTTCATGCAGCCACAAGGATTCAGAGCTGGAGACAGAACCATGTCAGGAGATGAAAATCATGATCACATCATGTCTTGAGGTGCTAATTAGAGTAGGGGAGATAAAAAGTCAAAATGAAACCAAAAACCCAGACAAAACCCCCCTCATGTTTTGCTGTTTTAAAACTCCAGATCAGTTCTGACCTGCTGAGAAGGAAATTTGCAGATTTCAGTGAATAACAGATAAAATCAGGTTGCTTTTATCTTTTGAACTTCTGCTCCATTTGAACTCCTTTTCATGGTCAAAAACCATCCCTGGTGAAACCTTCTCCTTACAGGAAATGTGGTTTTGTCTAAACTGACAAGGAAAATTGCATTAACAATGAAAATATTTCAATTTTCCAGTGGGAATTTTTGGACTTCTCAAGTGTTTCAATTCAGCCAGGGATTTAAATGTCCTGCTGGGGATGAGCTTTCTCTAGGGCAGAAATTACAGGACCCCAAATCCCTGATGAGAAATTCTCATCCCCAATACAAAGTGCAAATAATATTTCCCTGCAATAAGGCCATCATATCTTTAAAGGTGGATTATTAAAAAAAAAAGGTTTAGAACTGGGATAAAATTCCAGTTTTAGGGCTCTTAAGGTGGGATAATTCTCATCTTAATCTGGTGCATTTTAATTATTTTAACTAATTTGTGCCCAAATTAGGCTTGAAAGTCTTAATTTTAAATTCTTGCAATTAGCAATGAAAAATCCTCATCTCCAGCTCCTTTGAAGCCTCTCAAATTAAGACCACATTTTAATTTAATTAATTTAATTTTAATTCCTAATGACTGGAAGCCCACAAAGAGCAGATTCCCAGATTCCATCAGCACCTGGATCTGGAGGGTTTTTTTAATGGATCTGGGATTTTCAGGGTTTTTTTTTTTTTACACCTCCACCAGAGTGACATCCCTGCTCATTCAGGGGGTTGGAATGAGATGATTTTTAATGTCCTTTCCAACCCAGCTCATCCTGGGATTCTACATTTTTTTTGTTCCCCCATGTTTTGCAAAATTCAGGAGCTGCTTTCTGGGTTTTTGACTTGCAGCTTCTCCACTTTGCTCCTGGATGCCTCAATCCAGATGGTCCCAGTCACAGGAGGACAATTTAAGCCTCTTTCAGACAAATTGCTTGATTAATTCACTCTGGTTTAAAGTATCTAATCCTAGGCAGGGTTTTCCATTATCCCACCCATGTTGGAATATTCAATAGGAGCAGGTTTTTTTTTCATTAAATATCACCCATAATTATTTCATGTGAGTTCTCAGCTCCTTAAAAAATCCCCTCTAGTTCTTCCATTCTTTTTTTACTCTTTGTGAGTGATGGATGCAGCCCAGACCAGAGCAGGAAACCTCTTTTTTTTCGTCTCAGGAATCCCATGGGATTGAGGGAATTTGGATCTTCCATTTGCCATTCCATGAATTCTCCCTCTTCCCAAGGATTTCATGATTTCATTATTTCCTTAGTGACCATTAAAACCTTTTTAAAATAAACTGACAGCAACATTTTTGGATGAGAAAAATGTTTTTATAGTGTTTTTTAGCTTAAAGATGGGACCTGGGATGGCTCTACCATAGTATAAAATTCATTATATATTTTGCAAAGTTAGGAAATAAATTATGGGAATAACTCCCAGAATGGGAATAAGGCAAGGCAATCCTTTTTTTCAAGTAAGGGTAACACTGGCTTTTTTTCAAAATAAAACTCATTCACAGAATTCATGTTTATTTGTGTATTTTTAGCCATAAAATGAATTTATCCACACACCAAATATTACATCAGCATCCATCCAACAAATCCCAAAGTTTTTCTGCTGCTGGCAGTGTTGAGAATTCCTGCTTGATTCCCAGACATCCTCATAATCAACATTTAGTTGGGAAAAATACCAGTGAGGAAGGAAAAGTGAGTGACAGCTTCTGACCACTCACCATGGCCCGGAAGAGTGTTGGAGATTTAGAGATGGCAACTCAATTTTCCAAAATCCAAGCTAAAATTACCCCTAAAAATTGAGTTTTGGAGCTAAAGAATGGTCTTTTTTTCACTTTGACTTAAAAAGTTGGGTGGGAAATAATAATTCATAGCAAAATTTTATTTTTAAAAAATATTTTCCTTGATTTCCTTTTACAAAGAAACTTTTAAAAGAGCCAAATGTTTGTAATTAGAGTAAAAAGTTCTGTTCAATTTCAGGATGTTGCCTGGAAAAGGGAAATTTTCAAATTTCCCACCATAAACACTTGGTGAGAAGCCATTGCTTTTTCAGCTGAGGAGTCAAAGACTGGAGCCTTATTCCCATGAATTTTTAGTGGGATGATGTTATATGACATCACTGCACTGTCAGGATCCAGCAATTCCATGGATTTTAAAGACAAAACCCTACAGCTGCACCATTCCAGACCACACAGCATGGACCAGTGTCCATGAATTTGGAATTAGGTCATTCCTCACCTCCTTATGCTCCTCTTGAATGTGGTTTGTTTTTTTGCTTCTGCCTCCACTCAGAGTCAGGATTGAATGCTCAGATTTCTTGTTGGGATTTCCTTGTTTATTACATTTTATTTAAAGTGCAGAGAGTTCTGCAGCACTTCTAGCTACCAGTTAAAAGTGAGCAAAATGTTGGTGGGTCTAGCTAGATACAAGGAATTTTAAAGGCTAACTATCCAATTAAAAACTAACATATATATTATTTATACTTTTGACCCAATGACCAAACACCTGTGACCCACACTTCATTGCTTTCTATCCAACCAAAACCTACCTGAAATCATGAAAAAGGAACAAAAAACAAGGAAGAGCCAAATCCCAGAACCTCCATCTCCTCCCACACCTATTACTATGTTCTAAACCCAAAATTCCAAACCTTTCACCATGTGAAATTACACATTTCTGTTCAACTACACACCAGTGATTCTAACTCTCTATCACTCAATTTTGGAAGCTTCTCCAAGGCCTCAGGTGAAAGGGTCTGTGCCAGAAAGCACAAAAAGTTCAAAACTCCCAGGATTCAGGGTGCCAACCTGTCCCTAATTGTCCAAGGAAACTGTCACCCCCCTGGAATGGATGGAAAACCTCTGGAATCCTGGCAAAGCAGAGCTGAACGAGGGGTTTGGACAGCAGGGCAAGTGTAGGGATTGCTGTGGAAAATCAGGGATTTATGGAATGGAATTATTGTGATTATCCAGCATTTGATACCTGTGAGTATCCCAGCTCTGCACCAAAATTTTGGGAAGTCCTTTTCCCAAAGCTGCTGTGAAATTCTGGGAGGTTCCAGAGAGGATGTGGATGCCCCATCCCTGGAAATTTTCCTTATACCTCTGGTATCAGATTACAACATCTCCCCGTTTTCTCTTTATTAAGTGAGGGCAAGATATTAAATTAATTTTGATTGGAATTATGATTTTGCCCACCATTTGTAATTGGTGGGAGAATTAGATTGTTCTGTGTTTTTCATTTCTATGTGATTAACTACAGAGGTAGAAGGAATATCTTAACTCTTCCCTTCTGCCCCTATCCTATCCCAACATGGAAGGCTGAAAGAAGAAGAAAAATACCACACCCAAAATCCTCCACATTAGCCACCAGCCCCCCTAATATAAACATTTCTAAAAATTCACTTCTTCTAGCTGCTAACTAATTTATACCCTACTTATTTTTGTGACTTGTAATTCTTCCTGAAATCTTGACAGATTTTTCCAGGGGCATAAATCCAACCCCCAAGACTCTTGGATCTTTGAGATCCCTGCCAGGGGGGATTTAGAGGAATTCAGGGGAATACCCTGGACTCCCACAGTTTTCTTGAATGTTGGAGTTTTCATTTTTGGAGTTTTCATGGAGGAAAGTGAAGATTAAATAATCTGGGGCGTGTCTTTCCAGGGAATGTCACAGAAGGAGAAATGGGAGCTGAAAGGAAGGAGACAAAAGCCAATTTTCCAAATATTCCCTTCTGGCCTGGGAGTGGAATCTCTCCAGGACAAGGAAAAAATACACTATTTAAGGTGGTTTAGCTGATACAATCACTCCTCTGAGGTTTATTCCATGCTTCTCCCTTTTTATCTCTTTTTCATGGAAAATCCTGGTGGTGACCTAACTGAAAATCCCTGACTTTTGTTGCCATTAAACCTGCTGGAAAAAAGAGAACAGATTTCTTAGGGAAAATATAAAAATAAAAAACTCCACAGTGTTTCTTTCCCTTTCTGAAAACATTTTCTGGTGAAAAATTGATGCTCAGTCCTAAATTTACTATTTTTTTCTTAGTTCAATATCGTATTTCAGTGAAAAATGTTGTGTTCATGTGTTTTTTCTTTTATTGTTATTTTATTGATTATTTTTACCAAAATAATAAAGCCTGAACTCATCACTTAGATTCTCCAAGGAAATGAAGTTTACAATAGAGAGCTCGACTTTTTTTGTTGTTGTTGTTTCCAACAAATATTTCTGCAATTCAAAAATTGAGGAGGCACAAGGAGAGACAATTAATTTTTACAAGGAGTCCTGAAGAAATTACTCTGATTTTTTTTAATAGGTGAGGGAATACTTCAACTCCTGTCTTTGGTTTTGTGACTTCCACAGGTTCTTGTGAAAATCCCACCCACTGAACCTGTGGAATTATGGAGAGATTTTTCCATTAATCCTAGAAAAGCACGAGGCTGAACCCCACCTATATCCAATGTCAACCTTTTATTCCATTTCCTTCAAAATTCCCAGGTGACATCCATGGCTACATCATTTATATCTATTTATAGTCTCCTGTCAATCAACCACTTATAAATTATTGGCATGGAAAAGAAAGCAAGTTTTTCAGGATAATGTGGTTTCTTTAAGTTCCAAAAAAATCCAGGGCTGTGAGTTCTTGGAAAATGGGATTTGAGGAGAACTCCAGGTGTGTGGACTCCATGGGAGAATTCCATCTGTAGCATTTGGAGAAATACAAATATATCAGTGAGATAAAAATCAGCTGATTTATTGGAACTCTTCAGACAGAAAAGCAAATTTGGGCTCCAGGAGCCATTCTGGTGTTAAAGTCTGGGCATTCAACATTAAAAATCAAATTTAAGAAACAGAATAATGAGAAAATCCAATGTTTGAACTGATTTGACATTCAGATCATTTTTCAGGAAGGGAAGGGATTTCTCAGAATGAACTGAGAAATAAAAGAAATTATTTTGATTACTGAAATTATTTTGGTATGTGAAATTAATAATAAAAATATGATTTGTTTGTACTCCGCATGATTTCATTACAAGCTTTTCTTTGCTAAAAATTTAAGCTCTGAGAAGAATCACAGAGGTTGAAAATTCAGGAAAGATGTAGGAAAGGGGTTTTTTTTTGCCCAGGAGAGTTTTCAGGACCAGACAGAAAAATGATGCAAAAAATAAAACTTTATCACTCTTAAGAGATCTGGAATTAAAATCCCAACAGATTAAAGCTATTCTCAAATATATTTTGAGAATAATTTCAAATTATTTAAGAATGGAAATTCTTTAAAAAAATCTTGAATCTTCTCTGGTTCATGCAGGAAAATCAAGGATTTGAACCTGAGCTGAAATTCCTATGAATGTCCAAATCCCCTGGATCTTTAGGAATTATTCTTTTATCTTTTTCCCCTCATCATTTCTGTTATATTTCATTTCTTGAAGTCCCTCATTTTTCTTCCCAGCTGGCAGGAAAAAGAATTCTCAACCTTTCAATTCCTTTTCCCACCACCCAGAACAGATTATTAATAAATGAGCAGGTTTCCCAAAGATCAGGTGGAAAAAACATTCCTGAAGTTTTCCTCCATTGTTTCAGCTATCCCTGAGTTCTTCCAGAGTGATGTAAGATGATTTTTATGAATACCTGGGAAGACACTCAGAGAATTTGGTGATAAAATCATCTTTGAGGTGGTCTATGAACAGAGAGAATAAAAGAAAACCATTCCTTAAAGACACAAGTCGAAAAAATTAAGGTATGGAAGAAGAAAATTAAGATATTTAAAGAGGGAGAAAAGTAAATAATGAAAACTTTTTTTTTGTTTCAAACAATAACAAGGGCAATTCAGACCAAAAAGAGCCCTGATGCCCAGAAGCATCAAGAAAAAAAAAAAGATAAAAAATAAATAAAAGCTGACATAAAACCAATTAAATGTCTCACCACAGACAGTAGCGAGTTTGTAGCTACAGCAGGAGCTGCCAATGCACACACTGATTTTATTGGAGCTTTTAACACTGTCTCACATGACATTCTCAGAAATAAACATAAAATGGATTCAACACCACGGGTTGGAGGCAAAAAAATGCTGGGAAAAACCTAGTGGGAAAATAGGTAAAAATGGAAATTTATAGTGAGTGAGTGAGCAAGGGAATTGTCTGACAATGAATGAGGGGAGGTGATGAACCCTCATCATCATCTTCATCATCATCATCATCATTGAGGATTCAGAGGGTAAGAGGAAGGAAAAGAGTTCAGATTTTTGATAGTAGTAAAAAAAGGATGGATCAACACAAAATTTTCATGATCTGGTTGTTTATCCAGGAAAAACAAAATAGGATGACAGTCAGGAAGGACCAATAGAAAGGGGTGTAGGGAGATTGGGGGTAAAAATCTCTACAAAATATGAAATGCACAGAAATCCATTCCCCTCAACTGCTGCAGGGAAGGTTCTGGGGGTTCCAGTCACAAATGAGTGAGAATCAATTTTCTTTGTCTGTGGCCAAAGGAAAGGAGCACTGGGAATGTGTGGGCCAAAATCTCTTAGGACCAAACCAGGAACAGCAGGTCCTGTTCTTTTTTTCTTTTAGAATCCCAGAGTGGTTTTCTTGGGAAGGGAATTTAAAGATCATCCAGCCATGGGCAGGGGACACCTTCCACCATCCCAGCTGCTCCAAACCCCATCCAGCCTGGCCTGGGACTTTCCAGGAATCAGGGGCAGCCACAGCTTCTCTGGGAATTCCATCCCAGCCAGGAATTCCCAATTCCCAATATCCCATCTAACCAGTGGGAGCCATTCCCTGTGTCCTGTCCCTCCATCCCTTGTTCTCAGTCCCTCTCCAGCTCTCCTGGAGCCCTTCAGGCACTGAAAGGTCACAGTAAAATCTCCCTCAGATTCTTTTTTCCATGCTGAACATTCCCATCTCCCCCAGCCTTTCCTCATGGAAGAGATGCTCCATTCCCTCTGATCATCTCCACCTTCCAAAGATTCCCTCATCCTACTGACTTGGGACACAAAAGATGAATTTTCATGACAGCACCTCCCACAATTCTACTGCCAAACCCCAGAGCCCTCCCAGGAGATCCAAAGAAAAACACTGGGCTTGATTTTTCAGTGGGATCCAATGTCTCTGCAAGGGACCAAGGCAAACACCCAGCTCCAAACCCCTGAATTTGTAGATATGGATAGTCTGGATTGGAATTTCATGGCTCAGCCCTCCTCTAGCTGTGACTTTTAGTGCTGCCATGAAAAAATCCAACATTCCATCTGCTATATGCAAATCCCTCCTTATATTTTCCTTTGGAGACCTCCAAATGCTCTTAAAGCAGCCCAGCCTCTTCCTGAAGAATGCTGTTTATGCTTTGCTCCATGCAGTTCCAACTTGATCCATTTCTCCACGTGGGAGACTGGAGTGGGAATGCAAACAGGCTGCCAGGTTTTATTGGATCACCTTTTATTAGGAGGAGAAATCCCCCCACACCACCAACAATGATTCTTTTTACAGCAGCTCCCCTCACACCCTCTGTGTGTCCTTGACAGCCAAAATTTGCTCCCACTTCGAGATTTTATTTTTATTTTCACTCTCCCACTGTGTTGAAGTTTATCCACTGTAGCTTGTGTTGCCACCTGGATCGTGGAGTCATGGAATGATGTGGTTTGGAAGGGACTTTAAAATTATCTTTTTCCACCTCCTGCCATGGGCAGGGACACCTCCCACTGTCCCAGGGTGATCCAACCTGGCCATGGACACTCCCAGGGATCCAGGGGCAGCCACAGCTGCTCTGGGAATTCCCAATTCCCAATATCCATCCATCCTGCCCTCTGGCAGTGGGAGCCATTCCCTGTGTCCTATCCCTCCATCCCTTATCCCAAATCCCTCTCCAGCTCTCCTGGAGCCCTTCAGGGGCTCTGAGCTCTCCGTGGATCCTTCTCCTCTCCAGGTGAATATTCCAAACTCTCCCAGCCTGGCTCCAGCCCTGCAGCAGCTCTGGGGGCTCCTCTGGGTTCCTTCCAAGAGATCCACAGGCTGGGAAGGTGCTCACACACATCCAGTGAAATTCTCACACAGATCCAGTGAAATTCTCACACACATCCAGTGAAATTCCCACACTGATCCAGGGAAATTCTCACATAGATCCAGTGAAATAATCACACACATCCAGTGAAATAATCACACAGATCCAGTGAAATTCTCACACAGATCCAGTGAAATAATCACACAGATCCAGTGAAATAATCACACACATCCAGTGAAATAATCACACAGATCCAGTGAAATAATCACACAGATCCAGTGAAATAATCACACAGATCCAGTGAAATTCCCACACTGATCCAGTGAAATTCTCACACAGATCCAGTGAAATTCCCACACACATACAGTGAAATTCTCACACAGATCCAGTGAAATTCCCACACTGATCCAGTGAAATTCTCACACACATCCAGTAAAATTCTCACACAGATCCAGTGAAATTCCCAAACTGATCCAGTGAAATTCTCACACAGATCCAGTGAAATTCCCACACTGATCCAGTGAAATTCTCACATAGATCCAGTGAAATTCTCACACAGATCCAGGGAAATTCTCACATAGATCCAGTGAAATAATCACACACATCCAGTGAAATAATCACACAGATCCAGTGAAATTCTCACACAGATCCAGTGAAATAATCACACAGATCCAGTGAAATAATCACACACATCCAGTGAAATAATCACACAGATCCAGTGAAATAATCACACACATCCAGTGAAATAATCACACAGATCCAGTGAAATAATCACACACATCCAGTGAAATAATCACACAGATCCAGTGAAATTCCCACACTGATCCAGTGAAATTCTCACACAGATCCAGTGAAATTCTCACACAGATCCAGTGAAATTCCCAAACTGATCCAGTGAAATTCTCACACATCCAGTGAAATTCCCACACACATACAGTGAAATTCTCACACAGATCCAGTGAAATTCCCACACTGATCCAGTGAAATTCTCACACACATCCAGTAAAATTCTCACACAGATCCAGTGAAATTCCCACACTGATCCAGTGAAATTCTCACATAGATCCAGTGAAATTCTCACACAGATCCAGTGAAATTCCCACACTGATCCAGTGAAATTCTCACATAGATCCAGTGAAATTCCCACACACATACAGTGAAATTCTCACATAGATCCAGTGAAATTCTCACACAGATCCAGTGAAATTCCCAAACTGATCCAGTGAAATTCTCACACAGATCCAGTGAAATAATCACACACATCCAGTGAAATAATCACACAGATCCAGTGAAATAATCACACACATCCAGTGAAATAATCACACAGATCCAGTGAAATTCCCACACTGATCCAGTGAAATTCTCACATAGATCCAGTGAAATTCTCACACAGATCCAGTGAAATTCTCACACAGATCCAGTGAAATTCCCACACTGATCCAGTGAAATTCTCACACAGATCCAGTGAAATTCCCACACACATACAGTGAAATTCTCACACAGATCCAGTGAAATTCCCACACTGATCCAGTGAAATTCCCACACAGATCCAGTGAAATTCCCACACTGATCCAGTGAAATTCTCACACACATCCAGTAAAATTCTCACACAGATCCAGTGAAATTCCCAACCTGATCCAGTGAAATTCTCACACAGATCCAGTGAAATTCCCACACTGATCCAGTGAAATTCTCACATAGATCCAGTGAAATTCTCACACAGATCCAGTGAAATTCCCAAACTGAGCCAGTGAAATTCTCACACAGATCCAGTGAAATTCTCACACACATCCAGTGAAATTCTCACACTGATCCAGTGAAATTCTCACGCACGTCCAGTGAAATTCTCACACACATACAGTGAAATTCTCACACACATACAGTGAAATTCTCACACACATACAGTGAAATTCTCACACAGATCCAGTGAAATTCTCACACACATCCAGAGAAATTCTCACACTGATCCAGTGAAATTCTCACATAGATCCAGTGAAATTCTCACACTGATCCAGTGAAATTCTCACACAGACCCAGTGAAATTCTCACATAGATCCAGTGAAATTCCCACACACATCCAGTGAAATTCTCACACAGAACCAGTGAAATTCTCACTCAGATCCAGTGAAATTCTCACACTGATCCAGTGAAATTCCCACACTGATCCAGTGAAATTCCCACACACATCCAGTGAAATTCTCACACAGACCCAGTGAAATTCTCACACTGATCCAGTGAAATTCTCACACTGATCCAGTGAAATTCCCACACTGATCCAGTGAAATTCTCACATAGATCCAGTGAAATTCCCACACTGATCCAGTGAAATTCTCACATAGATCCAGTGAAATTCTCACACAGATCCAGTGAAATTCCCAAACTGATCCAGTGAAATTCTCACACAGATCCAGTGAAATAATCACACACATCCAGTGAAATAATCACACAGATCCAGTGAAATAATCACACACATCCAGTGAAATAATCACACAGATCCAGTGAAATTCCCACACTGATCCAGTGAAATTCTCACATAGATCCAGTGAAATTCTCACACAGATCCAGTGAAATTCTCACACAGATCCAGTGAAATTCCCACACTGATCCAGTGAAATTCTCACACAGATCCAGTGAAATTCCCACACACATACAGTGAAATTCTCACACAGATCCAGTGAAATTCCCACACTGATCCAGTGAAATTCCCACACAGATCCAGTGAAATTCCCACACTGATCCAGTGAAATTCTCACACATATCCAGTAAAATTCTCACACAGATCCAGTGAAATTCCCAAACTGATCCAGTGAAATTCTCACACAGATCCAGTGAAATTCCCACACTGATCCAGTGAAATTCTCACATAGATCCAGTGAAATTCTCACACAGATCCAGTGAAATTCCCAAACTGATCCAGTGAAATTCTCACACAGATCCAGTGAAATTCTCACACACATCCAGTGAAATTCTCACACTGATCCAGTGAAATTCTCACGCACGTCCAGTGAAATTCTCACACACATACAGTGAAATTCTCACACACATACAGTGAAATTCTCACACAGATCCAGTGAAATTCTCACACACATCCAGAGAAATTCTCACACTGATCCAGTGAAATTCTCACATAGATCCAGTGAAATTCTCACACAGATCCAGTGAAATTCCCACACACATCCAGTGAAATTCTCACACACATCCAGTGAAATTCTCACACAGACCCAGTGAAATTCTCACATAGATCCAGTGAAATTCCCACACACATCCAGTGAAATTCTCACACAGAACCAGTGAAATTCTCACTCAGATCCAGTGAAATTCTCACACTGATCCAGTGAAATTCCCACACTGATCCAGTGAAATTCCCACACACATCCAGTGAAATTCTCACACAGACCCAGTGAAAGTCTCACACTGATCCAGTGAAATTCTCACACACATCCAGTGAAATTCCCACACTGATCCAGTGAAATTCCCACACACATCCAGTGAAATTCTCACACAGACCCAGTGAAATTCTCACACTGATCCAGTGAAATTCTCACACTGATCCAGTGAAATTCTCACACACATCCAGTGAAATTCTCACACAGATCCAGTGAAATTCTCACACTGATCCAGTGAAATTCTCACACACATCCAGTGAATTTCTCACACACATCCAGTGAAATTCTCACACAGACCCAGTGAAATTCTCACACACATCCAGTGAAATTCCCACACTGATCCAGTGAAATTCTCACACTGATCCAGTGAAATTCTCACACACATCCAGTGAAATTCTCACACAGACCCAGTGAAATTGTCACTCAGATCCAGTGAAATTCTCACAGTGATCCAGTGAATTTCTCACACACATCCAGTGAATTTTTCACACACATCCAGTGAATTTCTCACACAGATCCAGATCCTCTGAAGTTCTCACACAACCTTTTGTCTCCCCACAGCCTGGGCAGCTCCAACCCCTTTGGAGTTCCAACCTCAGGGTTGGTTTCTCGAGCATCCAAAATCTCCTGACTTTGGATTACAGCAGGGAAGGTGACAGAAAATAAACAGATTTTCATTCCTTGTCTTCATTCCTCCTTCCCCACATTCTCCCTTTTTCCACAGCAGTTGATGGTTGCAGGAAGTTTTATGAGATTTAATTTCTACAATATCTTTAACATCCAAAAATATCCGGTTAAAACTCCTCATAATTATCCAGCACCATCCCTGGAGAGTCAAAAAGGCACAAATTCAGTCATGGATTTTATTTTTCAATCTTTGCTTCTCTTGTTGTGTCACCTTTGGTTTGAGCTGCCCAATGCCCAAATTTCTGTTTATCCAGAGAAGTTCTCTGATAATCCAGGTTTTTTTCCACCAAAAATATCCACTGGGTGCATCAGAGTCAATGTGACACAGATTGTCTCAGTTCCATGTTCCAGGAAGGAGAAATTGTTATTAAAATTTCAATTATTCTTCAAATTGCTGTGAGTTTTGTGTGATTGAGACCACCTTCATTGTTAGAGAACATAAAAATGGGAAAGGGAGGGAAGAAAGAAGGAAAAAAAAAAGGAAGAAACCTCATTTTTTGTGAATGTCCTGGAAGCAGCAACTCCATAAAGGGGTTTATACAGGAAATTATTCCCTAATTTCTTCTTGTTTATTCTTCCTGTTAATGATTAAAAAGAGATAGGGGAAAGAAGAATAATTAAAAAGAAATAAAATAAAATAAAAAGAAATTAAATGAAATGAAATGGAATGAAATGAAATGAAATTATTAAAAGAACAATAATTTCACATTTTAATTCTTTCCCAGGATCCACTTTGGGATATTAAAAGAACAATAATTTCACATTTTAATTCTTTCCCAAGAATTAAATTCATCGTTCTTCTGTCTCATATCCTGCTTAGTCATTAACATTTTTGGAATTTCCTTGGAAAACAGAAACATGAAATTACTTTTAAAAAATAGTAATTTCAACGAGTTTCACATTTTTTAAAGTTGTTGAATTTTCAGAAGATCAGGGACATTATTGTTCTTTTAATCTCCACAAGTGGATCTTGGGAAAGAATTAAAATGTGAAATTATTGTTCTTTTAATCTCCAAAAGTGGATCTTGGGAAAAAAATTAAAATGTGAAATTATTGTTCTTTTAATCTCCAAAAGTGGATCTTGGGAAAGAATTAAAATGTGATATTATTGTTTTTTTAATCTCCAAAAGTGGATCTTGGGAAAAAAATTAAAACATATTTAATCACATGATAAATGTGATTTGGGGGGAAATCTTGGTTTCCATTGGGTACTAAGAGGTTCCTACAACTGAAATCCTCCTGCCCCTTTTGGATTTAATGCAGGAATCAAGGGGAGATGAAGGGAGGCAGATTGTGCTCCAACATTCCCAACTTTTGGAATTGGGGGAAAAAAAATAAATTTGGAATTGGAATTCCAATTTGCAATTTGAGATCCAGCCAGGAGGAAAGGCCTGGGGTTGGGATAGGTTTGGAAGGAGATGCTGCTTTCCAAACTTTTCCTGGGAATTTTGGTTAAATCAGTCACACATCAGTCTGGGGTCTGCAGGTGCAAACCAGATGTGAACAGCACAGCTGGGCCATAAAAGGTGTCAGATTTATGAGATTTATCAACTTTATCAGATTTATCAGGGAGTCCACACTTTGTCCTTCCTTAACATTATCCTTCAACACATCCACCCCATTTCCTCTCCCAGTCCCTTGTGGTTTTCCAGGAGCAGATTGACATTCCCAGTTCAGTTCTGGGCTCTGCTTTCCCACTGCCAGAGGGATGGATGGATTCTACCCTATTTTTTCCCATTTTTCCCCATTTCCCCCCATTTTGCCCTATTCCACCTTCATTTTTTCCTTTTCTTCCCCATTTTCCCCTTTTTTCTATTCTACCCTCATTTAGCCATTTCTTCCCCATTTCCCCTTCTATTTTCCTATTCTACACTCATTTTCCCATTTCTTCCCCATTTTTTCCCTTTTCCCCCCTTTTTTTCCTATTCCACCCTCATTTTCCTTTGCTTCCCCATTTTTCCCCATTTCCCCTTTTTTTTCTATTCTACCCTTATTTTTCCTATTTCTTCCCATTTCCCCCCATTTTCCCCTTTTCCACCCTCATTTATTCCTTTTCTTCCCCATTTTCCCCTTTTTTTCTATTCTACCCTCATTTTTCCTATTTCTTCCCCATTTTTTTTCCTTTTTCCCCTTTTTTTGTTCTGTTCTACCCTCATTTTTTCCTTTTTTTCCCCATTTTCCCCCATTTTCCCCCTTTTTCTATTCTACCCTCATTTAGCCCATTTCTTCCCTATTTCCCCTTCTATTTTCCTATTCTACACTCATTTTCCCATTTCTTCCCCATATCCCCTTTTTCTTCTATTCTAGCCACATTTTTTCCCATTTTTTTCCCCATTTTCCCCTTTTCCACCCTCATTCTTCCCATTTCTCCCCCATTCCCCCCATTTTCCCCATTTCCCCCCATTTATTCCCCTTCTCCTCGTTATCCCCATTATTTTTTTTTCCCCCCCACCAGTGAGGAAATTTTCTTCCTGTGAGAACCACCCCTCCCTCCATCCCTGCCCACCCAAACCCAGCTCCAGCCTGGTGTCCCCTGTCCAGGCGAGGATGTCCCCGAGGCCAGGGTGGGTGTAAAGCTCTGAGATAACCCAGCTATCGCCTCCCCCCGGGGTGAGAAGAGGCGTTATCAGCTTCTCCCCCGATAAGGAGCTCTGCCCTGAGTGACAGCGCCAAGATAAATGGTCCCACACCGACTGGGTGATAACTGGGCTCAAATCCCTGATCCAGGAGTTGGAATGCAGCCCCAGCAGAGGGATGGAGGAGGCCCCCAGCAGTTATTTTTGAGCACTGCTGAAATAGCTTCCCGGCAAAAAGGGTTAATCCCCTCCTGGCTTCGAGCCCCTGGATTTGGCATCACCTCCCGTGGGATGCAGGAGTCGGTTGAGGCTCCCAGGGTTTTGGTTTTCAGCCCCCACGTTGGATTGTGTCAGGCTGGTCCAGGGAGGACAATCCCACCCTGTGGATGTGAGCTCTGCCTCCTCTCAGCCCCTGATCTGTCCAGTTCCACCAAGGATCCACTTGCAACATCCAGGCTGCTTCCAGGAGATTTCCCAGTTCACCAGTAAGGATCCATCTGTAACATCCAGGCTGCTTCCAGGAGATTTCCCAGTTCACCAGTAAGGATCCCCCTGTAACATCCAGGCTTATTCCAAGACCTCAAGATATTTCCCACTTTACCAGTAAGGATGCAGTTGTAACATTCAAGTTGCTTCCAGAACTCCAGGAGATTTCTCATTTCAGCACCAAGGATCCAGATGTGACATCCAGGCTGTTTCCAGGGTCTCAGGAGATTTCCCAGTTCACCAATAAGAATCCAGTTGAAACATCCAGTCTCCTTTCAGGATTCCAGGATATTTCCCAGTTCACCAGTAAGAATCCAGTTGTAACATCCAGGCTGCTTCCAGAACTCCAGGAGATTTCCCAGTTCACCAGTAAGAATCCAGTGGTAACATCCAGTCTCCTTAGAGGATTCCAGGATATTTCCCAGTTCACCAGTAAGAATCCAGTTGTAACATCCAGTCTCCTTACATGATTCCAGGAGATTTCCCAGTTCACCACCAAGGATCCATCTGTAACATCCAGTCTCCTTAGAGGATTCCAGGAGAATTCCCAGTTCACCAGTAAGAATCCAGTGGTAACATCCAGTCTCCTTTCAGGATTCCAGGAGATTTCCCAGTTCACCACCAAGGATCCATCTGTAACATCCAGTCTCCTTAGAGGATTCCAGGAGAATTCCCAGTTCACCAGTAAGAATCCAGTGGTAACATCCAGTCTCCTTAGAGGATTCCAGGAGAATTCCCAGTTCACCACCAAAGATCCAATTGTAACATCCAGACTCTTTCCAGGATCTCAAGATATTTCCCAGTTCACCACCAAGGATCCATCTGTAACATCCAGTCTCCTTCCAGGATCTCAGGAGATCCATTGCTCTTGTTAGAAACTTCTCCAAAGGTTCCCAATTTTCCATCTGAATTTTCCCCTACAATAACACTAATTAATTGCTCACCCTCCCTGGAATTTCCTTTGTTTCTCTCCATTTATTTGCTGTCAGTCTGGGTTGCATCTTTTAGTTTTTTGGGGGTTCTTGTATAATCTGACAGACAATTATCAATTCTGATTGCATTCTGATCAATGCATTGATGAGTGTACAGGTCACATGCTGTCTTGGCAAAATCATGAAATTGTTGAAATTTCCAGCTTAGAAGAAACTGAAAAACCCCTGTGGCAACCTCAGAAAATTCCCTGGGAGTTGTCCTATTGCTGAGATTTTGGGATCCTTTCAGAAGCACAAATTTCCCAATTTCTGGAACATTTCCCCCAAAGCTGTGGTTCACTGCACTTTTCTTTTTGATGAAGAATTGAATGGCACAAAAAACTTCTGCTGGACCATTTTTTTTCCATAAAACTCTTAGGATCTCCTGCTGCTTTCTTCCCCAAATGTTTATTTTGTGGACCACCACAATGGTCTGGATGAATTATTGGTGGTCTGTGCTCTTTAATGTGGGCAGTTACTGCTTTATAATATATTTAATATTTCTAAAGTTCTTTAGATTCAATATTTTCATTTTTTCAACAAAAAAAATTAACTTGAAAAATGCCAAAAAATGTAATCACAATGGAGCTTTCTGTTCCTATACTCACATTAAAATATTATGATTTTTAATAAAAAAGAACAAGTCATAAAGTATTCTCTGTTCAAAATAATCTTGGAAGTTATCAAAATTTTTGATTTATTTAAAATCTACATTCTAAGCAGCACAAAAATGGGTTTCAGTAGCGAAGAGGAAAAAAAATACACCAGTTTTAAGAAAAAGAAAATATAGGAATGAGAATTTTAATAGGGAAGATATTAGGAAAGAGTTTATTGGAAAAAGGGAATTGACTTTCAGCACTTGGAGGTGGTAATTAGGTGCCAATATTGAAATTGTTCACGACATCAGCTTGGCCATTTTTCACTGGCTCTGGTTGCCCATTTGGGATGGGATCAGACTCTGGATACTCCCCAAGGAGCTTTTCACTGCCTGGGCTTCCACCACAATTCATGGAAAGGAAGGGAAGGAGAGGAGAGACATTCCCAGCATCCAGCCAGGCTCCTGCTCTGAATCATCCCAATTGATTTGTTGACAACAGGAAATCTCAGCAGCTGAGTCAGCTGAGAGAGGAAAAGTTTTGTTGGGATGAGGATCCACTTCCAATTTTTGGTTCATGTTTTGTCCAATATAAAATGCTTGTGTAAAAAAAACCTCCCTTTTTTTTTTTTTAAACTTCAAATGTAAAGTGATTTTTTTTTTATCTGTTGATGAAGACAAAAGTCTGAATTAGTCCCAAATATCAGCACCTTGATGCCAAAGAAATTCCCAGTGGGAATGGATTTTGGGAGAGGGGTGTGTCTCCATGTAAAAGAGATTTATTTGTGTGTGTGTCTCTTTTAGGGCACAAATAGACACCCTCACACATATTCCATGTTTAGAAGCCCTTTGGAGTAGAAAGTTTGGCTTCCCAAGGAATTTTCTGTGTTTTCTGGCAGCCACTCCCAGCCAGGTTAACCTGATATTTCCCACAGAACTTCAGGCCAGGGAATGTGATTATAAAACTTTCCCATCCAGGCAACACTTTAAACCCAACTCATGATACTGAAGGATGGACAGATTCCATTCCCAGTGTGTTTGTGTTTGGTGAATCCAATGGATGGGAGAGTTTTAGAACCTCTACACAATATTTTTCCTTCTGTTTTTGCTATTTTTCCCCTTTTTTTCCCTTTTTTTTTTTATTTCCAAAAATTAGTTAGCAGAAGAGAAACCATTGGCCAAAAGAACTGGGTCCATCAGAGCTGACTGGGGTTGAACTCTTGGAGCCAAAACTGAACCTCAAAGACCCACCACAGTCTAACACTGAAGAAAATAAAAAGAAAAACAGGAAAAAAAACCATCAAACTCCTCCTTTTTAATGGGATTTTGTGGCAACGTAAGAGGAGAATTCCGAAAAATCAAATCAGCATTCGTGGAATAAAATATACAAGTGGATAATTTAAATAGAGCCAGGGGTTGCTCCCTCCAGGCTCAAAGCTTGGAGGGAAAACCACAAAAACTAAGACACTGAAAAACCAATTTCCCCCAGAGCAGCCCTGATTAATTTGTTTTCTGGGCAGACCTCACATGAGAAAATTGATAAAGTGCTGCAATTCCCTTCAGCCTTTGGATCCCAGCAGAAATTATCATGGAATTCCACGATGGTTTGGGTTGGGAGGGTCCTTAAGGATCATCTCATCCCAAATCTCTGCTGTGGGCAGGGACACTTTCACTATTCCAGAGTAATTAAATTATTCTAATGAGGGGTTCATCATCTCCTGTCTCCAGCATGCTCAGGAAAAATCCAAGTAACTCCAGCAAGGAGCCATCTCCTCATAGCAAATGATTAATCCATAAAAATGTCTTTAATTTCCATTTTTCTCTCTGAGAAACAAAATCAAGGAAGAGCCTGGAAGAGCTCTGGGCTTCATTCATTTTATAATCTTAGTTATGAACTCTATTTCCTCTCTATTCTTCAGGAATTATTTTTTTAATTTTTTTTCTTATTTTTTAAATTTTTTTTAAATTTAATTTTTTTAGGAGTAGCAATTTCACCTAAAATAACATTTAAAAAAGCATTATCCTGGTTTCTGGCTCCACTCCCAGAATGAAGAAGAAATTCCATCCCAAAATTTCATGTGCCCCATGCCTATCCCTGGGCTGCCCATCAACCCAGGAGTTGGTGCCCATTCTAATTCCAAAAGTGACTTTTATCCAATGATTTTTTAAGATTAAAAATTACCAGAAAATGTAATTTCTTTAAAGAAACACGTGAAGCTCCTGGATGGAGTCAAGTAAAGGGTGACACAAATAATGAGAAAATTAAAAGAGGATTTATCAAAATTTAGAAACATCTGCAGAGCATGGATCAGGTTCTGCTCCATAGGGATCTCCCAAATTCCAACTTCCTGAGTTGATCTTGGTTTTATCAATTTTTGCTGAAAAATAACCCCAAAACTGGAGGTGACCAATCCTGCAAATAATTGGTCAAGCAGGATTAATTCCTGGGATTTACTGGCAGCCACTCCTGTTATTAATCCAAGATTTAAAATCTTTTAAAACCATCCCCTCATCATTTAAAAAACTGAAAATTTTTCTGTATCCTAAATAGATTTTCCCCCAGTATTTCCTAGAATTGACCCAGAAACTACATCCAAATAATTTTTTCCTCCTAAAAGGCAGAAATCCCTAAAAACCACCTCTCCACTGTTACTTCTGACAAATTTTGAGAATGGAAAGTGGGTTCTTAAAACATGAAAAAGGAGCTCTGGATAAATATTTGAACATTTGAAATTAAAGATGGCCAAAATCAGCAGCTCTGGTTTTTGTGAAATTCCCATGGAAGATCAAAGGGAATATGGGGGGTGGAAATGCTCATTTTTTGTGTTAATTTTTACACATCTCCCAAGGGTTTAGTCCTAAAGAGCTTTTAGGTGTGAGCTGTTGTGTGTTCCCATTCATTTTTATTGGAATAAATTGATTTAAGATGATTTTGGCCAGATTTGGCATTTAAAAATAATCTGATGAATAACCACAATATTTCTGAACAATCTATCTCACCTTTCTAGGAATTACTTTCCAAAAGTGTGATAACGTTTTTTTAGATAGTTTATTTTTTTTTTTTTCCTAATTCTAAACTTCAGGAGCATAAATGTCCCTGGAGAAATTGGTCATTTCATAATCTTCAAACATAAAAGCAGAAAAATTTGATTTTAGAATAATTAATGAGCTCTGAGTTTCACTAAATGATGACACAGCCTTAAGGAACTGTGGAGGAAAAGAGGATTGGTCATTCCACATGGATAAAACTCCACTTTGTATCCCTGTTTTCATTCAGATCCCTCCTAATCTGATTGTATCCCATATTTTACTAAAAAATGGGATGAATTACATGGATGGGTCTCCCAGAATAGCCAAATAAAATCAAACCAAATTGAAGTAAAACATTCCATAAAAATAACAGCTGCCATCACTGCCTTGAATCACTGCAACATCCTAAAATTTCTTTTCAGGTTTGGGCTCAGATCCTACTTTTCCCATCTTTAATTTTGCTTTGGGGTTTGGGTTTTTTTCCTTTCCTAATAATTTTTTTTTAATGTGAATGCAAATATCAACACCAAAATCTATTCCCAGTACAATGGGATGGAGACACACAGGGAACATCAACCATCTCTGGAGCATTCCAGGGATCTCTCCAACATCTGGCCCATCCATCCTTGACTTCCCAGCCCACATCAGCACTTTGGAAGCCTCTTGGTCCAGCCTTGTAAAGCTGAGCTTTGCCTGTGCCTGAGCTGTTGGCTACAGGAACTGGCACAGAAACCTTCACTAGCCCACTTGGCCACCTGGATCCAGACTGATTTTCAACCCTTTTCCTGGTCTGAGTGTTGTAAAATCCCATTTGTTGGCAGCCATGGGAATTTCTGGGATATTTCTCTGTCCACAGGTGTTGGAATCCTGAAGCCTGGGAGTTTTGAACTTTCTGTGCTGTTCCAAAGGCTTCCAAAATTGAGTGATGGAGTTGGGATCACTGGTGTGTAGCTTGAACAGAAGTGTGTGATTTCACACGGTGAAATTGGAATTTGGGGTTTGGAATATAGTAATGGGTATGGGACAAGATGGGGGTTCTGGGGTGTTGGTTCTTTCCTTCTTCTTGTTCCTCCTTTTTCTTGATTTTGAGCAGTAGGTTTTGGTTGGATAGAAAATCCCTCAGTGCAGGTCACAGGTGTTTGGTCATTGGGTTAAAAGTATAAATAATATAGATGTTAGTTTTTAATTGGATATTTAGGCCTTAAAAGACCTTGCAATAAATGAGACACATCTCCATTTTCTTGCTTTTAGCTTGTTAGCTAGAAGTGCTATAGATAAAAATTTATAAACAACTGAGTCTGAACATGAAAATCCATTCATTGTAAATAGGGGCTGGGAGCCCTTCATCTAAAATTTACAAATAAAGACCTGGAAGTGGATGCAGGAGAGAAGATGTGAGTTAAGGAATAAAAGCCAAGGAGGAAGGATTTAAAACTTACATTTACATTTTAAACTTCCAATCCCAAAATTTCAGCCGAAGTCCTGAAGAAATTTGTGGGTTTCCTGAGCAGGGTTTAGGAAAAAAAAGAAATTAAGATTCTGGGGAAGTGATCAGAGGATGGGGTAATTAAAGTTAAGGAAAAGAAAGGAAGGAGAGGGAAAATTCAGGAAAATTCAAGAAAACATCTTCCCTCTTAGCTGATTCTTGCTGGAATTTCCTGTCAAAGAAAGGAAATCTATTCAGGGAATCCCAGGATGGTTGGGGCTGGAGGGACTTTCAGGATCCCAGGAAGGGCAGGGACACTTTCCACCATCCCAGGCTGTTCCAAATGTCCAACCTGGACATTCCAGGGATCCAGGGGCAGCCACAGCTGCTCTGGGCACCCTGTGCCAGGGCCTGCCCCCCCTTACAGGCCAGAATTCCTTCCTAAAATCTACTCCAAATCAATCTAAATATTCCACTAAAACTAATCCATCTAAATGTTTAATTTATATAAATAGTAATACATTATTTACATTACCAAAGACAGCAGATTAAACAAACAATTAGACATTCCTGCCTTTTTCCTTTTTTTTTTTTTTTTTTTTTTGTTTCCTATTTAAACAGCTCCAGGCTGAAATCTTCACCTCCAGGGAAATTTTTTTTCTCCAGTTCCAAGATCCAACACCCCCAAAATTTGGGAGAAGTCAACCCTGAGGTCCCAGCATGACTCAATCCCACTCACCTAACACAACATTATCCCTCAGGAATGCAGCACACACACACCCAGTGCTCCCAGCCAGCCCCTAATCCCAGGAAAATCGAGGTGGCAGCAGTGTGAAAACACTGGTGGGAACTTTGGATCCTGGGATATTTTTTCTCCAGTCCCTTTCCCTCCAATCCTGACTCATTTTTCCCACTGGTTTATTCCTAACCAGGGGCTATTGTCTTGTGTTTGTGACATCACAGGCCATCGCCATGGCAACAGTGATGATGTCACAGGGGTGGAATTAGCACCTATTAACAGGAACAGGCACAGGGAAGGGATGAATAATGAGTTCAGGGCCTGGATTCGACACAAATTACCAGGAATTTTTTTGGACAGGAAAAATCCTTGAAAGGTAAATGGGGCTTATATTTAAATATTATGTTTTCATTGGGCTTGGCCAGCGAACAAAAGCTGATATTTGAGTAATAAAACTGCAAACAGCAGTGTGAGAACAGCTGGAGGGTCAGGAAAGGTTTTTTTCCATGCAAATGAGCCAAGGATTATGACTTTATTTGGAATGCTCATGGACAGGAGTGTGTGCCCTAGAACCCAACACTGCCCAGGGCTCATTAACATCCAGTTTCTCAGTCTGACACAGAATTGAGTTGTGTTTAACCACACTTTGCTCTAAGTTGCCTTTCCCTTCACAATTTGTCTCTGTTTTCTGATGAACTTCATTATTTTCTCCTTTTTCCAGCCTCAAACCCTTTTGGTTTGGATTGGGATGGATTACCAGCAGTTCTTCACCCATTACCAGCCAGCAGGAATAAAACCATTGCTGAAATGCTGAATTTCATTAAAATCATTGAGCACAGGAACTCTGGTCTGGATTAAACCAGAACTATAAATATCGCCTTTTTCTTATTCCTGTTTTGTTTCCTGAGGGAACAAATGAGGATTAAGATAAAAAATGATAGATTTAGATTGAATATTGGGATGGAATTCCTGGCTGGAATGGTGGGGAGGGGCTGGGATGGAATTGCCAGAGAAGCTGTGGCTGCCCCTGGATCCCTGGAATGTCCAAGGCCAGCCTGGAAGGGGTTTGGGGCACCCTGGGATGGTGGAAGGTTTCCCTGCCATGGCAGGGGCAACACTGGATGAGTTTTGAGGTCCCTTCCAACCCAAACCATCCACCAGTTTGGATATCTTTGAATTTGGACCAGGGAACTTTTCCAAATATCCAACTGGCCCCTTGCAAGGAGATGAGTGTGGTGGTGCCTTTGCAAAGGACTCCTGGACAATCCCTGCTGAGCCAAATCCCTCTGACAAACTGGTGCTGCTCCCACCTTATTTCCTTTATTTTCTCCTCCTTAGTCCCATCCATAATTAAATCTTCTGAGCCCACAATGTATCCCCTGCCCATAGAACTGGATGATCTTTAAGGTAATTTCCAACCCATATCAGTCTGGGATTCATTTGAATTGTTCAAATAAAAATTTCAGCCACTTGCAGCTTTTCCTATATCCAGGAGGGAAAAGGAGACACCTTGTGTTGGGTTGATGTGGCCAGAAATGTGAATTCTGTCCCCATCTGTTAAAACTGGGTGTGGCAGTGCCCTTGATCTCCTGGCACACATTCTCTGCTAATGGGCCATCTTTAAACCAGCTGGGCAATCATCTTTATCTTCCCACAGCCCATCCTCCCTCCAGGAGTTATCTCCTGTTCATGGCCACTGAGTCCCAGGGCATGACTGATAAAATTCCATCATCCCACTGGGAGATGCTCCAGCCAGGGCAGGAGCCAAGCCTTTCCTACCCAGAGAAAAACTGAGATTTTGGACACCAAGGCACCTTCTTTCCACTGCATTCCAGAGGAAAACCAGACCTTTCCACATCATCCCTGGAGCTTCAGAGGAAACTGCACCTTCTCCAGGAGCACTGCTCCAGCTGAGCCACATCTGCCCCTGCAGGAGGATGCAGCACCATGGAATGGGACTGTGCCACCACCCTGACTGACTGACTGTGCCAGCTTGGATTCTGACTCTGGCAGGGTTGGGATTGTTCTTTGTAATATTGCATTTCTATTTTAATTGTCCTAGTAAAGAATTGTTATTCCTAATTCTATATCTCTGCCTGAGAGCCCCTTAATTTCAAATTTATAATAATTTTACATTCTCCATTTCAAAGAGAAGCTCCTGCCTTTATTGGCAGACACCTTCCTTCAAACTAGGACACACCTCCAGAGGCTGATCCTGCTGCTGCCCTGTTGTTCTTGCAGGGCCCAGCAATCCCAGCTCTGATAACTGGAATATTTTGGGGTTAGGACAGGGAATTTGATGAAATGTGAGAGGTGATTTTATCCAAGGAGAGCCACTTGAGCAGGGAATCTCCACCTCTGACCTTCAGTTCCACGAAGCTCCAAAACAAAGCAATCACATCCCCACTTGTCACATTGTCCTTGCTGGCATCTTCCTCCCCCTGCCCTCAATCTCTGCTGCTCCTTGGCATCCAGTGAGACAGGAAAGGAAAAGGAAAAGGAAAAGGAAAAGTTTATTGTACAATTTTTTACTGTAGCAAAATAATAGCAGTGTGCAGTTTTCCATTTTTAACACTCACTAAGGTTTCCCTTTTTCCTTCTTATTTTTCAGAATGAAACTAGAACATTATTTTGCAAGGAGAAATTAAAATTAAAAACAAAAAAAAATGAACTTGCTCAGGAAATTGTAGCTATTCAATTTAATTCTACTAAATCAAATTAATAAATTTCTAGTAAACTTAATTTTATTCAATTCTAACCTTATTTTAATCCAAAATCAAAGTTTTCAGGGTGGGTCAGTCTCTACGATTGGGATAGAAGTTGGGATTCAGGTTGAAAATTCAGATTCAAACCAAACTCCTTCATCTTCAGCACCCTGGGCTCCCTCAGAGAGGATTCCCGAGGTGCCCTGGCAGCTGGAGCTCCCTGTCCCAGGCACCTTCCCGGGCTGAGTGCTTGTCCAGAGGCCCCCAGGCTGCCTCTCCATCCCTTGGCAGGTGACAGAGGCTCGGGCAGGAGGGTGCAAGGCAAGCCTGGAGGGGGCTGGCAGCAGGGGGATGTGCAGGGATCCCAAAAAACGCTGGGGTTTCACTCCCTTTGTTGGGGGTTTTTGGGGGTATTTTGAATTTTTTTTATCCTTACTTATTTATATGTATACATATATATATATTTGTATATATGCGTATATATATGTAAATATGTGTATATATATATATTTATTTATTTATTTATTTTTATGTATAAATATATACTAACATATATAAAACATTCATATATTTATCTATATTTTGTATATATATTTACATATATTTGTATTCTATATGTCTTTATTATATCTATATACGTATATTTTATATTTATATATTAATATATATTTCTTTTTATTCTTATTTTAATTATATATATGTACTTGTCTATATTTATATTTTTATATATATTTGTATATATATGTATATATTTATATTTATATTTATATTTATATTTATATTTATATTTATATTTATTCTTATGTATTTATATTTGTATTTATATTTATTCTTATATATTTTTATATTTATATATTTATATATTTATATTTTATATTTATATATTCTCGTTGATTTATTTTTACTTTTATATATTTATATTTATATAATTATATTTATACATATATTCATTTATATTTAAATATAAATATTTATTTATATTTTTGTCATATAAGCAACAGGATGGGAATGCTGTTTCATTTTTTTAATTTATTATTTATTTTTATTTATTTTATATTATGCATCAGTTTTATTTTACAGAACCAAGCAAGGGAGATGGAACAGCTTCAGCTGCTGGCACAGCAGACCAAGTTCTCTTTGTTATAAAGTGTTTTAACAATTTTTTAGCCAACACTATCATATTAATTAATTAAAACTGACAAGCATTTGCTCAGGCCAATTAATAAAGCCACAGACACATCTTGTTTTGAACAATGCTTGCTTGTAACAGCTTAAAACAATGAATAAAACTTCATTATTAAGCTTACATATTTATACTCTCTTGCTTAACATATTTTCCTGGAGGAAATAATAATATTTAAATATATAAATATATAAAAATATAAGAGAAGCCTGTCTCTGCACAGCCCACAGCTCTGCTGCTTCTTGTCCCTGCATCTTCAGCACCCTTGAGACTTGCTTTTATTTTATTTTATTTTATTTTATTTTATTTTATTTTATTTTATTTTATTTTATTTTATTGTATAATTTCTGAGAGTTCTATGCCTTTTTCTATTTCCTACACCTGCTCTTGACAGCAGGATCAGGTTGTTTCCTCCCATGGATTCAGCCTGGAGCCACTGGGGGAGATAACAGTGACCTGGGGTGTCCTCAGCTTGTCACTCCCATCCCAAACACCCTGAGGAGAAACAGCCTCCCTGGGACAGCTCCTAAATTAGCCCTTTAGGAACATTTGTGCATCTTATTCTGTCTAGAAATCAACAAAAATATGTATTTTTATTTTTTTATAAGGTGTTGGAAGATGTCCCAGGCAAGTCAGTGTGATTTAAAAAGTCACAAAGTCGTGCTTGTTTAGAAGGGAGGTTGCTGCCTAAGAGGCACCACACATATGGCTGAATAAATATATATAAATAAATATAAATAAATATAAGAATAAAATAAATTAAAAATAAAAATGAATATGTAAATTAAAATGAAAGTAAAAATAAAAACAAGGGTAAAAACAGGAAGGAAAAGGGAAAGGGAAAGGAAAAAGGAAAAGGAAAAAATAGAAATAATAGAAATAATAGAAATAGAGCACAACACAGACACAACTGCCCACATGTGACTCCACACAGACATTTAAGAGAAAGCTCCTGCTTTGATCATCTTTCAATTTAAACAGAGAAAGGCAGCGTTTGTTTAATCCTGTTTTGCAGATGGGATGAGCCCAGGATCAGGGATTTAGGACTGAATTTAGGAAGTGTCTCACAGCTGAGGTGAGCCCAGGATCAGGGATTTAGGGCTGAGTTTAGGAAGTTCCTCAGAGCTAAAATGAGCCCAGAATCAGGGATTTAGAAATGGGTTTGGTAAGAATCTCAGATCTGGGATGAGCCCAGGATCCAGGATTTAGGACTGAATTTAGGAAGTGTCTCAGATCTGGGATGAGTCCAGGATCCAGGATTTAGGACTGAATTTAGGAAGTGTCTCAGATCTGGGATGAGCCCAGGATTAAGGGCTGAGTTTAGGGAATGTCCTCACACCATGGTGACCCAAGTTCCCATCCTGGCTTTTCATAATCCTTCCCTTTTTACCTCTGGGTTCCCAAACAAGGCTGGTGTGGCAGAGCTTGGTTGTCCTTTGGAGATGTTTTCCAGCCTGGACTGACCTTCCAGAGTCTTCAGTGAAGTTGTGTGACTGTCCATGGGCAGAACAGGGAAAATTAATGTTGGGATAATGAGAACCACCCGCTGGACAGGTTCCCCTTGCTGCAAGGAGGAGCAGATGCAGCACATCTGGCACCAATTCCCAACCATCCAGCAACAACACACCACGAGAAGCACCAAAAAAAAACCCAAAAAACCAAACAGCAGCCCAAAGTCCCGGGCTGATCCCAGCCTCTGCTGCTCATATTTTTATGGAAGGTTTCCTGGGATGGCTCTTGCACTCTGGGTGAGTCACTGGGAGTGTGAGGAGCCAAGTCTCCCCACCTCTGCATCCCTCATTTATCACATCCCTCCCCTCCTGGCTGTCTGCACCGGCGTCAGACAGAAATGGTGAAACCAGCAATATTTTTGCTCTTGTTGCCCTGTATCTCCATCTGATCTTGCATTTAACACCAGGCCAGACAAGCCTGACAAATCCCACTGGCTCTGAAATATTCTCATTCCAGGCAATGCACCATAGGGAAAGTATTCACCCCTCCTGGCCTGGATAAATATACAGGTAGAGATAAATATGTGCACAGGCACAGATTCTAAAATACACACACCCACGTGCATTTTATAACCCTTCACCCACATATCTATAAATCTCCAGCCTCTTCCATGTGAATTTTCCCCAGAGTTCAGCTGCAGATGGTTATTGATAAAATATGAACTAATGCTCACAACATCCCTGTGTATTTAAGGTGGAATTGAATTTCAGTCATCTCTAAAAGTCAAATTTTAAGCCTGGACTAGTTTTCTGGGTTTCTTGATAGCCAATAAAAAGAGACAGGTCCATCCAGAGGACAATTTGATCTGCTTCAGGATTTATTGGTTAGATGCAGATGTCAAGTGGGAAGCAGAGCAGAGAGGGAGAAATGAGCTGGGAATGTTTGGGGTGGAATTAAGATGCTTTTTCAGAGCCCTAAGACCAATTTTCAGTCCTGGTGAGTTACTCTGAGCAGGACATGCAAATTCCCATTATAATCCTTGGGAAACTACTCAGTGTAGCCAAGTGGATTTTGAGGAACAGCACAGGTGAGCCCAAAAGGGTGATTTATGACCTGAATTTTGGCTTTTGCAGAAACTAAACTCACTTCAGGCAAGTTGTGGTTCTCCAAATAAACCTAAGGATAGATGGAGATCTGGATTAATGGGGACATTAGCACAGAGATTGCACCCATGGCACAGGATCTCTGGAAAACCTGCATCTTTCTGAAATGGAACTGGAGGATCTACAAGTTTCACCAAAATATTTCAATATTTTTTAGTGTTCAAAGAGCCTCAGAATTCCAAGGACTGGGAGTGAAGGAGATAATTAGAGAATAATTGGCCACAGAGGGATGTGGGGCTCAGCTTGGATCATTAAATCTGGGACCACAGGAGAAGAAGTGGAAGAAGTGTTTTTCTCCTGACTGAAGGACAAACCTGCAAGAGATAATTTTAGGAAAGGGATCCTGAGAATTTCCCTTCACCTGGAGCATTCCAGAGAATCTTCCTTTCAATTTCTTCCAGCTGCCATTCACCTGGATGTTTAAAATCAGTTCCATTTTAGGTTTTGCAGCAATGCCAATGGTCACCAGGAATGCAGCTTGACAGGAGAAAAGGCTAAAAGGAGACGAAAAAGTGAAGTTTAAAAAAAAAATAAATTAACAAATTGCAGGACTTAATCTCCATGTCCCCATAAGAGATTCAATGTCTATTGGAAGCAAAGTTCCAATTTCTAGCAATTGTTGTTGATATTTTTGATTAACTAGTTGGATTGACAGTGATTGTTTAGGAAATCATTAAAATCACCCATGGAAACAAGGGTTAGTGCATATGGAAGCATAAATTTATTTAATTCATTAATATTTTCATAGCTCTTTGAGAGCAGCAAATGCCAAGTTGTCCCTAAATACAAAACACGGAATTTGGGAGAAGAGCAGACTCCAGTGTAACGACAACCCTAATTCATCCAGTTAAAAATGACCAAAAAAAAATGATGTCGAATTCTCCACAACTTCCTGGAGAAATTCCACAGCTGTTAAGTCTTGCAGGAGCTGAGCTCATGGGTGTGATTCAACGGCGATGAATTTCCAGCACGGGGCCCTCAAAGGTTCAACCAGCAGCTGGAAAACCGCGGAGCAGGAATCCTGTGCCGGAGCTGAGCAGGGCCAGGATGGGCCAATGCTCGTGGCAAGGGGAGAGCTTTCAACCAGAGCATGAAGTTCACCTGGAGGTCAGAGAAAAATCTCTCAATCCAGAGTTTTCCATTGGCAGGGTTCGTGTGGGAGCCCAGGGTGTACCCCTGGCCTCCTTGGGGGTCTCAAATCCCCCTGGTGAGGGTCTCAAAGACTCCTGAGTGAGACCCTGGTGTCACAGGTGCTGAATTCTAACCCCTGGGGGAAGCTGTCAGCACAAAGAGAATGGAAACAAGCTACCAAAATTAGTAAAGTGTAAATTAGACCTTCAGAACGTAGATAAATAGGGTTTTTTTGTTTTTTGTTTTTTTTTTTTGTTTATGATAAGGGACACATGGCCAAGATGGAGAATTTGGGGGGTGGACACCTTTTCCTCCTTCTTCTCCATGTCATCCATGTTGGGTGACATGTTGGCACTCTTGGATTGGATGGGGTCAGGGCTGGACCATTTAATAAAATTGTATTGTATTGGGAAAATTTTGTAAACATGTAATACACAGTACAAACTATATAAGATCAGCCCTGCCCTCAGCAGGCAGATCCCACCATGGGTGCCAGGCTGAGCAGACCCTGCTGGCCAGGCAAAAAGTGCCTGAGATAAAATATAATAAACAATCCTTGGAACAAGAGAAAACCATCTCCAGCAATCTCTCTTTGGCTGCTTCAGAGGAAACCAGGGTTTGAACCACCTCATGTCCCTCTGGGGTGATCTTGGGGCAAAGGAGAAACCCCAGACTGGGACAGGTTCGAGTCCGTTTGGGAACGACGGGAAAATTCCGCGGTTTTGGAGTTCGCGGGTGTTGGGATGAGCTGGGGGCTCTTGCTTTGCTTCAGAGCTCAGCTCAGACATCTCTGTGCCTAGAAAAAAAATTAATTTAAACACTCAGACGGGTATTTAAATTTGGACATTCTCCAAAATTATGTTTTTTAAAGGAAATTTGTACGGTGTTGATAAAAGGCAAAATGATCCGTGTCACAGCGACGCTGATGAACCTAAACGATGGCTGAAGGTGACCATGACCCTCCAGTTTCTCAATTTAGGCATTTCCAGGCTTAATCCCATAATTGTTCTGCTCAAAGATTCCCTTTACTTGCAGAAAAATGTCTCAATATAAGTCAGGACCAGGCTTTATAACAACAAATGGTGTGAAACAGAAAGTTCAAATGAATTCACAAGTTTTAATCTGAATTATGATAAAATTATCTGCTTTTGAAAGCTAAATCAAGGATTTTATCTGAGTTTAAATTCAACAAGAGAAATATTTTGAATATTGGCTCCTAAGAGTAGAAAGTTCCATGTGAAATTTCACCACTTCAAGGTTACACTACTTGAGAACTTCCAAAAATTTCAGATGATCAGCCTGGAGTTCATAAAAATAAAAAAAAAAATGGGCTCCTTAAAAATCTTTTGGTCCATCCCAAAAAACAAAAGGAGTTTGATTTAAATTTCAGCTCACAAATATTTCAGACAAAGGCTGTGTAAAGCGGTTTCTCTGGCACACACAGGTTTTCCTACCAGCCTTGGCTTTACAAAATGGATTTTTTGCAGTTAAAATTGGGGGTTTCTTCTCCATAAATTCAGCTGGATCACACTGGATGAGTGGTGGGATAAAAATCCTCCAGCAAGGAGAGCAGGGATCTCCCCTCAAGGTCATTTCTACTTGGAGGAAGTCATTGCAATATTAATTAAATAATCCTCAAGCTTTTGATGATAATGTCAAAATTTGTAAATAAATAAATAAATAATAAAACAATAATTAATAATCTTTTTTGCCCTGACCACTCAAAATCTTCACGCAGAGCTGAAAATCCCAGTTCTTCCCACTCAGTGCCCATCAGGAATTTTCCTTTGACTGACTCCAGATCCAATTTGTGCACGCTCAGGTTGGGAACATTTTTCTCATTCCCAGAGAAATTTGTGAGGATACAAAAATGCTCTTTATGAGAATATAAAAAATGCTCTTTATTTTTTAATGCAGGGACAACACTTGAAGCCTGCCAGAGGTTTCTTGATTTCTACCCAGGAAATCTGAGATGGAACAACCAAAGCTGATTATTTCCCTGAATTTTGAGACAGATTTCAGCTTTAAAGGCTCTGTGGCCACCACTGACCTCTCCAAGGTTGTCACTTAATCCAGGATCTCATTTTTATGGATTATTGCACAGAAAAATTGGAACAATACCAATAATAGGGGTTTGTTTTTTGGGGGGTTGATTGGTTGAGGGTTTCTTTCCTTAGTGTGAGGGGAAAATCTACTATTTTCCAGGAAATAATTCCATATCTCTTATTTTTATTATGGATTAGCAAAAATAAATCCTTGGTTTAGATGCCACATCAGACATGGAGATAACTGGGAGTTGCTTTGGAAGTTTTTCACCTGCCTCCAACCTTGTGATACTCCAAGACAATAAATATTCGAAAAAAATAGAATTAAATAAAAATTCACACTCAGAAATTGAGTGAATTAAAACTTCCTAGGAGGCCCCTCAATAGATGGAAAACACAGGGCAGGGTTATTAGTTATTAACAAAGTTATTTTGCAGAAAGTTATTTTTTGAAATCTGAGAGTGGAAATATTCAACTTCTTACACTGTTCTTGTACCTTAGAAGAAGAGATAATATTAATATTATATTGATAAATTCTTATATATTATAGCAGCATATTATTCATAGTATATATAATTTTATTGTATAATAATTATTATTGTTGTTGTTACTATTATCTGTACAATTTTGACAACTTTCCATACAATTTTTCCATCAATATTAATTAATAATATAACAATTTATATTCCAGTTTAAGGAACCTTTTTCTAATAATGTTCTCTTTTTAAAAATCATCTCTTATTTCATTTTTTCCCCAACAGCAGACCTTTTTCTTCCTTCTGTATTTTTTACGTCCTAGGATTTTTTTTTTTTTGAGGGGTATTTTTATGATTTTATTTTCCCATAGTTTATTGCAATATGGCTTTATGGACCCCAAGTGCACAGTAATAAATGATGGGAAAAATAACTTACAAGAGCAATAATCCCAGTTATGGCTGCTCTGGAATATCTAAGAAGGAATTTTAGGAGCTCCAGCAGCCTGGGACAAAATTTAGTTTATCTGCAAGGCTGCTGGAATTTGTCCTTTTTATTGGGGATATTCTGAAACACTTCAAAAATGCAACTTAATTCCCAGGCTGGTGCTTCATGGCAAAACTCTGTCCTGGAAAGGATTATGGTTCAATCCCAAAAATCCCAGGCAAAGATTCCCACAGGCTTCCTTGGGCTTTCAAACTCTCCCCAATAAATCATCTCAATTTAATATTTAAGGAGGCAACAGTGATAAAAATCAGGAGAAGAGGAATTTTCCCAGCAGATTTTACCAGAAGCTTCTTCAAAATTATCCAGGGCTCCAGGAATCCGTGGGGCTGGGGAGCAGTGGATAATCCTGGTCCTCTCTTGTGATCTTTCCAAGGTTTCTTTTCTTTTTCTGGATTTGAGGGATCAATAAAAACCTGCAACTCGTGAGATCCAGACTAATTCCCTTCCTTAGGCTTCATCCAGAGATTTTTCAGGAGAGAGATGAGGAGGGAACAAGGACCTGGCACCTCTGTTTGTCCCTTGTTTGCAGCCAGGAAACATAAAGTTATTTCTCAAAACCTGCAGAAAATTTGGGGGAGTTTGCTTCACCTCTGCTTCCACATTTGTGTCCACAAACTGCCCGTGGCCTTTTCCATCTGCTTTGGAAAGATTTGGAAGATTTTTCCCATTCCTGCCTGGAGCAAACTCAGCTGATGTCCACAGGTCATTCCAAGAACTGCCCAGGGCTGCTCTCTGACTTTTTACATTTTTTCTTTTCTTTACTTTCTTTCTTTACTTTTTTACTCTGACAATTTACACACAAATTATGAAATTTTACACCACAATGTATTTTGATATTTATATCCATACGTATTTCACAGTTTATATTTATTAACTTTGTGTTTGCTTGCACCTCAGTTTAGAACCCGTAATTATGATGAGAGGTCAAGAAATCTTTAATTTCTAAATTTTTTTTATGTGATTCTCGATTTAGAAGGAAGAAAGCAGGAAAAGGGAGTTGTGGTAGAAGATGGGAAAATAAAACACCCCAGTGCTATAAAGAAGACAGTGAAGGTTTTGTCTCTAAGAAATTATCTTTTCTCCTCCCAGTCCACCCATTTTCCAAAGAAACAAAAGCAAATCATCTTTTTTCCCTGTGGGAATGGGGAGCCATTCCTGTTGCTCCCTGGGGCAGGATTTGACAGCTCCCATCAGGAACGGGTGTGAAGTTGCCCAGATGTGTCTGCTGAAGGAACCATTTTCCTGGTGATGACAGAAGCCTGGCAAAATTCCCAAAATCAAAATTGGAGGGGGGATTTATTTTTTTTTTCCCCCCACTCTCTTCTCTTTCCAAACAAAAAGAATCAGGAAAAGAGAAACCTGAATGCATCAACTGGACATAAATGAGAAATCTCCTTATTTCTTTATTTTTTTTTTAAGGTTTTCAGAAAAGACAGGAAATCTTAACGCTGCCCTCCCCAGGGCCTCATCTATCAATCAGGTCTTTCCTTTGGCTCCAGGATATTCCAGCCCTCTCCCTCTCTTCCTCAATTTGTAGTATCTTGTACAGGAACCCCAGGCCATGTTTAATATGTTTGGGTTTTACACTGACAACATAAAGGTCAACATTTAAGTTAGATTGTGGAATCAGAGCAGTCCCTTGGGATGAACGCAGAGCCAAATAATTCCCATTTAATTGTCCTCTTCTCCCATCCCCCCTTCTCCTTCCAAACAGTTATTTCCTCATTGCCTCTGCCTTGGAATGGTATCAGGGCTGATCTCAGGTTTATGTGAAGCTGGGATCAAATTTTCCAAAGCACTTAAGCGAGGTTTTAGTCATAAAAGACCAAGATATTTGAGAATGAAGAAGATTCTATTTTTTTTTCCAAGTGAAATCCTTGACGATTTGCTGGGACAAAAGACACCTGAACTCTGGTGGTTTTGTAAGACAGAGAGAGGAATAAATGCAACATTTTAGCTTTTTATTCAATCAGAAATATTTTAAATTTTGGGTGTGGTGGGTATAGACTGGAAAGGAAAAACCAGAAGGAGCTGAGGATAACAGTGAGTGCCAAGGGGAACACAGGATGGGAATAAACCTGAGGTAAAGCAGGCAAACCACACCATAAAGTGGCAAATTCCAGGGAATCACACAATCCTCTGGATAAAGTTGGAAGGGATCAGTGCAGGTCCTGCCCAAGCAGTGTCCCTGTAACTCAGGAGAAGCTCTGGAATTCTCATCCTTCCAGACTGAAGGTTGGTCTGACCTACAGCTGGCTTTAGTCCTGTCCCACCTGGGATTTTGAGACCTTTGCTTGTCTCTTCCACATAATATTTCCATGATTTGTTGACTCTGATAATATCAGATGGTTCTGAAATTGCCCTTCCCAAAACCACATTTTTAATACTCCTAAAATTCTGCAAAAAAATCTGGAACACAGTAGAAAAAAAATTGGAGAGTTTGTTTCTCTCTCCACGACATCCATGGTTTGATTTTCACCACAGAACTGGAGATTTGGATTTCAGCACGTGCAGAGAGATGAAATCCCAGGTGATTCCTGATTCCTGGGGTGCATTAGCAAGGAGAAGGGATATGAAGTGATCCCAGTGCTCACCAAAGTTCCTGAAGTTTCTGGCCACCATTATTGGCCACCCAATTCCAAGGGCTGAGCATTAATTTGTAGCAATAACAAATTATAACAAATTATTTTAATTGCTGTGCCAGCCAAATCTCTCTGAGTGAGTTATTTTGTGTCTCAAAAGGAGGGTGGAGGTCAGAAATTGTGAGTAGAAATAGTTCCTTTATTCAAACATGGATAATAACACAGAATATCCTCAAAATAGCTGAAATTTTTATCCTCATGTCCTGGGAACTGGCTTGGACAGCTGAGCAGTTCTCCTAAAATGAGTTTTTCCAGGTGAAAATCACCCTGATTGAACAAGGAAATTCCCAGCATGGATTTTCTGGATGCCATAATCCCCAAGTTTGCTGGCATCACTAAAATCAGGATTTCCTGCCTGGACTGGGTGCCTGGTGCCATTGGATGGGTGAGACTGAGATCCTGAGGTCCTGTGTCCTTCTGGAGCTGCATCCAAAATCATGGAATTATAAGGATGGAAAAGATCTCCAAGATCATCAAGTCCAAGTTTCAACCCAACACTCCCATGGCGACTAAAAGGGGTCACAAAATTCCACATCTCTGTTTGTTGAACATTTCCAGGAATGGAGACTCCACCACTTCCAATGTTTAACCCTTCAGTCAGGAATTTTTCTGTAGTATTTGACCTGGACCATCCCTGGAGCAAGTTTAAAATTAATATAATTGTGAATTAATATAATTGTGACATTATTAATAAATTAATAGATGCTTTTTGCTTGGTTGCTTATTTCTTTTCAGTTCAAATTTTATCCCTGTGTTTCCTGGGATAAGCCAGGACAGGGGACAAATTGCAGTTACAAGCAATATCCACATTTTTATTCCTGAAATATAAACCCATGGCAAACTGATGGAAGGAAACCTTGGAGTTTTATCCCAATTTTTTTGCTTTGTCTTAGGGTTGAGGTGTTGCATGACTTTTAAATAGACTTCCAATAGCAAAAGGAATATTGACTGGAGAATTAATCCTGTGGGATCATGTCCTGAGTGGATATCTGGAGAAAATGAGATTTCTGATTTCCTTATTCTCCAGACACTTTTCCTGGAATAGTTTATTGTGGTTAGACAAAGGATAATTAAAGGATAATTATTCCCATCCTTATGTTCTTAACACTTGGACCAACTGGGAAGGAATTAGAAGTGGATAGAAGAAAGGGATGAAAAAACAAAAAAACAAAAAAAATCAGATTTGTGCCTCAAACTGCCCTGAGTGATACAAACAAAGTCAGATCCATGAATTCCCCAAATTGATCACCTTTAAATCCTCCAGAGCAGCAGGAACATTCCATAGGTGCAGGAATCAATTATGCAAAGAGATGAAATTCAGCACTAATGGCATCTTTATATAAATATTTAAATTCAGGCTGCAAAACACCCACGTTTTATTGATGTCTATAAAATACAAGAACAAAAGTTGCTGCATTCTTTGAGATTAAATTTAAATGAGAAGACATGAGAGCTGTCAAGGTGGAAAAGTCTCTGCAGCCAGGGCAAGGCAAATAAAACAACCCTGGATTTTATCCATAATTCCTTACTGCAAAAATGCTGCTTTACCCTGAGTGGTGGAGAGAGGAATATTTGTTGCCTGGCTATAAATTAAATTTTAAAAGGTAAATTCAGCAGCCCATTCCTGTCCTGCTGGAGGACAAGGAGACGGATTAAGCATTCCCAGAAAGAAACATAAAAGAATATGAAACACATAGAAAACAATGCATAAAAAAGTGAAGAAAAAAAAAGAAACCACTTCTTTTTTTTTTTTTTTTTTTTTTTTTTTTTCCTTTTCAGGCCATGCACAGAATAATTCAAAGCAAATGTGGAGCCTTTCTCTGCAACAAGACAACCACAGAGGGTCACATGAGCTCTGTGGTGCTTTGATTCCTTGTTAATCCACACCATTATCCCAGTGGCCCTGGAATTATTAGTGGGAAATATCCCTTGAATATCCCTGTTTGCCAACTGGCTGCTTTGTGTTTATTTTGTAATTATGCTGATTATTTGATAGAGGAATTCTGGGCTGGTTTTCTCCCCCTCCCAGGAAAGGAGAAGTATCAGCTCTCCATACGTTTCTCATCTTTGGGATCAAAGGGATTCGTGGAAAATCTGCTTTGCTTGTGGGCAGGACTTGGATACTTTTCCAATGCTGGATGTTTGGAGAAAGGTTTTAAGCACACACACAAAACTCCACATTTTTTTCCTTTTTTTTTTTGGTATATAAACCATTCCCTGGCTGCAGAGACACCCAGCTTGGCTTTGGTGAACAGAGGATGAAGATTTCCGTGCTCCAGAACCTGCTGGAAGTTGGGAATTTTTTGGAAGAACTAATTCCAAGGGTTGAACTGATTCCCATTTCCAGCTCCCATTTATGCATCCATGAGGTAAAATGAGGGAAGAAGATGAAATTAAACCCCAAAAATTAGTGTTGCCCCAGATTTGAGCCCTGGCCTGGCTCAGGGTGATGTCAATGAGGGTTTGCTCTGGATTTAGATCCCAAATTTAAGGGATAAAGGATGGAGCTCTGAGCAACCTGGGCTGGTGGAAGCTCCCTGCCCATGGAACAGGGTTGGGACTGGATGATCCCAAATGTCCCTTCCAGTTTTGGGGTTCTGTGATGGAATGAAAGACAAAACTGCTCTGGGTGTGTGTTATTTTCCATGATGGCTTTCCCAACCCTTCCAGGACCTTAAGGACATCAGTGCCAGGACATTCTCTCTGCCTCATTTCATTTCCAGAATATCCAAACCCTAAATTGGCCAAGCCTAGTGTTTGGGGCAGCTACACCTGCACCCAGAGCTTTGTAATTTTGGGGTCAAAGTCAGGGTTCAAAAACCCCACTCTCAAAGGGAAACATTTTTATTGGTGTTTTCCTTGTTTTGTCATTTATTTCCAAATCTCCTGAGGGGGACACCAGTGCACAGCTCACTCCTCACTTTTCATTGCTCTTTGGCTATCATTAAATGAATGAAGCTCCTTGTGGAATTATTTAGGTTGGAAAAACCTTTGGGATCATCAAGTCCAACCATTCCCCCAGCACAGTCAAGGCCACCCCTAAAGCATGTCTACACATGCTTTTTAAAATTTTTAAAATTTTAAAATTCCTTCAGGGATGAGGGCTCCACCACTGAGCAGCCTGTGGAGGCTGGAAAACCCTTCCCAGGAAGGATATTCCCTAATATCCAACCTAAACCTGGAAAAAACAAACAGTCCCTGGGAATAAAGGTCATTCCCTACCAAAAATGTCCCTTGATCTGCAAAACTCCATCTCCAACCCCTGAAACAATTTCTCCTGGCCAGGGCATGTGCTGAGGGTGTTTCTATTTAAAATCTGAGCTAAAAGGAGCTGAGGGAAAGCAGGAGGAGAAGGAGGAGGGGGAGGAGAGAAAAAAAAAAACAAAACCCAAGGAAGGAGGGGTGGGGAGGAGATGCTGGAGCTGTTTCCATGACTCGTGGAGGGTGTGGGGTGTGATGGAAATCCCATGACCTGGTCCCACAGTGACAATGACACTTGGGGGCAGTGGAAACAGGAGCTCCAATCGACCTTTAAGTGGAGATTAAGTGACAATTCCCCTTGGCTAAATCCTTCCCTGGAGGTTTGGAGCAGCCCTGGAGGGTTTGAAATGTCCCTGGTGGTTCCCAGGACCTGCAGATAACCCAGAAGGAGGGGACTGTGCCATCCTCACCTCCCAAAAACAGGAATCAAAGAATCCTCTCAGGCAGGAATCAAACCTTTGGGCTCTTCCTGGGCACAGAGAGGGGTTTAGGAACCTGCTAGAAAATACCTTAATTCCCTCTGCTAGGGCAGAAATGGATATTTGATGGTTTCACTTTCCTTGGGAGCTGCTTCCAGATGATCCCAGTGTGGTTCCATCCAGCCTGACCCATCCTGGGATTCTGGGGTTCTGCTGCCTCCAGACTAACACCTAAAAAAAAAAAAGGAATTTGCCCTTCCCAAATGTCCAGCCTGGAGCCCTGTGTTTAAAACCTTGGCATCAAATCTCCTCCACCTGCATTTGCTTTAAACTCTGCCTGATTACCAGCTTAATAAAAACTGATATTAATGTCTTCATCTCATTCTGCAGGGGCTGGGATTATGAGTCTGGCAGCCAACCAAGGACTTTGCTGCAAATTTGCTCAGCAAAGGCCACGTGCAAATGATATTTTATCCCTCAGGTTATAAGTGAAAGGATTTTTCATAGGCAAAGGAGGGAAATAAAGGTGATTTTTGAATAAAAGAGGGTGATTGAAATGCTACCTTTTGCTGAACCAGAACTGCTCAGACAGCAGAATTTTCTTGATTATTTTTATTTATTTTTTTCTAATTGGGAGCAGTAAAATATTCTGCTGTCACAACAGACATGAAGGTGAGAGTTCAGTGGTTGTGGCCACTCTAGAGTGGTTGTTTTTTTTTTGTACATGGTGTCTTGTTTGTCCTTTATTTGCTGAATTCCCAGCTACAAGAATCACCTGACTCTCAGACAGTTGATTTCATTTTAAAAATCATATTTTTTTCCTTACAGGGCTAAAGAAACTTTTAAAACACGATGCCCAAAGCCCCTAAAATCAAAATTCACATCAAAGGGATGGTGATTTTGTCAGTGATTTAAACTCATGGAATGGTTTGGGTTGGAAGGGACCTTAAAGATGAAATTCCAACCCCCCTTGCCATAAGCAGGGAATCTTTTACTTGATCAGGTTAGAAATGGAAAATTAAATTATTTTTCTATCAATTTTAATTTTTTTATTCATTTTTGGAGGCTACAAAACAAATCCATTATTGCACCCATACCTCCCAGCCAAGCTCAGCTGAGCAAATTCTTCAGGATCAAGTCCCAATTTCTCCTAAAATCTCCAGCTGCTGCTGCTGTCAAATTATTCCTCCCATTTTTGCTGTCAGGGCTGATCCTGGTGAGGTTTCTGACCTGGGAATTTCACATTTTCGTTTCCAGTACTGGTGGCCTTGACTGGACCAACTGGATTTTTATTTTGATAACAAATGGGTGAGTGACACTCAAATTATCACCAAAACCAGGTCAGTGACACTGGAATTATCAAGGGAAATTGTTCCATTTCCATTGACTCTTGCACTTATTTTAAGACCAGAGGCTCAGCCTTGGGTGTTGTGCTCAGTGAACTCCCTCCACACTCAGTGAGTGTTTTACAAGAGTTTTACAAGAGCAGTTGAGTTATTGCTGCTTTAAAATCATTAAATCTGAATTATTACTGCTTTAAAATCATCAATTCTGCAGGACTGGTGGCTTTGAGCTCTGGGAATTACTGGGTTTGTCAAAAATGTGGCTTTGTGTTTCCATCTCGACCTTTCCATCTCTTGCTGAAAAATTTTGAGTTTTGATTCTTCAAGAATCTGCAAAATTCTCCACCACAGGCTCCAGTTCTGTCCATGATTTGTTGGAATTATTGGGATTTGGGTTACTGGTTTCAACCAGGGGCAAAATGGGGGCACTGAAAATCAAATTTATTCATTCCCCCACATCCAACTCCCGCAGAAGAGTAAAGAGGGATAAAAAATTTGGAAGAATATTCAGCATAAATCCCTAAAAGTGTCAAATGAGAAGCAGAGCAGCTCCCTGGATTTGCTGAAGGAGCCTCTGGAGTGGTTCCTTCCTCTCTGGAATTCATTGGATCCTTTTCAAGCTCCTGCTTGCACTGAATTCAGTGGAAGTTCCTGGGCTGCCACTTTCTCATTGCCAATTTGTTGATAAGGAAAATTTTTAAAATGTAAAACAAAGAAAAAACTAATCCTTTGATTCAATTTCCTTTTCTTATGATTTCTTTCAATATTATCCCTGATTGGTTTTTATTTTATTAGGATTGAAGGGGCAGTTTTGGACACAATTCTGGCTGCTGGGGTGTCTTAGCCCAGAGAATTCCTGCCTGGAATTGCTGGGTCCTGCTCAAATTCCTAAAATCCAGACTGAGACAAATCTTTTATGGTTTCTGGCTCAGTTAATCCTGGACAGCTTTGATCTCAGCTGATCACTTGTGTTACTGCTTAGGATTCCTGAGAATCCATCTGCAGACAAGACAGTCTGGGATTCTTGGGAGTGTTTTCCATTTAGGATTTCTGCAATCCCACAAAAGAGGATGGAGCCAGCTAAGATCAGTCTCTTCTCCCAGGGAAAAATGGACAGGAAACAACCCCAAGTTGTGCCAGAGGAAGTTTAGATGGGATTTTAGGGAATATTTCTCCATAGAAAGGGTGGTCAGGGTTTGGAACAGGATGAGCAGGGGAGTGGAGGAATCACCCACCGTGGAAGGGTTTAAAATTTGATTTAAGTGGCACCTGGGGTGTGGTTTGGATGGATTTGGCAGTGCTGGGTTCCTGTTTGGACTCCATGAGCTCAGAGGGCTTTTCCAACCTTAATGATCCTGTGATTCCCCAAATCCTCACCTGAGCAAATCCTCTGTTATATCAGAAATCTGGGATTGAGGGAATAGCTGCAAATGAGATCCAGGAATATCCCTGGAGCAGGGACTGGGTGGGTATCCTGGAACTGCCCTAATTCCCTTATTGTGGAGTTACTCTGACTTTTCTAAAAAATGGCATTTTCCATGTCTGGAATCAGGGATAACTGCTCCATTTTCCTGTGCCCAAAAAGTCAGGTTATGTACAAGAAATTTAAGAAAGGCATTTTCCAAACATGACCCATCGTATCCAATGGAAAATTATGTTTAGTTTTTGTTTAGTGTCTTCCATTCACTGAAAACTTCATGCAGATAACAGAATTAACAAAAACACATAAAACCCCAAAAAAGTTCTAAAATTCTGTCATGAGATTAACTATATTTTTAGTTTAATAATTTTAAAGTACGTTTTTTATATAATTAATTTTTGATGCTGAAATAACACAAGAGCTGTGACAGATTTTGGTGCTAAGGATTAAATCCCAACTGAGAATCCTGTTCCATTCCCAGTTTATGGAGTCAGAAAATCACAGAATAACCTGAGCTGGAAGAGATCCACAAGGATCATCCAGTCCAAGCCCTGGTCCTGCACAGACTCTCCACAATCCCACTCTGTGCATCCCTAAGAGAATTTTCCAGGGATTTCCATGCTCCTGGAGCTCTGACCTTGGGAATGTGACCATTCCCTGTCCAGTGTCCAACCTCTCTCTGGATGAGGAATCTTTCCCTAAAATCCAGCTGGAACCTTTCCCTAAAATCCAACTGGAACCTTTCCCTAAAATGCAACTGGAACCTTTCCCTAAAATCCAACGGGAACCTTTCCCTAAAATCCAACTGGAACCTTTCCCTAAAATCTAAGTGGAACCTTTCCTTAAAATCCAAGTGAAACCTTTCCCTACCAACTGGAACCTTTCCCTAAAATCCAACTGGAACCTTTCCTTAAAATCCAAGTGGAACCTTTCCCTAAAATACAATTGGAACCTTTCCTTAAAGTCCAAGTGGAACCTTTCCCTAAAATCCAATTGGAACCTTTCCTTAAAGTCCAAGTGGAACCTTTCCCTAAAATCCAACTGGAACCTTTCCCTAAAATCCAAATAAAACCTCCCCTGGCACAGCCCCAACCATTCCCTTGTGTCCTACCATGCTTCAGGTTGTCCCTGAGAATTCCTCCCAGGTAAGATGCAGCTTTTCCAGAGGGCAAAACTGTGGGGGAAAAAAATCCCTCATTCCTCAGGCCCTCATTCACCACTTTTCTCTATTTACCATCCAAACCTTGAGGATCCCAAAATCCTGGGATTGCAAAGAGCAGGAAAGCAGGAATGTGGGATAGTCTGGGATTTTTTTCCACGTTGTTTTTGTTGTTGTTTGTCCTTTCAGGGTCAGGATCACAGCTGTGACCATCTTGAGCAGGGCAGGGAGGTGTCACAAAAGTCATCCAATGTCACAGCCAGGCCTGAAGTCCCCTCTTGGCAGGTGGAGTGAGGTGATTCTCTCCAACCATTCCAATTCCAGGGAGAATAGGCAATCCCACACTTTTGTTTTGCTGTTTTAGCACAACTTATTTCAGAGGTGAGCAAAATTAAGAATGTGCCATTCATCCTTGCCCAAGTTTTAATTGTTTTATATGCAAACATCAACATTTTATCTCATGATTCCATTTGAATTACCAATATTCCTGGGATTTCTTTTGTTTTTATTTATTTTTGCAAAAACCAGTCTCAGAACAAGCAGGTGGGTCTGTTTTCCATGTAACAGAAGTTTTATTTTCCAAACCAAGTGAAATCCTCGTTGCCTGGGCCTTGCCCTAGTGAAGAGCTGCTGAGAAACAGGGTGAGATAGGAACCCTTGGGAAGGGAAGCAGGAGCACTGATATCCCTTGGAAAACATCCCTGGGTGAACTGTCAGCACCAGGGGCTGATAAGGAAGGCACAGCCTGGGATTTGGGAAGTGTGGGAGGCACTGAGAGCAGGCACAGGGCTGGCTGAGTTAACTCTTGCTGGACTCTGTCTCCCAAATTCCATCTTCCCACACCTCTCCATGTCCATTTCCAAAGCAGAGCCCTTATCCCAAGGTGCTGAGCCCACCTAAGGCTGGATATCCATGCTGAGATCCCTTTTTTCTCCATTCAAATAAATCCCTCTTCTTCCCTCCTGGAATTTCTCCCATATTTCTCCTTCTCTCCAAATCTGAATTCCACCTGTTGTTCTCCAGGCTCAAACCCTTGGGAATTCAGAGCCCTGGTCCTGCAGGAATCCTCTCCTGCCCATGTGCTCTGGATCCCCAGGACACAGAAAAGGGAAGAAGGAGAAGGATCAGAAGAGAAATCCATTAATTAGCAGATTCTGGGATAGTCCATTCAGTGACCACGTGGCAGCCTGGGAATATTATGTTGGAAATCTTGGAATATCCTGGGCTGGAAGGGATCCACCAGGAGTTTATGTTGCCTGATACAGAAGTGGGAGAATGTTGGGTTTTGCCAACCTTTAAAACAGTTTTCCATCTCCATTTCTCTCTTAACAATATCTGTCCTATTCCATAACATTTTTAAGTCCACATTTTTTATCTCCAAATTTGCATACAAATGCACACTGTGTACACTCTCTATCAAGCCCCAAATCAATTTCCCACAGGAGAAAAGGATTTTTTTTTAGCTCCTGGGGGATGGAGATGCTCATCCCAGACAGTTCCTGGGCTCTTCTCAATCCTGGTTCCCTCTTCAGTGAGAATCAGTGGCAGCAAATGGATAAAAAGTTCCCTGTGAGGATTGAACATATGGAATAGTTTTCCCACAGAAGGAAGGACACACCAGGAAATCAGCAGGGAAGAGAAAGGTTTGATGCTGGATTTATATTTATATCAAAGGATATAAAATCAGGAGTTTAAAAGGGGAAATGAGAGCAAGGAATGAGAGTTTATTCCAATAAAATCTCTAATGTAAGGAAATTAATGATTCCAAAGTGCTCCACACAACCTGGAGGTAAACTTTGGAATTCCCTGCAGGATTTTGTGGCTGTCAACATTTTATATCCATCAAAAACAAAAACCCCAAACCCACGGGATTCGTGGATCAAAGAATTCTTCCTTTTTTACTGAATGTGAGTGTCCAAACAAATAAAATTCCAAAGTTCATAGACACATCCTCATCAATTATTTCACCTGAAATTGGCCACTTAAATGTTTTCCAGTCAGGATTCAGGTAAACCAGAGAAATTTTTCAGGAATTAAGATTCAGAACAAAGAAATTGAGAACTAAGAAATTTCTCCTAATTTATCACTGGCACATTCCATGAAATAATCAGTCAGGAAACAGGAAAGATATTATAAGATATTCTGAAGATCTCCCAGCCCTTCCTTCCTTGGAGTCACTCCTGGATTTTATTGAAACCATTCATTGATCTTGGACACCCCAAAAACCTGGAAAATTTGTGATTCATGGGAAAATGCCCTGTGTGATTATCACAAAGAGAAAATACTTGGAATTTGTGAATCCTTATAGAATATTGAAGGGATGGTCCATGAATCCTCCAGCCTTCTGTGGATAAGAAAATTAATTTATTCTTTTAAGACTAATGGGCCTTACTGGCAACATAACCCAACACTTGGAGCTTGAAACCAGTTGGGAATGATGGGAGCTGCTGGAATAAACTGGGAGAGGGAATTCTGGATTTGTCAACACAGCAACCTGAAGAGATCAGGGATATCAATACTGGGGAGGTCGTGGCTTTGTGGGAAGAAGGAATAGAAAAAGAGTTAAGGGAATGAAAATGAAAAGAGTTAAGGGAATGCAAAAATCAGCTGGGAAAAAAAAAAAAAAAATCTCTCTCCAGCAGCCAGAACATCCAAGCTGGATATGTTCAGACTCCATAGGTGGCAAGTTGGGAATTGAATCCCATGCCAAGAGCAGGAAACTTCCAGCCAAAACAGCTGCAAGTTTATGGAGGCAAAGAAAGAGGAAAGGCTCTAAAAGAGCTCCTGGGAATTCCCAACTCCATGAGCTGCCCATGGAATCCCAAAGACATGAAAATGGGAGCTGAGCTCTTAAAGGGATGAGTGAATGAAGTGGATTTTTTTTTAATGTGTCACAGCCCCACATTTGGTGTCCCCTCAAAGGTGTTATCCCAGATTTTCTCCTCAGGATCACAGGGATGAGGACAGAGAAATCCCAGCACAGGATGGGATGGTGTTCTGAGGTCAGCAGTGTTGTTACTGCTCCCTCAAGGTTCTGCTTTGAGCTGAGGTTGGACCACACAGGAAAACCAGGAATGACATCCCAGAGAGCAGATCTGGGGAGATTTTTTTTGTGGATGAAGGCAGTGGAGTCAGACCAGGCACATACAGATTCCAGCAGAGGAACATCATCAAATACTTGTTGGAATAACTTCTAAAATGCATTTTTCTTCACAGATTATCTGATATAATCCCACTGCTCCAAGATCTGGGGTGTTTTGGATAAAGATCTGCCAAAAATACCCAAAACCAACCCTGTTCACGTGGGAATCTTCATCAAAACTTGCATTATCCAATTAAATTTTCAGCAGAGGCAATAATTCCTGCAAAGGCATGGATTGTCTGTGCCATTGGGTTTAAATGCTGGGATCACAACCACCTTGTCACCCCAAGGTGCAGGAGGAATTCTTGGAACCATCCAGAGCTAAAACAGCTGGTAAAGACCTCTGGATGTGCTAATGAATGTGGGAACAGCTGGCCTGGATCAGGGAAAATGTCACTTTAGCTCAGCATCCTGTCCTGGAAGAGGACAAGGACCTTGGACCCTTTCCTCAGCTTCTGGGGAAGGAGAATCCAGAATTTCTGTAGGGCAGTGGACATGGAGAGAGGCACGAAAATTCACCCACCACAAATGGGTGAGAGAGGATGAATTCCCAGTGCAGATGGAATGTGAAACAAATTAATATAAATAATTTCTCCAGGTAGCTGCCCCTTCCCAGAGGATTCATCTTTTAGGAATCCTGGAATAGTTGGGTTGGAAGTTGTTGAAACTCTGAAACCTGGAAGTTTTGAATTTTCTGTGCTTTCTGACACTGACCCTCAAAAGAACCCTGCTGGTGACCTGAAGCCTTGGAGAAGGCTTCAAAAATTGAATAATAAAGTAAAAATCACTGGTGAGTAGTTTGAATTGAAATGTGTAATTTCACATGCTAAAGGGTTTGGAATTTGGGGTTTAGAATATAGTAACAGGTATAGGACAAAATAAAAGTTCTTGGCATTATCTCTTTCTTCTTTCTTGTTCCTTCTTCATGATTTCAAGTAGTAGTTTTTAGTTGAATAAAAAGTACTGCAGTGTGGGTCACAGGTGTTTAGTTATTAAGTGAAAAATATAAATAATATAAATATTAGTTTTTAATTAGTTTGCCCTTAAAACACCTTGTAACAAAATCTACCTCCATTTCTCACTTTAAACTTATGAACTAAAAATACTACAAAACTCTCGATATTATAAATAAGATTTAATAAACAATCAAATCCAAACAAAGAAATCCATCTCTCAAATTCCAATCCTAACTCTAAATAAAAACAAAAACAAATATAAACACAAATATATAATGCCACTTCCCTCCTTTTGTTGATATTTCTGCACAAAAGGTGACCTTATCACTTTTCTTATCAATTTGGAATGTGTACATTCTTTATCCAACAGCTCCTCATTGGAAAAAGTGCATTTAAACCAAATGTCAGCTCTTTTCCTTATTTGTGGAATCCTGTGGATCTGGCAGGAGCACTCCAGATGATCCATGGACATAAGGAAGTTGATGATTGACCAAAATCTCTCTGTTTTGCCAAATTATCAATAAATATATTCATAGAATCACAGAATCACAGGATTTTTTTTAAGTTGGAGATCTCCAAGATCGTTGAGTCCAACCATTCCCAAGGCCACCATTATCCCACATCTCCAAGTTCCACAACCACATGGCTTTTCAGTCCTTCCAGGGATGGGGACTCCACCACTGTCCTCAGGCCAGACAACCCTTTGGATGAAGAAATTTTCCCCCAATATCCAACCTAAACACACCCCAGGGTTTGGATCTGGGGAATTTTTAATGTCCCTTTCAACCCAAACCGTTGTGGGATTCAAGGATTCTGGAGTTTAGACAGATCCACTCCTGATTTGTATGGGGAGAACATTAACAGAGAGGGGAAAAAAAATCAGAAGTGGTTTAAATTTGTTTTTCTCTGTTTTTACAGACTCTATCCAAAGTCTCTGTGTGGTTCTCCCAATCCAAACCCCACCAAGAGGTTGGCAGGAATAGCAGGAGGTGTTGAGGGATGTCTGGATATCCTGGAAGGGGATGGGGGGAAGGATGTGGGCCCTGCATTGTGAATGCACATTCACAAATCCCAGAATGGTTTGTGTTGGGAGAAACCTGAAAAATCCCCTTTGGCCACCATTCCCTCACTCCTGGCATTGTGTCCCTGTCCCTTTTCCCATCCCCACCCCAGTTTAGGAATGACACAGCTCTTGTGGGCTCCTGACCCCCATCCTGAGGCCAGCCCAGGGGTTCTGGGGGTCAGCTCTGTGCACAAACATCCCCCCTCCTTGCAGGGCTGCTCCAGGGGCCTTTGCCCCATCTCCCCAGGAACTGCAGCAGGAAATTCTCTGGAGTTATCCAAGGGCTAATTAAAGGAAGCCCTGTAACCTCCTGAGAGTCCCCAGAGCTGCTCTGGCCTCTGTCAGGGCTCATGACAAGGTTAATTCTGGAGGAGCCTTCTTCAGTCAGGGGCCACTGTTTTACAGACCCTGCTCAAAGCTCGTTAGCTGTAATTAACAGCCTTGGTCCTTGACAAATTGAGGCTCTCTCAGTGGTCCCTGGCAGCTCTTCCCTTAGGAATAATGATCACTCCCTGCTGTCACTTCCATGTCCTGGGCAAAGCTTTGTGCAGCTTTAATTAAAGTGGTTTCACTCTCTTGGTTTATGTTTGGTGCCCTTTGTTTTGCTCTTCTCATTAAAGTAAGAAAGGAATCTGGGATTGGGGTTTCTCTTTGGGAATTTTTTTTGAGGATGGCTCAGCTGGAGTTCAGTGTCACTGACAAGATTATATCAACACAGAGGATTTATATATCAGGAAACAAGAGAAAATAATGTTCCTTACTATTATTTAGATGTTAATAATAATTCTCTTCCACTCCCTGAATTTCAGGATTTATTTGGGACTGACAGGGGAATGAGGGAGGAGAATGATGAGGCTGGATCAGTATTTGATGAAAAATTTTTCAAGCCAGGCTGGAATAGTGGAAGATGTTCCTACCCAGAGCAGGGGGCTGGGACTGGATGATCCTTAAGGTCTTTTCCAGCCTAAACCATTCCAGGATTCCCTGCTGGATGCTGGGAATGAGCAGAGAGCACAAAGCAGGGCTGTGGGGTTTCATTTAGAAAGTCCTAGAGAGGGATCACATTGTGTGAAGTATCATTTATTGGTGTTCTTCCATCCTGCCAGATGCCACCACCTGGAAAATGTGAATTATGAAATGATGATTCCCTCCATGAAGCTCTTTCTTATCTCCAGTACTGAGAGTTTGAAAATACTGTTCAAAAAATCTTCCTTCCTTCCTTCCTTCCTTCCTTCCTTCCTTCCTTCCTTCCTTCCTTCCTTCCTTCCTTCCTTCCTTCCTTCCTTCCTTCCTTCCTTCCTTCCTTCCTTCCTTCCTTCCTTCCTTCCTTCCTTCCTTCCTTCCTTCCTTCCTTCCTTCCTTCCTTCCTTCCTTCCTTCCTTCCTTCCTTCCTTCCTTCCTTCCTTCCTTCCTTCCTTCCTTCCTTCCTTCCTTCCTTCCTTCCTTCCTTCCTTCCTTCCTTCCTTCCTTCCTTCCTTCCTTCCTTCCTTCCTTCCTTAACTTGGGCCACAAATATCCCCTAATTCTGCATATTTTAATGTCTGTATCTAAATTTAGTCATTTTAGGCTGCCTAATAACTGGCAGGAGAATACAAACATTCCATTAGGATTTTCCCAGTACTCCCAAAGGATTTTCCAAGGCTGAAGAGTCATAACTTGTTGTGCACTCCCAAAACCTGAGGGCGTGAGGCCTAAAAATGTTCATTACAGAGCCAAACCTTCAAGATTGACCAGGAATCCCCTTCACTCAAAGGGATTCTGGCTGGGATGCCACATTTCAGGAAAATATCCCAAGATTTGAGCTCCCTCTGCCCCTCAATTCACTCTCCACACATTGGGCATTTGGCTTGGGAAGAAACCTTTGGACAAACATCACAGGATACACATCCCACAAGGAGCTCACTGGAATTTCTTGCAATTTCTGGATACCCAGGAGTTGCTATGTTGATATTTTTATTTATCATCAATTCCTTAAAACCAGTGATTAGGAATATCCATCTCTCTCCCTGCTGCCACAAAAAATTCCTTTCTCTTAATGGACAATTCTTGGAAAGCTGATCCCTGCACCAAATAAAACTCCAGGAATTGTTTAACCTCCACATCTCAGTTTTCCATGACACATAATTTTATTCTTGGCCTGCTGGTCAGAAGGTGAAGGCAGGGAATAAACATGGAGAGATCCAAATCCCAAATATTTTCCCTGCAGATGCTTAGTCAAGGCTTAAAAATAACCCACCCCGTGAGCAAACAGGAATATTTGATTTGGTCTGGAGGCAAACACACTCCAGGTTTCCACTCTTTGCCTTTTTTATTTTTTTTTTTGTAGGGAATTTTTGAAGTGATCCCTTGGCCCTCAGCCAATCCCCACCTTTTATGATGTCCAAGAATCCATTTGCTCCAAGTTCTCCATTTCCCTCATTAAACAGCACTAAAAAGGGAACTCCAAGCCACAAGACCACACACGTTGGCATCACTCATCCAATATCCAGAGCTGGCACCATCCCATAAATTAATGTTTGCTCCCATCTAGTGGGTGGAAGAAGAAATTGTCTTTAAGTGGAATATTATGTAAATCTAGTTTGCATCGAGTTGGGGGGGATGTATGGAAGTTTTATTCCTTCTTGGAGCTGCAAATTTGGCCTAATTTAAGATTTTCACACTAATTTGTTAAATTTAGTGCTGTGTTTTCATGTAGGCCTCAAGTATCTCGTAGGCCTCAAATTACAACATCATCCAGGAGAAGCTTAGATTGGATATCAGCAAAAAATTCCTCATGGGAAAGGTGACCAAGCCTTGGAAGAGTTTGTACAAAGAAGGATTGGAGCAAATTGTTAAAAAAAAAGTGTGGATGTGACCAGAGTTTGGTGATCATGGAGGAACTGGTTGAGAGTTGGACTTGATGATCTTGGAGATCTTTTCCAGCTGTAACAATTCCTCCATTCCATGTTGATTTCTAGATTTAAGATCGTCAACCTCAACCCTCAAACATCACCATGTCCTCAAGTGCCACATCCACACGTTTTTTTCCACATTTCCAACCATCACTTCCCCCTTTGCCTCAGGAATTTTTCCTAATATCCCATCTTAACCTCTCCTGGTGAATAATTAAAAAGTAATAATAAATAATGATGTGGGAGAACAATGAGAACCAATATTCCAAGTCATTAAATAATATTTATTTTTAAAGGATTTCTGGAGGATACTAGGAGAAGCCCCATGGCTCACATGGCAGAGGAGGAAATGCTTCACTCCAGAAAATCCAATGTGCTCAGATTTTGGGAAAAAGGACAGAAATATTCAGGAATATGGAGAAAATCCTGCTGGAACCAAAGAGGAGGTCAGAAGGAGAATGGTTTGTCCTTTTCTGCATTCCCACAGAACCTGGACATGAGAATCATTTTCCAATTTTGGCACCTGACTCCATCTCACAACATTTACTGTACCTCATCAGCTTGAAGTTGCATTTTGATCTTTTTATCTCTATAAATTTAAAAATTTCCTCCTTTTTTACCTCCAGAAGGCAGAGAAAATGTTCTGCACTGTGTGGTTATAACAAGGTACAGACTTCTGGAATGGTTTTAAGCAGAGATAGATGGAATATTGGGAAGGAATTCCTGGCTGGGATGGAATTCCCAGAAAAGCTGTGGCTGCCTCATCCCTGGAAGTGTCCCAGACCAGGCTGGATGGGACTTGGAGCAACCTGAGATAGTGGAATGTGGGAATTAAATCATTTTATAAGGTCCCTTCCATCTCAAACCATCCCAGGTTTCTGTGAAATCAAGGGAAGGGGCTTGAATTTTCATTTTTTCCTTTTGACAAAGTTCCCAAAATTCCCATGCCCTGGAAGCAGACACAGCTTTGGTGCTCTCAACCACACATCTGGGAATTTTTTCCCCTCTTTTCAGAGGGATTTCAGCTTCTCCTGATGCAGGAGCCCTATTTTACCTGCTGAAATAATTAGAATAATTAACATAATTATGAATTATTTCACCTACAGAGCCTGAAGTTTCCTGTCCCTCCCTTTAAATGTGGCTTTGTTTGCTGAGGACTGAAATCCTGTATTCCAGCAAAACTCCTTGGGCTCATTAAAGGGTGACCAGGTGAAACCTGAAGACCTGAGAGAGGCTGAGGGATCCAATTCCACCTTTGGGACTGGAATTTAAGACAACCTACAGGTGTAAATAGTTCCAGCTTCCTCACATCCCAGGAATTTATTGTCTCACTTGGAATTTCTTGATCCATTAGTATTTTCTTGGGTTTTTCCTACAAAACCTTTGTAAGAATTCTGCTCTCAGGTGAGGTTTTTCTGAGTTCCTTTAAAAACCCTTCCCATCCCTCAATTTCTGGTAATTTAGGAAAATCAATGAAGGTGTCTTGATTTATTTTAGACACTGTGGGGTGTCCTGGTTTTCAGATGCTTCTCCAGAAAGGAGTTTAGATTGGGGGAATAAATCTCCAGGGTTATCCCTCACAGGATTTCTGGCTCCTGGTGGGATTTCCAAGGGAATTATTGGTGACCAAGTCTTGGAGCTTTTCTGGTTTAATGTGTGATGTGTGTTAGGAGAGGAAGGAGATGGAGAGATGAGGATTTATGGAATTGTAGGGATTCTGGGATCTGTTTCCAGGGAGTGCCTGAAAAAAGCTGGAGAGGGACTGGGGACAAGGGATGGAGGGACAGAACACAGGGAATGGCTCCCACTGGTTAGATGGGATTTTAGGGAGGAATTCCTGGCTGGGATGGAATTCCCAGAGCAGCTGTGGCTGCCGCTGGATCTATGGAAGTGTCCAAGGCCAGGTTGGACATTTGGAGCAGCTGGGACAGTGGGAGGTGTCCCTGCCCATGGGATGGGATGGAATTAATGAACTGTCAGGTCCCTACCAACCCAAACTACTGTGGGATTCTGGGATTCCATTATTTGGGCACCCCTCCTCTGTTTAGGTATCTCAAATCCTATTGATATTTCATTTCCATCCTTACTTTTGTTTACCTTAATTTTTTTAAATTACTTTAATATCATTCCATGTCACTTCCTTCTTTGTGGGCTTGAAAGAAAACATTTCCATGACTGAAGAAATTTTAGGGCAGGTTTTATATCCTAGAATGCCAAAATCCCAGAATGGTTTGGGTTGTAAGGGACCTTAAATCTCATCTCATTGCCACCCCTGCCATGGGTGGGGACACCTCCAACTATCCCATATTGCTCCAATTCCCATCCAACCTGACCTTGAACACTTTATCAGGGTCTTCAATTATGATCCAAGGCATTAATCATTGAAAAATATATCCAGCTCTGAAATCCTGGGAATGAAAACCCCAGAGAAGTTGAGCTGAACTCATGTTTCTTTCCACCAGCAAGTTTTGCCTCTGCTCCTTGAGGAAATGTGTAATGGCAAAGGGAAGGAATGGAAAGAAAATAAATTGAGGCTGGAATACAACAGGAAGGAAAGTGGGAGTCTCTTTTAGGAGATTTATCCAGACCTAATCTGCTCTTCCTGTTTTTTGGAGTGGGAAGGTGGAACAGCAGAGCCACCAGGAGCTGCAGGAGATGTTTTGTAGCTCCTCCTCTCTCCAAAGGTCCTCAGACCTTCCATGGGCAAACACAGCTCGGAATAAACTCAGCAGGATCTGATCCAGCTCCAGGGAGTGTCTCCTTCCACGCTGACCTTTTTTTCCCTGGGATATAAGAGGTTTTTTCATGGCTTGTTTTCAACTGGGAGTCACCCACCCACCCCAGCAGCCTCTTGCCAGCAGCTCCCAGGTGTTCTCCAGTGAAAGCAGCACCATGGAAGTGGCAGTGAGGGATGTGGAGACAGCTCCAAGAATTAAATTTACATCTCCCAGGCTGCCCCAGGGCAGCTGTTTCCTATTTGGGTGTTTTTTTAAGTTGACATTTGGGAGAAATTTGGAATATTTTGTCATTTCCCTCCATGCAGATGTACAGGAGGGAGAGGTCTGGTCAGCTGGGAGCTCAGGATCAGCTGGAAAGGGGGAATTTTCTCCATATTAAAGGGTCAGATTAAGGAAACAGGAACCTGTGTTTGACTTCTTGCTCTGAGGGCAGGATAAAGTTTAATCTGTTGGAAAAAAAAAAGAAATCCCTGGGGTTTTTTTTGCTTTATCCAGTGACTGATTTGCTGAGAGCTTTAAGGAAAAGCATCTGAGGCTCTGAGAATTCCCTGTTCCCTATGGAATTTTGGGACCAGGTTTGCAGAGACTTAAGGAAGAGCAAGTGGGATTCTGAATATTCCCTGTCTCCTACAAAATTTCTCAGGGAAAATATCCTGGGTTAATTTGATTTCTTCTGGAAATTCTGGATAGCTCCAAGCACAGTGTTGGTGAGCCATAAAAATAGGTAAGATACTGAATGGGAAAAAAAACCTCAAACCAAATCAAACCCAAAAATCCCAAACCATGCCCTCAAAAGTCCAAAAAAACCAACATCACCTTGTCAGTGAGTCCTGGGATGATCTTGGCCAACTCATCTGATCTGTCATCCAGGAGAATCCATTGGGAATGAGTCCTTTCATTGTCTTGGCCCAGGAAAAAAAACATCATTTTTTGGGAGCCCTGTGGCTTCCAGGAAAATCCTTTCCTGTCCAGATCAATGGTTGATCATGGGTTTGGAACTGGAAAAAAACCCCAAATTATATAAGAATGAACAAGCTTGGAGTGAGGAATGATGAGTTACATGGAGACAGCATCTGCTGTAATAAAAGGTTTGGAGAGCTTCTCTTCCCACAAAAATAAAAATTCCTCATGGAGTTTTGGTTTATTGAGCCTGGCCAAGGAAAAGCAGCAGGGAAAAATATTGTGGCTGAGCTCCAAGGAGAAGAGGAATTACCAAAGTCCTACACTAATTCTGGAAAAATCTAATTGAAAAATCTAATTGTTGGAAAGGAGGAAGAGGAGCTGATAAGAGGAACAGGATGGAAAATCCAAGGATTTTGGTAATTAGACAAGAGCATTCCATGTTTGGGGATGGGATCATGTGTGGAACTCTTGAGGGGAACTTGATGATCAGGGAGTTCCCTTAAAATTCCCATTTTGTTTTTATCTAATCCATAGGAAAAGGCTCAGCTGGATTTTGATTTTCCCAGAGTTGTGACATCACTGGAATTACTCCAGGGAATGTTACTCCAAGGTGTAGGATGTAGGGAAGAAAAACAACAATCAGACCCTGTTTTAATTCCTTCTGGTGCCAGAAAAACCAGGAGAACAACTCTGGGACAGCATAGGAATAAAAACAGGGAATCCATTCCCATAAAAATCAAAAGCAGAGCATAAGGCTTAAAATGAGAATTATTTTTACTCAGTGGGAAAGTCAGGGACAAGCTCTGAGTTGTCCCAGGGGATATTTTGACCCAAAATCCCAAATCCCAGCAGTTTGGATAATGGAATATTGAACATTTTTTATCCCAGTCCCTCCTCCCCTCCCCTGCATCTCCCTGATCTCTGACGTGTTCAGTCTAGACAAGATAATCCCATAAT